>NC_134852.1:43449356-43783712 GCF_049852395.1 Peromyscus maniculatus bairdii
AGGAAGTTGTATTAAACCCCAGTCGGCCTTACAAGAAAAACACTCTGCTTTTGAGAAACAGGCACTCTTGCACTCCACTGTGTTTCCTATAGGGCCAGTACAGTGAGCTAGCTCAGAACAAAAGAACTGTGCTTCCTACACAAACGGGGCATATCTAGTTCAACTCAGTATTGGAAACTAAGTAAAACAGGAGTTTCTCTTCAGTCCAATACACTGTATTTGCTGGGAACAGACACGAGTGCTATTTGCACTGTTTATGGCCAGAATAGCACAATAGTGGTGTTCTTACCCTGAATTAACACTTAACGCTAGAACTTGAAACTGGATGTGATTCAACTCCGTTTAGGAAGTTGTATTAAACCCCAGTCGGCCTTACAAGAAAAACACTCTGCTTTTGAGAAACAGGCACTCTTGCACTCCACTGTGTTTGCTATAGGGCCAGTACAGTGAGCTAGCTCAGAACAAAAGAACTGTGCTTCCTACACAAACGGGGCATATCTAGTTCAACTCAGTATTGGAAACTAAGTAAAACAGGAGCTTCTCTTCAGTCCAATACACTGTATTTGCTGGGAACAGACGCGAGTGCTATTTGCACTGTTTATGGCCAGAATAGCACAATAGTGGTGTTCTTACCCTGAATTAACACTTAATGCTAGAACTTGAAACTGGATGTGATTCAACTCCGTTTAGGAAGTTGTATTAAACCCCAGTCGGCCTTACAAGAAAAACACTCTGCTTTTGAGAAACAGGCACTCTTGCACTCCACTGTGTTTCCTATAGGGCCAGTACAGTGAGCTAGATCAGAAAAGAACTGTGCTTCCTACACAAACGGGGCATATCTAGTTCAACTCAGTATTGGAAACTAAGTAAAACAGGAGCTTCTCTTCAGTCCAATACACTGTATTTGCTGGGAACAGACGCGAGTGCTATTTGCACTGTTTATGGCCAGAATAGCACAATAGTTGTGTTCTTACCCTGAATTAACACTTAATGCTAGAACTTGAAACTGGATGTGATTCAACTCCGTTTAGGAAGTTGTATTAAACCCCAGTCGGCCTTACAAGAAAAACACTCTGCTTTTGAGAAACAGGCACTCTTGCACTCCACTGTGTTTCCTATAGTGCCAGTACAGTGAGCTAGCTCAGAACAAAAGAACTGTGCTTCCTACACAAACAGGGCATATCTAGTTCAACTCAGTATTTTAAACTAAGTAAAACAGGAGCTTCTCTTCAGTCCATTACACTGTATTTGCTGGGAACAGACGCGAGTGCTATTTGCACTGTTTATGGCCAGAATAGCACAATAGTGGTATTCTTACACTGAATTAACACTTAATGCTAGAACTTGAAACTGGATGTGATTCAACTCCGTTTAGGAAGTTGTATTAAACCCCAGTCGGCCTTACAAGAAAAACACTCTGCTTTTGAGAAACAGGCACTCTTGCACTCCACTGTGTTTCCTATAGGGCCAGTACAGTGAGCTAGCTCAGAATAAAAGAACTGTGCTTCCTACACAAACGGGGCATATCTAGTTCAACTCAGTATTGGAAACTAAGTAAAACAGGAGCTTCTCTTCAGTCCAATACACTGCATTTGCTGGGAACAGACGCGAGTGCTATTTGCACTGTTTATGGCCAGAATAGCACAATAGTGGTGTTCTTATCCTGAATTAACACTTAACGCTAGAACTTGAAACTGGATGTGATTCAACTCCGTTTAGGAAGTTGTATTAAACCCCAGTCGGCCTTACAAGAAAAACACTCTGCTTTTGAGAAACAGGCACTCTTGCACTCCACTGTGTTTCCTATAGGGCCAGTACAGTGAGCTAGCTCAGAACAAAAGAACTGTGCTTCCTACACAAACGGGGCATATCTAGTTCAACTCAGTATTGGAAACTAAGTAAAACAGGAGCTTCTCTTCAGTCCAATACACTGCATTTGCTGGGAACAGACGCGAGTGCTATTTGCACTGTTTATGGCCAGAATAGCACAATAGTGGTGTTCTTACCCTGAATTAACACTTAACGCTAGAACTTAAACCTGGATGTGATTCAACTCCGTTTAGGAAGTTGTATTAAACCCCAGTCGGCCTTACAAGAAAAACACTCTGCTTTTGAGAAACAGGCACTCTTGCACTCCACTGTGTTTCCTATAGGGCCAGTACAGTGAGCTAGCTCAGAACAAAAGAACTGTGCTTCCTACACAAACGGGGCATATCTAGTTCAACTCAGTATTGGAAACTAAGTAAAACAGGAGCTTCTCTTCAGTCCAATACACTGTATTTGCTGGGAACAGACGCGAGTGCTATTTGCACTGTTTATGGCCAGAATAGCACAATAGTGGTGTTCTTACCCTGAATTAACACTTAACGCTAGAACTTGAAAATGGATGTGATTCAACTCCGTTTAGGAAGTTGTATTAAACCCCAGTCGGCCTTACAAAAAAACACTCTGCTTTTGAGAAACAGGCACTCTTGCACTCCACTGTGTTTCCTATAGGGCCAGTACAGTGAGGTAGCTCAGAAAGGAACTGTGCTTCCTACACAAACGGGGCATATCTAGTTCAACTCAGTATTGGAAACTAAGTAAAACAGGAGCTTCTCTTCAGTCCAATACACTGTATTTGCTGGGAACAGACGCGAGTGCTATTTGCACTGTTTATGGCCAGAATAGCACAATAGTTGTGTTCTTACCCTGAATTAACACTTAATGCTAGAACTTGAAACTGGATGTGATTCAACTCCGTTTAGGAAGTTGTATTAAACCCCAGCTGGCCTTACAAGAAAAACACTCTGCTTTTGAGAAACAGGCACTCTTGCACTCCACTGTGTTTCCTATAGGGCCAGTACAGTGAGCTAGCTCAGAACAAAAGAACTGTGCTTCCTACACAAACGGGTCATATCTAGTTCAACTCACTATTGGAAACTAAGTAAAACAGGAGCTTCTCTTCAGGCCAATACACTGTATTTGCTGGGAACAGACGCGAGTGCTATTTGCACTGTTTATGGCCAGAATAGCACAATAGTGGTGTTCTTACCCTGAATTAACACTTAATGCTAGAACTTGAAACTGGATGTGATTCAACTCCGTTTAGGAAGTTGTATTAAACCCCAGTCGGTCTTACAAGAAAAACACTCTGCTTTTGAGAAACAGGCACTCTTGCACTCCACTGTGTTTCCTATAGGGCCAGTACAGTGAGCTAGCTCAGAACAAAAGAACTGTGCTTCCTACACAAACGGGGCATATCTAGTTCAACTCAGTATTGGAAACTAAGTAAAACAGGAGCTTCTCTTCAGTCCAATACACTGTATTTGCTGGGAACAGACGCGAGTGCTATTTGCACTGTTTATGGCCAGAAGAGCACAATAGTTGTGTTCTTACCCTGAATTAACACTTAATGCTAGAACTTGAAACTGGATGTGATTCAACTCCGTTTAGGAAGTTGTATTAAACCCCAGTCGGCCTTACAAGAAAAACACTCTGCTTTTGAGAAACAGGCACTCTTGCACTCCACTGTGTTTCCTATAGGGCCAGTACAGTGAGCTAGCTCAGAACAAAAGAACTGTGCTTCCTACACAAACGGGGCATATCTAGTTCAACTCAGTATTGGAAACTAAGTAAAACAGGAGCTTCTCTTCAGTCCAATACACTGTATTTGCTGGGAACAGACGCGAGTGCTATTTGCACTGTTTATGGCCAGAATAGCACAATAGTGGTGTTCTTACCCTGAATTAACACTTAACGCTAGAACTTGAAACTGGATGTGATTCAACTCCGTTTAGGAAGTTGTATTAAACCCCAGTCGGCCTTACAAGAAAAACACTCTGCTTTTGAGAAACAGGCACTCTTGCACTCCACTGTGTTTCCTATAGGGCCAGTACAGTGAGGTAGCTCAGAAAAGAACTGTGCTTCCTACACAAACGGGGCATATCTAGTTCAACTCAGTATTGGAAACTAAGTAAAACAGGAGCTTCTCTTCAGTCCAATACACTGTATTTGCTGGGAACAGACGCAAGTGCTATTTGCACTGTTTATGGCCAGAATAGCACAATAGTTGTGTTCTTACCCTGAATTAACACTTAATGCTAGAACTTGAAACTGGATGTGATTCAACTCCGTTTAGGAAGTTGTATTAAACCCCAGTTGGCCTTACAAGAAAAACACTCTGCTTTGAGAAACAGGCACTCTTGCACTCCACTGTGTTTCCTATAGGGCCAGTACAGTGAGCTAGCTCAGAACAAAAGAACTGTGCTTCCTACACAAACGGGGCATATCTAGTTCAACTCACTATTGGAAACTAAGTAAAACAGGAACTTCTCTTCAGGCCAATACACTGTATTTGCTGGGAACAGACGCGAGTGCTATTTGCACTGTTTATGGCCAGAATAGCACAATAGTGGTGTTCTTACCCTGAATTAACACTTAATGCTAGAACTTGAAACTGGATGTGATTCAACTCCGTTTAGGAAGTTGTATTAAACCCCAGTCGGCCTTACAAGAAAAACACTCTGCTTTTGAGAAACAGGCACTCTTGCACTCCACTGTGTTTCCTATAGGGCCAGTACAGTGAGCTAGCTCAGAACAAAAGAACTGTGCTTCCTACACAAACGGGGCATATCTAGTTCAACTCAGTATTGGAAACTAAGTAAAACAGGAGCTTCTCTTCAGTCCAATACACTGTATTTGCTGGGAACAGACGCGAGTGCTATTTGCACTGTTTATGGCCAGAATAGCACAATAGTGGTGTTCTTACCCTGAATTAACACTTAATGCTAGAACTTGAAACTGGATGTGCTTCAACTCCGTTTAGGAAGTTGTATTAAACCCCAGTCGGCCTTACAAGAAAAACACTCTGCTTTAGAGAAACAGGCACTCTTGCACTCCACTGTGTTTCCTATAGGGCCAGTACAGTGAGCTAGCTCAGAACAAAAGAACTGTGCTTCCTACACAAACGGGGCATATCTAGTTCAACTCAGTATTGGAAACTAAGTAAAACAGGAGCTTCTCTTCAGTCCAATACACTGTATTTGCTGGGAACAGACGCGAGTGCTATTTGCACTGTTTATGGCCAGAATAGCACAATAGTGGTGTTCTTACCCTGAATTAACACGTAATGCTAGAACTTGAAACTGGATGTGATTCAACTCCGTTTAGGAAGTTGTATTAAACCCCAGTCGGCCTTACAAGAAAAACACTCTGCTTTTGAGAAACAGGCATTCTTGCACTCCACTGTGTTTCCTATAGGGCCAGTACAGTGAGCTAGCTCAGAACAAAAGAACTGTGCTTCCTACACAAACGGGGCATATCTAGTTCAACTCAGTATTGGAAACTAAGTAAAACAGGAGCTTCTCTTCAGTCCAATACACTGTATTTGCTGGGAACAGACGCGAGTGCTATTTGCACTGTTTATGGCCAGAATAGCACAATAGTGGTGTTCTTACCCTGAATTAAAACTTAATGCTAGAACTTGAAACTGGATGTGATTCAACTCCGTTTAGGAAGTTGTATTAAACCCAAGTCAACCTTACAGGAAAAACACTCTGCTTTTGAGAAACAGGCACTCTTGCACTCCACTGTGTTTCCTATAGGGCCAGTACAGTCAGCTATCTCAGAACAAAAGAACTGTGCTTCCTACACAAACGGGGCATATCTAGTTCAACTCAGTATTGGAAACTAAGTAAAACAGGAGCTTCTCTTCAGTCCAATACACTGTATTTGCTGGGAACAGACGCGAGTGCTATTTGCACTGTTTATGGCCAGAATAGCACAATAGTGGTGTTCTTACCCTGAATTAACAAGTAATGCTAGAACTTGAACCTGGATGTGATTCAACTCCGTTTAGGAAGTTGTATTAAACCCCAGTTGGCCTTACAAGAAAAACACTCTGCTTTTGAGAAACAGGCACTCTTGCACTCCACTGTGTTTCCTATAGGGCCAGTACAGTGAGCTAGCTCAGAACAAAAGAACTGTGCTTCCTACACAAACGGGGCATATCTAGTTCAACTCACTATTGGAAACTAAGTAAAACAGGAACTTCTCTTCAGGCCAATACACTGTATTTGCTGGGAACAGACGCGAGTGCTATTTGCACTGTTTATGGCCAGAATAGCACAATAGTGGTGTTCTTAACCTGAATTAACACTTAATGCTAGAACTTGAAACTGGATGTGATTCAACTCCGTTTAGGAAGTTGTATTAAACCCCAGTCGGCCTTACAAGAAAAACACTCTGCTTTTGAGAAACAGGCACTCTTGCACTCCACTGTGTTTCCTATAGGGCCAGTACAGTGAGCTAGCTCAGAACAAAAGAACTGTGCTTCCTACACAAACGGGGCATATCTAGTTCAACTCAGTATTGGAAACTAAGTAAAACAGGAGCTTCTCTTCAGTCCAATACACTGTATTTGCTGGGAACAGACGCGAGTGCTATTTGCACTGTTTATGGCCAGAATAGCACAATAGTGGTGTTCTTACCCTGAATTAACACTTAATGCTAGAACTTGAAACTGGATGTGCTTCAACTCCGTTTAGGAAGTTGTATTAAACCCCAGTCGGCCTTACAAGAAAAACACTCTGCTTTAGAGAAACAGGCACTCTTGCACTCCACTGTGTTTCCTATAGGGCCAGTACAGTGAGCTAGCTCAGAACAAAAGAACTGTGCTTCCTACACAAACGGGGCATATCTAGTTCAACTCAGTATTGGAAACTAAGTAAAACAGGAGCTTCTCTTCAGTCCAATACACTGTATTTGCTGGGAACAGACGCGAGTGCTATTTGCACTGTTTATGGCCAGAATAGCACAATAGTGGTGTTCTTACCCTGAATTAACACGTAATGCTAGAACTTAAAACTGGATGTGATTCAACTCCGTTTAGGAAGTTGTATTAAACCCCAGTCGGCCTTACAAGAAAAACACTCTGCTTTTGAGAAACAGGCACTCTTGCACTCCACTGTGTTTCCTATAGGGCCAGTACAGTGAGCTAGCTCAGAACAAAAGAACTGTGCTTCCTACACAAACGGGGCATATCTAGTTCAACTCAGTATTGGAAACTAAGTAAAACAGGAGCTTCTCTTCAGTCCAATACACTGTATTTGCTGGGAACAGACGCGAGTGCTATTTGCACTGTTTATGGCCAGAATAGCACAATAGTGGTGTTCTTACCCTGAATTAAAACTTAATGCTAGAACTTGAAACTGGATGTGATTCAACTCCGTTTAGGAAGTTGTATTAAACCCCAGTCAACCTTACAGGAAAAACACTCTGCTTTTGAGAAACAGGCACTCTTGCACTCCACTGTGTTTCCTATAGGGCCAGTACAGTCAGCTATCTCAGAACAAAAGAACTGTGCTTCCTACACAAACGGGGCATATCTAGTTCAACTCAGTATTGGAAACTAAGTAAAACAGGAGCTTCTCTTCAGTCCAATACACTGTATTTGCTGGGAACAGACGCGAGTGCTATTTGCACTGTTTATGGCCAGAATAGCACAATAGTGGTGTTCTTACCCTGAATTAACAAGTAATGCTAGAACTTGAACCTGGATGTGATTCAACTCCGTTTAGGAAGTTGTATTAAACCCCACTCGGCCTTACAAAAAAACACTCTGCTTTTGAGAAACAGGCACTCTTGCACTCCACTGTGTTTCCTATAGGGCCAGTACAGTGAGCTAGCTCAGAACAAAAGAACTGTGCTTCCTACACAAACGGGGCATATCTAGTTCAACTCAGTATTGGAAACTAAGTAAAACAGGAGCTTCTCTTCAGTCCAATACACTGTATTTGCTGGGAACAGACGCGAGTGCTATTTGCACTGTTTATGGCCAGAAGAGCACAATAGTGGTGTTCTTACCCTGAATTAACACTTAATGCTAGAACTTGAAACTGGATGTGATTCAACTCCGTTTAGGAAGTTGTATTAAACCCCAGTCGGCCTTACAAGAAAAACACTCTGCTTTTGAGAAACAGGCACTCTTGCACTCCACTGTGTTTCCTATAGGGCCAGTACAGTGAGCTAGCTCAGAACAAAAGAACTGTGCTTCCTACACAAACGGGGCATATCTAGTTCAACTCAGTATTGGAAACTAAGTAAAACAGGAGCTTCTCTTCAGTCCAATACACTGTATTTGCTGGGAACAGACGCGAGTGCTATTTGCACTGTTTATGGCCAGAATAGCACAATAGTGGTGTTCTTACGCTGAATTAACACTTAATGCTAGAACTTGAAACTGGATGTGATTCAACTCCGTTTAGGAAGTTGTATTAAACCCCAGTAGGCCTAACAAGAAAAACACTCTGCTTTTGAGAAACAGTCACTCTTGCACTCCACTGTGTTTCTTATAGGGCCAGTACAGTGAGCTAGCTCAGAACAAAAGAACTGTGCTTCCTACACAAACGGGGCATATCTAGTTCAACTCAGTATTGGAAACTAAGTAAAACAGGAGCTTCTCTTCAGTCCAATACACTGTATTTGCTGGGAACAGACGCGAGTGCTATTTGCACTGTTTATGGCCAGAATAGCGCAATAGTGGTACGCTGAATTAACACTTAATGCTAGAACTTGAAACTGGATGTGATTCAACTCCGTTTAGGAAGTTGTATTAAACCCCAGTCGGCCTTACAAGAAAAACACTCTGCTTTTGAGAAACAGGCACTCTTGCACTCCACTGTGTTTCCTATAGGGCCAGTACAGTGAGCTAGCTCAGAACAAAAGAACTGTGCTTCCTACACAAACGGGGCATATCTAGTTCAACTCAGTATTGGAAACTAAGTAAAACAGGAGCTTCTCTTCAGTCCAATACACTGTATTTGCTGGGAACAGACGCGAGTGCTATTTGCACTGTTTATGGCCAGAATAGCACAATAGTGGTGTTCTTACCCTGAATTAAAACTTAATGCTAGAACTTGAAACTGGATGTGATTCAACTCCGTTTAGGAAGTTGTATTAAACCCCAGTCAACCTTACAGGAAAAACACTCTGCTTTTGAGAAACAGGCACTCTTGCACTCCACTGTGTTTCCTATAGGGCCAGTACAGTCAGCTATCTCAGAACAAAAGAACTGTGCTTCCTACACAAACGGGGCATATCTAGTTCAACTCAGTATTGGAAACTAAGTAAAACAGGAGCTTCTCTTCAGTCCAATACACTGTATTTGCTGGGAACAGACGCGAGTGCTATTTGCACTGTTTATGGCCAGAATAGCACAATAGTGGTGTTCTTACCCTGAATTAACAAGTAATGCTAGAACTTGAACCTGGATGTGATTCAACTCCGTTTAGGAAGTTGTATTAAACCCCACTCGGCCTTACAAAAAAACACTCTGCTTTTGAGAAACAGGCACTCTTGCACTCCACTGTGTTTCCTATAGGGCCAGTACAGTGAGCTAGCTCAGAACAAAAGAACTGTGCTTCCTACACAAACGGGGCATATCTAGTTCAACTCAGTATTGGAAACTAAGTAAAACAGGAGCTTCTCTTCAGTCCAATACACTGTATTTGCTGGGAACAGACGCGAGTGCTATTTGCACTGTTTATGGCCAGAATAGCACAATAGTGGTGTTCTTACCCTGAATTAACACGTAATGCTAGAACTTGAAACTGGATGTGATTCAACTCCGTTTAGGAAGTTGTATTAAACCCCAGTCGGCCTTACAAGAAAAACACTCTGCTTTTGAGAAACAGGCACTCTTGCACTCCACTGTGTTTCCTATAGGGCCAGTACAGTGAGCTAGATCAGAACAAAAGAACTGTGCTTCCTACACAAACGGGGCATATCTAGTTCAACACAGTATTGGAAACTAAGTAAAACAGGAGCTTCTCTTCAGTCCAATACACTGTATTTGCTGGGAACAGACGCGAGTGCTATTTGCACTGTTTATGGCCAGAATAGCACAATAGTGGTGTTCTTACCCTGAATTAAAACTTAATGCTAGAACTTGAAACTGGATGTGATTCAACTCCGTTTAGGAAGTTGTATTAAACCCCAGTCAACCTTACAGGAAAAACACTCTGCTTTTGAGAAACAGGCACTCTTGCACTCCACTGTGTTTCCTATAGGGCCAGTACAGTCAGCTATCTCAGAACAAAAGAACTGTGCTTCCTACACAAACGGGGCATATCTAGTTCAACTCAGTATTGGAAACTAAGTAAAACAGGAGCTTCTCTTCAGTCCAATACACTGTATTTGCTGGGAACAGACGCGAGTGCTATTTGCACTGTTTATGGCCAGAATAGCACAATAGTGGTGTTCTTACCCTGAATTAACAAGTAATGCTAGAACTTGAACCTGGATGTGATTCAACTCCGTTTAGGAAGTTGTATTAAACCCCACTCGGCCTTACAAAAAAACACTCTGCTTTTGAGAAACAGGCACTCTTGCACTCCACTGTGTTTCCTATAGGGCCAGTACAGTGAGCTAGCTCAGAACAAAAGAACTGTGCTTCCTACACAAACGGGGCATATCTAGTTCAACTCAGTATTGGAAACTAAGTAAAACAGGAGCTTCTCTTCAGTCCAATACACTGTATTTGCTGGGAACAGACGCGAGTGCTATTTGCACTGTTTATGGCCAGAAGAGCACAATAGTGGTGTTCTTACCCTGAATTAACACTTAATGCTAGAACTTGAAACTGGATGTGATTCAACTCCGTTTAGGAAGTTGTATTAAACCCCAGTCGGCCTTACAAGAAAAACACTCTGCTTTTGAGAAACAGGCACTCTTGCACTCCACTGTGTTTCCTATAGGGCCAGTACAGTGAGCTAGCTCAGAACAAAAGAACTGTGCTTCCTACACAAACGGGGCATATCTAGTTCAACTCAGTATTGGAAACTAAGTAAAACAGGAGCTTCTCTTCAGTCCAATACACTGTATTTGCTGGGAACAGACGCGAGTGCTATTTGCACTGTTTATGGCCAGAATAGCACAATAGTGGTGTTCTTACGCTGAATTAACACTTAATGCTAGAACTTGAAACTGGATGTGATTCAACTCCGTTTAGGAAGTTGTATTAAACCCCAGTAGGCCTAACAAGAAAAACACTCTGCTTTTGAGAAACAGTCACTCTTGCACTCCACTGTGTTTCTTATAGGGCCAGTACAGTGAGCTAGCTCAGAACAAAAGAACTGTGCTTCCTACACAAACGGGGCATATCTAGTTCAACTCAGTATTGGAAACTAAGTAAAACAGGAGCTTCTCTTCAGTCCAATACACTGTATTTGCTGGGAACAGACGCGAGTGCTATTTGCACTGTTTATGGCCAGAATAGCACAATAGTGGTACGCTGAATTAACACTTAATGCTAGAACTTGAAACTGGATGTGATTCAACTCCGTTTAGGAAGTTGTATTAAACCCCAGTCGGCCTTACAAGAAAAACACTCTGCTTTTGAGAAACAGGCACTCTTGCACTCCACTGTGTTTCCTATAGGGCCAGTACAGTGAGCTAGCTCAGAACAAAAGAACTGTGCTTCCTACACAAACGGGGCATATCTAGTTCAACTCAGTATTGGAAACTAAGTAAAACAGGAGCTTCTCTTCAGTCCAATACACTGTATTTGCTGGGAACAGACGCGAGTGCTATTTGCACTGTTTATGGCCAGAATAGCACAATAGTGGTGTTCTTACCCTGAATTAACACTTAATGCTAGAACTTGAAACTGGATGTGATTCAACTCCGTTTAGGAAGTTGTATTAAACCCCAGTCGGCCTTACAAGAAAAACACTCTGCTTTAGAGAAACAGGCACTCTTGCACTCCACTGTGTTTCCTATAGGGCCAGTACAGTGAGCTAGCTCAGAACAAAAGAACTGTGCTTCCTACACAAACGGGGCATATCTAGTTCAACTCAGTATTGGAAACTAAGTAAAACAGGAGCTTCTCTTCAGTCCCATACACTGTATTTGCTGGGAACAGACGCAAGTGCTATTTGCACTGTTTATGGCCAGAATAGCACAATAGTGGTGTTCTTACCCTGAATTAACACTTAATGCTAGAACTTGAAACTGGATGTGATTCAACTCCGTTTAGGAAGTTGTATTAAACCCCAGTCGGCCTTACAAGAAAAACACTCTGCTTTTGAGAAACAGGCACTCTTGCACTCCACTGTGTTTCCTATAGGGCCAGTACAGTGAGCTAGCTCAGAACAAAAGAACTGTGCTTCCTACACAAACGGGGCATATCTAGTTCAACTCAGTATTGGAAACTAAGTAAAACAGGAGCTTCTCTTCAGTCCAATACACTGTATTTGCTGGGAACAGACACGAGTGCTATTTGCACTGTTTATGGCCAGAAGAGCACAATAGTGGTGTTCTTACCCTGAATTAACACTTAATGCTAGAACTTGAAACTGGATGTGATTCA
Source organism: Peromyscus maniculatus bairdii (assembly GCF_049852395.1). Lineage (NCBI taxonomy): Eukaryota > Metazoa > Chordata > Mammalia > Rodentia > Cricetidae > Peromyscus > Peromyscus maniculatus. The sequence continues at coordinate 43,461,706 of NC_134852.1, forward strand.
ACTCCGTTTAGGAAGTTGTATTAAATCCCAGTCGGCCTAACAAGAAAAACACTCTGCTTTTGAGAAACAGGCACTCTTGCACTCCACTGTGTTTCTTATAGGGCCAGTACAGTGAGCTAGCTCAGAACAAAAGAACTGTGCTTCCTACACAAACGGGGCATATCTAGTTCAACACAGTATTGGAAACTAAGTAAAACAGGAGCTTCTCTTCAGTCCAATACACTGTATTTGCTGGGAACAGACGCGAGTGCTATTTGCACTGTTTACGGCCAGAATAGCACAATAGTGGTGTTCTTACCCTGAATTAACACTTAATGCTAGAACTTGAAACTGGATGTGATTCAACTCCGTTTAGGAAGTTGTATTAAACCCCAGTCGGCCTTACAAGAAAAACACTCTGCTTTTGAGAAACAGGCACTCTTGCACTCCACTGTGTTTCCTATAGGGCCAGTACAGTGAGCTAGCTCAGAACAAAAGAACTGTGCTTCCTACACAAACGGGGCATATCTAGTTCAACTCAGTATTGGAAACTAAGTAAAACAGGAGCTTCTCTTCAGTCCAATACACTGTATTTGCTGGGAACAGACGCGAGTGCTATTTGCACTGCTTATGGCCAGAATAGCACAATAGTGGTGTTCTTACCCTGAATTAACACTTAATGCTAGAACTTGAAACTGGATGTGATTCAACTCCGTTTAGGAAGTTGTATTAAACCCCAGTCGGCCTTACAAGAAAAACACTCTGCTTTTGAGAAACAGGCACTCTTGCACTCCACTGTGTTTCCTATAGGGCCAGTACAGTGAGCTAGCTCAGAACAAAAGAACTGTGCTTCCTACACAAACGGGGCATATCTAGTTCAACTCAGTATTGGAAACTAAGTAAAACAGGAGCTTCTCTTCAGTCCAATACACTGTATTTGCTGGGAACAGATGCGAGTGCTATTTGCACTGTTTATGGCCAGAATAGCACAATAGTTGTGTTCTTACCCTGAATTAACACTTAATGCTAGAACTTGAAACTGGATGTGATTCAACTCCGTTTAGGAAGTTGTATTAAACCCCAGTCGGCCTTACAAGAAAAACACTCTGCTTTTGAGAAACAGGCACTCTTGCACTCCACTGTGTTTCCTATAGGGCCAGTACAGTGAGCTAGCTCAGAACAAAAGAACTGTGCTTCCTACACAAACGGGGCATATCTAGTTCAACTCAGTATTGGAAACTAAGTAAAACAGGAGCTTCTCTTCAGTCCAATACACTGTATTTGCTGGGAACACACGCGAGTCGTATTTGCACTGTTTATGGCCAGAATAGCACAATAGTGGTGTTCTTACCCTGAATTAACACTTAATGCTAGAACTTGAAACTGGATGTGATTCAACTCCGTTTAGGAAGTTGTATTAAACCCCAGTCGGCCTTACAAGAAAAACACTCTGCTTTTGAGAAACAGGCACTCTTGCACTCCACTGTGTTTCCTATAGGGCCAGTACAGTGAGCTAGCTCAGAACAAAAGAACTGTGCTTCCTACACAAACGGGGCATATCTAGTTCAACTCAGTATTGGAAACTATGTAAAACAGGAGCTTCTCTTCAGTCCAATACACTGTATTTGCTGGGAACAGACGCGAGTGCTATTTGCACTGTTTATGGCCAGATTAGCACAATAGTGGTGTTCTTACCCTGAATTAACACTTAATGCTAGAACTTGAAACTGGATGTGATTCAACTCCGTTTAGGAAGTTGTATTAAACCCCAGTCGGCCTTACAAGAAAAACACTCTGCTTTTGAGAAACAGGCACTCTTGCACTCCACTGTGTTTCCTATAGGGCCAGTACAGTGAGCTAGCTCAGAACAAAAGAACTGTGCTTCCTACACAAACGGGGCATATCTAGTTCAACTCAGTATTAGAAACTAAGTAAAACAGGAGCTTCTCTTCAGTCCAATACACTGTATTTGATGGGAACAGACGCGAGTGCTATTTGCACTGTTTATGGCCAGAATAGCACAATAGTGGTGTTCTTACCCTGAATTAACACGTAATGCTAGAACTTGAAACTGGATGTGATTCAACTCCGTTTAGGAAGTTGTATTAAACCCCAGTCGGCCTTACAAGAAAAACACTCTGCTTTTGAGAAACAGGCACTCTTGCACTCCACTGTGTTTCCTATAGGGCCAGTACAGTGAGCTAGCTCAGAACAAAAGAACTGTGCTTCCTACACAAACGGGGCATATCTAGTTCAACTCAGTATTGGAAACTAAGTAAAACAGGAGCTTCTCTTCAGTCCAATACACTGTATTTGCTGGGAACAGACGCGAGTGCTATTTGCACTGTTTATGGCCAGAATAGCACAATAGTGGTGTTCTTACCCTGAATTAACACTTAATGCTAGAACTTGAAACTGGATGTGATTCAACTCCGTTTAGGAAGTTGTATTAAACCCCAGTCGGCCTTACAAGAAAAACACTCTGCTTTTGAGAAACAGGCACTCTTGCACTCAAATGTGTTTCCTATAGGGCCAGTACAGTGAGCTAGATCAGAACAAAAGAACTGTGCTTCCTACACAAACGGGGCATATCTAGTTCAACTCAGTATTGGAAACTAAGTAAAACAGGAGCTTCTCTTCAGTCCAATACACTGTATTTGCTGGGAACAGACGCGAGTGCTATTTGCACTGTTTATGGCCAGAATAGCACAATAGTGGTGTTCTTACCCTGAATTAACACTTAATGCTAGAACTTGAAACTGGATGTGATTCAACTCCGTTTAGGAAGTTGTATTAAACCCCAGTCGGCCTTACAAGAAAAACACTCTGCTTTTGAGAAACAGGCACTCTTGCACTCCACTGTGTTTCCTATAGGGCCAGTACAGTGAGCTAACTCAGAACAAAAGAACTGTGCTTCCTACACAAAAGGGGCATATCTAGTTCAACTCAGTATTGGAAACTAAGTAAAACAGGAGCTTCTCTTCAGTCCAATACACTGTATTTGCTGGGAACAGACGCGAGTGCTATTTGCACTGTTTATGGCCAGAATAGCACAATAGTGGTGTTCTTACCCTGAATTAACACGTAATGCTAGAACTTGAAACTGGATGTGATTCAACTCCGTTTAGGAAGTTGTATTAAACCCCAGTCGGCCTTACAAGAAAAACACTCTGCTTTTGAGAAACAGGCACTCTTGCACTCCACTGTGTTTCCTATAGGGCCAGTACAGTCACCAACTCAGAACAAAAGAACTGTGCTTCCTACACAAACGGGGCATATCTAGTTCAACTCAGTATTGGAAACTAAGTAAAACAGCAGCTTCTCTTCAGTCCAATACACTGTATTTGCTGGGAACAGACGCGAGTGCTATTTGCACTGCTTATGGCCAGAATAGCACAATAGTGGTGTTCTTACCCTGAATTAACACTTAATGCTAGAACTTGAAACTGGATGTGATTCAACTCCGTTTAGGAAGTTGTATTAAACCCCAGTCGGCCTTACAAGAAAAACACTCTGCTTTTGATAAACAGGCACTCTTGCACTCCACTGTGTTTCCTATAGGGCCAGTACAGTGAGCTAGCTCAGAACAAAAGAACTGTGCTTCCTACACAAACGGGGCATATCTAGTTCAACTCAGTATTGGAAACTAAGTAAAACAGGAGCTTCTCTTCAGTCCAATACACTGTATTTGCTGGGAACAGACGCGAGTGCTATTTGCACTGTTTATGGCCAGAATAGCACAATAGTGGTGTTCTTACCCTGAATTAACACTTAATGCTAGAACTTGAAACTGGATGTGATTCAACTCCGTTTAGGAAGTTGTATTAAACCCCAGTCGGCCTTACAAGAAAAACACTCTGCTTTTGATAAACAGGCACTCTTGCACTCCACTGTGTTTCCTATAGGGCCAGTACAGTGAGCTAGCTCAGAACAAAAGAACTGTGCTTCCTACACAAACGGGGCATATCTAGTTCAACTCAGTATTGGAAACTAAGTAAAACAGGAGCTTCTCTTCAGTCCAATACACTGTATTTGCTGGGAACAGACGCGAGTGCTATTTGCACTGTTTATGGCCAGAATAGCACAATAGTGGTGTTCTTACCCTGAATTAACACGTAATGCTAGAACTTGAAACTGGATGTGATTCAACTCCGTTTAGGAAGTTGTATTAAACCCCAGTCGGCCTTACAAGAAAAACACTCTGCTTTTGAGAAACAGGCACTCTTGCACTCCACTGTGTTTCCTATAGGGCCAGTACAGTGAGCTAGCTCAGAACAAAAGAACTGTGCTTCCTACACAAACGGGGCATATCTAGTTCAACTCAGTATTGGAAACTAAGTAAAACAGGAGCTTCTCTTCAGTCCAATACACTGTATTTGCTGGGAACAGACGCGAGTGCTATTTGCACTGTTTATGGCCAGAATAGCACAATAGTGGTGTTCTTACCCTGAATTAACACGTAATGCTAGAACTTGAAACTGGATGTGATTCAACTCCGTTTAGGAAGTTGTATTAAACCCCAGTCGGCCTTACAAGAAAAACACTCTGCTTTTGAGAAACAGGCACTCTTGCACTCAAATGTGTTTCCTATAGGGCCAGTACAGTGAGCTAGCTCAGAACAAAAGAACTGTGCTTCCTACACAAACGGGGCATATCTAGTTCAACTCAGTATTGGAAACTAAGTAAAACAGGAGCTTCTCTTCAGTCCAATACACTGTATTTGCTGGGAACAGACGCGAGTGCTATTTGCACTGTTTATGGCCAGAATAGCACAGTAGTGGTGTTCTTACCCTGAATTAACACGTAATGCTAGAACTTGAAACTGGATGTGATTCAACTCCGTTTAGGAAGTTTTATTAAACCCCAGTCGGCCTTACAAGAAAAACACTCTGCTTTTGAGAAACAGGCACTCTTGCACTCCACTGTGTTTCCTATAGGGCCAGTACAGTCACCAACTCAGAACAAAAGAACTGTGCTTCCTACACAAACGGGACATATCTAGTTCAACTCAGTATTGGAAACTAAGTAAAACAGGAGCTTCTCTTCAGTCCAATACACTGTATTTGCTGGGAACAGACGCGAGTGCTATTTGCACTGTTTATGGCCATAATAGCACAATAGTGGTGTTCTTACCCTGAATTAACACGTAATGCTAGAACTTGAAACTGGATGTGATTCAACTCCGTTTAGGAAGTTGTATTAAACCCCAGTCGGCCTTACAAGAAAAACACTCTGCTTTTGAGAAACAGGCACTCTTGCACTCCACTGTGTTTCCTATAGGGCCAGTACAGTGAGCTAGCTCAGAACAAAAGAACTGTGCTTCCTACACAAACGGGGCATATCTAGTTCAACTCAGTATTGGAAACTAAGTAAAACAGGAGCTTCTCTTCAGTCCAATACACTGTATTTGCTGGGAACAGACGCGAGTGCTATTTGCACTGTTTATGGCCAGAATAACACAATAGTGGTGTTCTTACCCTGAATTAACACTTAATGCTAGAACTTGAAACTGGATGTGATTCAACTCCGTTTAGGAAGTTGTATTAAACCCCAGTCGGCCTTACAAGAAAAACAATCTGCTTTTGAGAAACAGGCACTCTTGCACTCCACTGTGTTTCCTATAGGGCCAGTACAGTGAGCTAGCTCAGAACAAAAGAACTGTGCTTCCTACACGAACGGGGCATATCTAGTTCAACTCAGTATTGGAAACTAAGTAAAACAGGAGCTTCTCTTCAGTCCAATACACTGTATTTGCTGGGAACAGACGCGAGTGCTATTTGCACTGTTTATGGCCAGAATAGCACAATAGTGGTGTTCTTACCCTGAATTAACACTTAATGCTAGAACTTGAAACTGGATGTGATTCAACTCCGTTTAGGAAGTTGTATTAAACCCCAGTCGGCCTTACAAGAAAAACACTCTGCTTTTGAGAAACAGGCACTCTTGCACTCCACTGTGTTTCCTATAGGGCCAGTACAGTGAGCTAGCTCAGAACAAAAGAACTGTGCTTCCTACACAAACGGGGCATATCTAGTTCAACTCAGTATTGGAAACTAAGTAAAACAGGAGCTTCTCTTCAGTCCAATACACTGTATTTGCTGGGAACAGACGCGAGTGCTATTTGCACTGTTTATGGCCAGAATAGCACAATAGTGGTGTTCTTACCCTGAATTAACACGTAATGCTAGAACTTGAAACTGGATGTGATTCAACTCCGTTTAGGAAGTTGTATTAAACCCCAGTCGGCCTTACAAGAAAAACACTCTGCTTTTGAGAAACAGGCACTCTTGCACTCCACTGTGTTTCCTATAGGGCCAGTACAGTGAGCTAGCTCAGAACAAAAGAACTGTGCTTCCTACACAAACGGGGCATATCTAGTTCAACTCAGTATTGGAAACTAAGTAAAACAGGAGCTTCTCTTCAGTCCAATACACTGTATTTGCTGGGAACAGACGCGAGTGCTATTTGCACTGTTTATGGCCAGAATAGCACAATAGTGGTGTTCTTACCCTGAATTAACACGTAATGCTAGAACTTGAAACTGGATGTGATTCAACTCCGTTTAGGAAGTTGTATTAAACCCCAGTCGGCCTTACAAGAAAAACACTCTGCTTTTGAGAAACAGGCACTCTTGCACTCCACTGTGTTTCCTATAGGGCCAGTACAGTGAGCTAGCTCAGAACAAAAGAACTGTGCTTCCTACACAAACGGGGCATATCTAGTTCAACTCAGTATTGGAAACTAAGTAAAACAGGAGCTTCTCTTCAGTCCAATACACTGTATTTGCTGGGAACATACGCGAGTGCTATTTGCACTGTTTATGGCCAGAATAGCACAATAGTGGTGTTCTTACCCTGAATTAACACTTAATGCTAGAACTTGAAACTGGATGTGATTCAACTCCGTTTAGGAAGTTGTATTAAACCCCAGTCGGCCTTACAAGAAAAACACTCTGCTTTTGAGAAACAGGCACTCTTGCACTCCACTGTGTTTCCTATAGGGCCAGTACAGTGAGCTAGCTCAGAACAAAAGAACTGTGCTTCCTACACAAACGGGGCATATCTAGTTCAACTCAGTATTGGAAACTAAGTAAAACAGGAGCTTCTCTTCAGTCCAATACACTGTATTTGCTGGGAACAGACGCGAGTGCTATTTGCACTGTTTATGGCCAGAATAGCACAATAGTGGTGTTCTTACCCTGAATTAACACTTAATGCTAGAACTTGAAACTGGATGTGATTCAACTCCGTTTAGGAAGTTGTATTAAACCCCAGTCGGCCTTACAAGAAAAACACTCTGCTTTTGAGAAACAGGCACTCTTGCACTCCACTGTGTTTCCTATAGGGCCAGTACAGTGAGCTAGCTCAGAACAAAAGAACTGTGCTTCCTACACAAACGGGGCATATCTAGTTCAACTCAGTATTGGAAACTAAGTAAAACAGGAGCTTCTCTTCAGTCCAATACACTGTATTTGCTGGGAACAGACGCGAGTGCTATTTGCACTGTTTATGGCCAGAATAGCACAATAGTGGTGTTCTTACCCTGAATTAACACGTAATGCTAGAACTTGAAACTGGATGTGATTCAACTCCGTTTAGGAAGTTGTATTAAACCCCAGTCGGCCTTACAAGAAAAACACTCTGCTTTTGAGAAACAGGCACTCTTGCACTCCACTGTGTTTCCTATAGGGCCAGTACAGTGAGCTAGCTCAGAACAAAAGAACTGTGCTTCCTACACAAACGGGGCATATCTAGTTCAACTCAGTATTGGAAACTAAGTAAAACAGGAGCTTCTCTTCAGTCCAATACACTGTATTTGCTGGGAACAGACGCGAGTGCTATTTGCACTGTTTATGGCCAGAATAGCACAGTAGTGGTGTTCTTACCCTGAATTAACACGTAATGCTAGAACTTGAAACTGGATGTGATTCAACTCCGTTTAGGAAGTTGTATTAAACCCCAGTCAGCCTTACAAGAAAAACACTCTGCTTTTGAGAAACAGGCACTCTTGCACTCCACTGTGTTTCCTATAGGGCCAGTACAGTCACCAACTCAGATCAAAAGAACTGTGCTTCCTACACAAACGGGACATATCTAGTTCAACTCAGTATTGGAAACTAAGTAAAACAGGAGCTTCTCTTCAGTCCAATACACTGTATTTGCTGGGAACAGACGCGAGTGCTATTTGCACTGTTTATGGCCAGAATAGCACAATAGTGGTGTTCTTACCCTGAATTAACACTTAATGCTAGAACTTGAAACTGGATGTGATTCAACTCCGTTTAGGAAGTTGTATTAAACCCCAGTCGGCCTTACAAGAAAAACACTCTGCTTTTGAGAAACAGGCACTCTTGAACTCCACTGTGTTTCCTATAGGGCCAGTACAGTGAGCTAGCTCAGAACAAAAGAACTGTGCTTCCTACACAAACGGGGCATATCTATTTCAACTCAGTATTGGAAACTAAGTAAAACAGGAGCTTCTCTTCAGTCCAATACACTGTATTTGCTGGGAACAGACGCGAGTGCTATTTGCACTGTTTATGGCCAGAATAGCACAATAGTGGTGTTCTTACCCTGAATTAACACTTAATGCTAGAACTTGAAACTGGATGTGATTCAACTCCGTTTAGGAAGTTGTATTAAACCCCAGTCGGCCTTACAAGAAAAACACTCTGCTTTTGAGAAACAGGCACTCTTGCACTCCACTGTGTTTCCTATAGGGCCAGTACAGTGAGCTAGCTCAGAACAAAAGAACTGTGCTTCCTACACAAACGGGGCATATCTAGTTCAACTCAGTATTGGAAACTAAGTAAAACAGGAGCTTCTCTTCAGTCCAATACACTGTATTTGCTGGGAACAGACGCGAGTGCTATTTGCACTGTTTATGGCCAGAATAGCACAATAGTGGTGTTCTTACCCTGAATTAACACGTAATGCTAGAACTTGAAACTGGATGTGATTCAACTCCGTTTAGGAAGTTGTATTAAACCCCAGTCGGCCTTACAAGAAAAACACTCTGCTTTTGAGAAACAGGCACTCTTGCACTCCACTGTGTTTCCTATAGGGCCAGTACAGTGAGCTAGCTCAGAACAAAAGAACTGTGCTTCCTACACAAACGGGGCATATCTAGTTCAACTCAGTATTGGAAACTAAGTAAAACAGGAGCTTCTCTTCAGTCCAATACACTGTATTTGCTGGGAACAGACGCGAGTGCTATTTGCACTGTTTATGGCCAGAATAGCACAGTAGTGGTGTTCTTACCCTGAATTAACACGTAATGCTAGAACTTGAAACTGGATGTGATTCAACTCCGTTTAGGAAGTTGTATTAAACCCCAGTCAGCCTTACAAGAAAAACACTCTGCTTTTGAGAAACAGGCACTCTTGCACTCCACTGTGTTTCCTATAGGGCCAGTACAGTCACCAACTCAGAACAAAAGAACTGTGCTTCCTACACAAACGGGACATATCTAGTTCAACTCAGTATTGGAAACTAAGTAAAACAGGAGCTTCTCTTCAGTCCAATACACTGTATTTGCTGGGAACAGACGCGAGTGCTATTTGCACTGTTTATGGCCAGAATAGCACAATAGTGGTGTTCTTACCCTGAATTAACACGTAATGCTAGAACTTGAAACTGGATGTGATTCAACTCCGTTTAGGAAGTTGTATTAAACCCCAGTCGGCCTTACAAGAAAAACACTCTGCTTTTGAGAAACAGGCACTCTTGCACTCCACTGTGTTTCCTATAGGGCCAGTACAGTGAGCTAGCTCAGAACAAAAGAACTGTGCTTCCTACACAAACGGGGCATATCTAGTTCAACTCAGTATTGGAAACTAAGTAAAACAGGAGCTTCTCTTCAGTCCAATACACTGTATTTGCTGGGAACAGACGCGAGTGCTATTTGCACTGTTTATGGCCAGAATAGCACAATAGTGGTGTTCTTACACTGAATTAACACTTAATGCTAGAACTTGAAACTGGATGTGATTCAACTCCGTTTAGGAAGTTGTATTAAACCCCAGTCGGCCTTACAAGAAAAACACTCTGCTTTTGAGAAACAGGCACTCTTGCACTCCACTGTGTTTCCTATAGGGCCAGTACAGTGAGCTAGCTCAGAACAAAAGAACTGTGCTTCCTACACAAACGGGGCATATCTAGTTCAACTCAGTATTGGAAACTAAGTAAAACAGGAGCTTCTCTTCAGTCCAATACACTGTATTTGCTGGGAACAGACGCGAGTGCTATTTGCACTGCTTATGGCCAGAATAGCACAATAGTGGTGTTCTTACCCTGAATTAACACTTAATGCTAGAACTTGAAACTGGATGTGATTCAACTCCGTTTAGGAAGTTGTATTAAACCCCAGTCGGCCTTACAAGAAAAACACTCTGCTTTTGTGAAACAGGCACTCTTGCACTCCACTGTGTTTCCTATAGGGCCAGTACAGTGAGCTAGCTCAGAACAAAAGAACTGTGCTTCCTACACAAACGGGGCATATCTAGTTCAACTCAGTATTGGAAACTAAGTAAAACAGGAGCTTCTCTTCAGTCCAATACACTGTATTTGCTGGGAACAGACGCGAGTGCTATTTGCACTGTTTATGGCCAGAATAGCACAATAGTGGTGTTCTTACCCTGAATTAACACGTAATGCTAGAACTTGAAACTGGATGTGATTCAACTCCGTTTAGGAAGTTGTATTAAACCCCAGTCGGCCTTACAAGAAAAACACTCTGCTTTTGAGAAACAGGCACTCTTGCACTCCACTGTGTTTCCTATAGGGCCAGTACAGTGAGCTAGCTAAGAACAAAAGAACTGTGCTTCCTACACAAACGGGGCATATCTAGTTCAACTCAGTATTGGAAACTAAGTAAAACAGGAGCTTCTCTTCAGTCCAATACACTGTATTTGCTGGGAACAGACGCGAGTGCTATTTGCACTGTTTATGGCCAGAATAGCACAATAGTGGTGTTCTTACCCTGAATTAACACTTAATGCTAGAACTTGAAACTGGATGTGATTCAACTCCGTTTAGGAAGTTGTATTAAACCCCAGTCGGCCTTACAAGAAAAACACTCTGCTTTTGAGAAACAGGCACTCTTGCACTCCACTGTGTTTCCTATAGGGCCAGTACAGTGAGCTAGCTCAGAACAAAAGAACTGTGCTTCCTACACAAACGGGGCATATCTAGTTCAACTCAGTATTGGAAACTAAGTAAAACAGGAGCTTCTCTTCAGTCCAATACACTGTATTTGCTGGGAACAGACGCGAGTGCTATTTGCACTGTTTATGGCCAGAATAGCACAATAGTGGTGTTCTTACCCTGAATTAACACTTAATGCTAGAACTTGAAACTGGATGTGATTCAACTCCGTTTAGGAAGTTGTATTAAACCCCAGTCGGCCTTACAAGAAAAACACTCTGCTTTTGAGAAACAGGCACTCTTGCACTCCACTGTGTTTCCTATAGGGCCAGTACAGTGAGCTAGCTCAGAAAAAAAGAACTGTGCTTCCTACACAAACGGGGCATATCTAGTTCAACTCAGTATTTTAAACTAAGTAAAACAGGAGCTTCTCTTCAGTCCAATACACTGTATTTGCTGGGAACAGACGCGAGTGCTATTTGCACTGTTTATGGCCAGAATAGCACAATAGTGGTGTTCTTACCCTGAATTAACAAGTAATGCTAGAACTTGAAACTGGATGTGATTCAACTCCGTTTAGGAAGTTGTATTAAACCCCAGTCGGCCTTACAAGAAAAACACTCTGCTTTTGAGAAACAGGCACTCTTGCACTCCACTGTGTTTCCTATAGGGCCAGTACAGTCACCAACTCAGAACAAAAGAACTGTGCTTCCTACACAAACGGGACATATCTAGTTCAACTCAGTATTGGAAACTAAGTAAAACAGGAGCTTCTCTTCAGTCCAATACACTGTATTTGCTGGGAACAGACGCGAGTGCTATTTGCACTGTTTATGGCCAGAATAGCACAATAGTGGTGTTCTTACCCTGAATTAACACTTAATGCTAGAACTTGAAACTGGATGTGATTCAACTCCGTTTAGGAAGTTGTATTAAACCCCAGTCGGCCTTACAAGAAAAACACTCTGCTTTTGAGAAACAGGCACTCTTGAACTCCACTGTGTTTCCTATAGGGCCAGTACAGTGAGCTAGCTCAGAACAAAAGAACTGTGCTTCCTACACAAACGGGGCATATCTATTTCAACTCAGTATTGGAAACTAAGTAAAACAGGAGCTTCTCTTCAGTCCAATACACTGTATTTGCTGGGAACAGACGCGAGTGCTATTTGCACTGTTTATGGCCAGAATAGCACAATAGTGGTGTTCTTACCCTGAATTAACACTTAATGCTAGAACTTGAAACTGGATGTGATTCAACTCCGTTTAGGAAGTTGTATTAAACCCCAGTCGGCCTTACAAGAAAAACACTCTGCTTTTGAGAAACAGGCACTCTTGCACTCCACTGTGTTTCCTATAGGGCCAGTACAGTGAGCTAGCTCAGAACAAAAGAACTGTGCTTCCTACACAAACGGGGCATATCTAGTTCAACTCAGTATTGGAAACTAAGTAAAACAGGAGCTTCTCTTCAGTCCAATACACTGTATTTGCTGGGAACAGACGCGAGTGCTATTTGCACTGTTTATGGCCAGAATAGCACAATAGTGGTGTTCTTACCCTGAATTAACACGTAATGCTAGAACTTGAAACTGGATGTGATTCAACTCCGTTTAGGAAGTTGTATTAAACCCCAGTCGGCCTTACAAGAAAAACACTCTGCTTTTGAGAAACAGGCACTCTTGCACTCCACTGTGTTTCCTATAGGGCCAGTACAGTGAGCTAGCTCAGAACAAAAGAACTGTGCTTCCTACACAAACGGGGCATATCTAGTTCAACTCAGTATTGGAAACTAAGTAAAACAGGAGCTTCTCTTCAGTCCAATACACTGTATTTGCTGGGAACAGACGCGAGTGCTATTTGCACTGTTTATGGCCAGAATAGCACAGTAGTGGTGTTCTTACCCTGAATTAACACGTAATGCTAGAACTTGAAACTGGATGTGATTCAACTCCGTTTAGGAAGTTGTATTAAACCCCAGTCAGCCTTACAAGAAAAACACTCTGCTTTTGAGAAACAGGCACTCTTGCACTCCACTGTGTTTCCTATAGGGCCAGTACAGTCACCAACTCAGAACAAAAGAACTGTGCTTCCTACACAAACGGGACATATCTAGTTCAACTCAGTATTGGAAACTAAGTAAAACAGGAGCTTCTCTTCAGTCCAATACACTGTATTTGCTGGGAACAGACGCGAGTGCTATTTGCACTGTTTATGGCCAGAATAGCACAATAGTGGTGTTCTTACCCTGAATTAACACGTAATGCTAGAACTTGAAACTGGATGTGATTCAACTCCGTTTAGGAAGTTGTATTAAACCCCAGTCGGCCTTACAAGAAAAACACTCTGCTTTTGAGAAACAGGCACTCTTGCACTCCACTGTGTTTCCTATAGGGCCAGTACAGTGAGCTAGCTCAGAACAAAAGAACTGTGCTTCCTACACAAACGGGGCATATCTAGTTCAACTCAGTATTGGAAACTAAGTAAAACAGGAGCTTCTCTTCAGTCCAATACACTGTATTTGCTGGGAACAGACGCGAGTGCTATTTGCACTGTTTATGGCCAGAATAGCACAATAGTGGTGTTCTTACCCTGAATTAACACTTAATGCTAGAACTTGAAACTGGATGTGATTCAACTCCGTTTAGGAAGTTGTATTAAACCCCAGTCGGCCTTACAAGAAAAACACTCTGCTTTTGAGAAACAGGCACTCTTGCACTCCACTGTGTTTCCTATAGGGCCAGTACAGTGAGCTAGCTCAGAACAAAAGAACTGTGCTTCCTACACAAACGGGGCATATCTAGTTCAACTCAGTATTGGAAACTAAGTAAAACAGGAGCTTCTCTTCAGTCCAATACACTGTATTTGCTGGGAACAGACGCGAGTGCTATTTGCACTGCTTATGGCCAGAATAGCACAATAGTGGTGTTCTTACCCTGAATTAACACTTAATGCTAGAACTTGAAACTGGATGTGATTCAACTCCGTTTAGGAAGTTGTATTAAACCCCAGTCGGCCTTACAAGAAAAACACTCTGCTTTTGTGAAACAGGCACTCTTGCACTCCACTGTGTTTCCTATAGGGCCAGTACAGTGAGCTAGCTCAGAACAAAAGAACTGTGCTTCCTACACAAACGGGGCATATCTAGTTCAACTCAGTATTGGAAACTAAGTAAAACAGGAGCTTCTCTTCAGTCCAATACACTGTATTTGCTGGGAACAGACGCGAGTGCTATTTGCACTGTTTATGGCCAGAATAGCACAATAGTGGTGTTCTTACCCTGAATTAACACGTAATGCTAGAACTTGAAACTGGATGTGATTCAACTCCGTTTAGGAAGTTGTATTAAACCCCAGTCGGCCTTACAAGAAAAACACTCTGCTTTTGAGAAACAGGCACTCTTGCACTCCACTGTGTTTCCTATAGGGCCAGTACAGTGAGCTAGCTAAGAACAAAAGAACTGTGCTTCCTACACAAACGGGGCATATCTAGTTCAACTCAGTATTGGAAACTAAGTAAAACAGGAGCTTCTCTTCAGTCCAATACACTGTATTTGCTGGGAACAGACGCGAGTGCTATTTGCACTGTTTATGGCCAGAATAGCACAATAGTGGTGTTCTTACCCTGAATTAACACTTAATGCTAGAACTTGAAACTGGATGTGATTCAACTCCGTTTAGGAAGTTGTATTAAACCCCAGTCGGCCTTACAAGAAAAACACTCTGCTTTTGAGAAACAGGCACTCTTGCACTCCACTGTGTTTCCTATAGGGCCAGTACAGTGAGCTAGCTCAGAAAAAAAGAACTGTGCTTCCTACACAAACGGGGCATATCTAGTTCAACTCAGTATTTTAAACTAAGTAAAACAGGAGCTTCTCTTCAGTCCAATACACTGTATTTGCTGGGAACAGACGCGAGTGCTATTTGCACTGTTTATGGCCAGAATAGCACAATAGTGGTGTTCTTACCCTGAATTAACAAGTAATGCTAGAACTTGAAACTGGATGTGATTCAACTCCGTTTAGGAAGTTGTATTAAACCCCAGTCGGCCTTACAAGAAAAACACTCTGCTTTTGAGAAACAGGCACTCTTGCACTCCACTGTGTTTCCTATAGGGCCAGTACAGTGAGCTAGCTCAGAACAAAAGAACTGTGCTTCCTACACAAACGGGGCATATCTAGTTCAACTCAGTATTGGAAACTAAGTAAAACAGGAGCTTCTCTTCAGTCCAATACACTGTATTTGCTGGGAACAGACGCGAGTGCTATTTGCACTGTTTACGGCCAGAATAGCACAATAGTGGTGTTCTTACCCTGAATTAACACTTAATGCTAGAACTTGAAACTGGATGTGATTCAACTCCGTTTAGGAAGTTGTATTAAACCCCAGTCGGCCTTACAAGAAAAACACTCTGCTTTTGAGAAACAGGCACTCTTGCACTCCACTGTGTTTCCTATAGGGCCAGTACAGTGAGCTAGCTCAGAACAAAAGAACTGTGCTTCCTACACAAACGGGGCATATCTAGTTCAACTCAGTATTGGAAACTAAGTAAAACAGGAGCTTCTCTTCAGTCCAATACACTGTATTTGCTGGGAACAGACGCGAGTGCTATTTGCACTGTTTACGGCCAGAATAGCACAATAGTGGTGTTCTTACCCTGAATTAACACTTAATGCTAGAACTTGAAACTGGATGTGATTCAACTCCGTTTAGGAAGTTGTATTAAACCCCAGTCGGCCTTACAAGAAAAACACTCTGCTTTTGAGAAACAGGCACTCTTGCACTCCACTGTGTTTCCTATAGGGCCAGTACAGTGAGCTAGCTCAGAACAAAAGAACTGTGCTTCCTACACAAACGGGGCATATCTAGTTCAACTCAGTATTGGAAACTAAGTAAAACAGGAGCTTCTCTTCAGTCCAATACACTGTATTTGCTGGGAACAGACGCGAGTGCTATTTGCACTGCTTATGGCCAGAATAGCACAATAGTGGTGTTCTTACCCTGAATTAACACTTAATGCTAGAACTTGAAACTGGATGTGATTCAACTCCGTTTAGGAAGTTGTATTAAACCCCAGTCGGCCTTACAAGAAAAACACTCTGCTTTTGAGAAACAGGCACTCTTGCACTCCACTGTGTTTCCTATAGGGCCAGTACAGTGAGCTAGCTCAGAACAAAAGAACTGTGCTTCCTACACAAACGGGGCATATCTAGTTCAACTCAGTATTGGAAACTAAGTAAAACAGGAGCTTCTCTTCAGTCCAATACACTGTATTTGCTGGGAACAGACGCGAGTGCTATTTGCACTGTTTATGGCCAGAATAGCACAATAGTGGTGTTCTTACCCTGAATTAACACATAATGCTAGAACTTGAAACTGGATGTGATTCAACTCCGTTTAGGAAGTTGTATTAAACCCCAGTCGGCCTTACAAGAAAAACACTCTGCTTTTGAGAAACAGGCACTCTTGCACTCCACTGTGTTTCCTATAGGGCCAGTACAGTGAGCTAGCTCAGAACAAAAGAACTGTGCTTCCTACACAAACGGGGCATATCTAGTTCAACTCAGTATTGGAAACTAAGTAAAACAGGAGCTTCTCTTCAGTCCAATACACTGTATTTGCTGGGAACAGACGCGAGTGCTATTTGCACTGTTTATGGCCAGAATAGCACAATAGTGGTGTTCTTACCCTGAATTAACACGTAATGCTAGAACTTGAAACTGGATGTGATTCAACTCCGTTTAGGAAGTTGTATTAAACCCCAGTCGGCCTTACAAGAAAAACACTCTGCTTTTGAGATACAGGCACTCTTGCACTCCACTGTGTTTCCTATAGGGCCAGTACAGTGAGCTAGCTCAGAACAAAAGAACTGTGCTTCCTACACAAACGGGGCATATCTAGTTCAACTCAGTATTGGAAACTAAGTAAAACAGGAGCTTCTCTTCAGTCCAATACACTGTATTTGCTGGGAACAGACGCGAGTGCTATTTGCACTGTTTATGGCCAGAATAGCACAGTAGTGGTGTTCTTACCCTGAATTAACACGTAATGCTAGAACTTGAAACTGGATGTGATTCAACTCCGTTTAGGAAGTTGTATTAAACCCCAGTCAGCCTTACAAGAAAAACACTCTGCTTTTGAGAAACAGGCACTCTTGCACTCCACTGTGTTTCCTATAGGGCCAGTACAGTCACCAACTCAGAACAAAAGAACTGTGCTTCCTACACAAACGGGACATATCTAGTTCAACTCAGTATTGGAAACTAAGTAAAACAGGAGCTTCTCTTCAGTCCAATACACTGTATTTGCTGGGAACAGACGCGAGTGCTATTTGCACTGTTTATGGCCAGAATAGCACAATAGTGGTGTTCTTACCCTGAATTAACACGTAATGCTAGAACTTGAAACTGGATGTGATTCAACTCCGTTTAGGAAGTTGTATTAAACCCCAGTCGGCCTTACAAGAAAAACACTCTGCTTTTGAGAAACAGGCACTCTTGCACTCCACTGTGTTTCCTATAGGGCCAGTACAGTGAGCTAGCTCAGAACAAAAGAACTGTGCTTCCTACACAAACGGGGCATATCTAGTTCAACTCAGTATTGGAAACTAAGTAAAACAGGAGCTTCTCTTCAGTCCAATACACTGTATTTGCTGGGAACAGACGCGAGTGCTATTTGCACTGTTTATGGCCAGAATAGCACAATAGTGGTGTTCTTACCCTGAATTAACACTTAATGCTAGAACTTGAAACTGGATGTGATTCAACTCCGTTTAGGAAGTTGTATTAAACCCCAGTCGGCCTTACAAGAAAAACACTCTGCTTTTGAGAAACAGGCACTCTTGCACTCCACTGTGTTTCCTATAGGGCCAGTACAGTGAGCTAGCTCAGAACAAAAGAACTGTGCTTCCTACACAAACGGGGCATATCTAGTTCAACTCAGTATTGGAAACTAAGTAAAACAGGAGCTTCTCTTCAGTCCAATACACTGTATTTGCTGGGAACAGACGCGAGTGCTATTTGCACTGCTTATGGCCAGAATAGCACAATAGTGGTGTTCTTACCCTGAATTAACACTTAATGCTAGAACTTGAAACTGGATGTGATTCAACTCCGTTTAGGAAGTTGTATTAAACCCCAGTCGGCCTTACAAGAAAAACACTCTGCTTTTGTGAAACAGGCACTCTTGCACTCCACTGTGTTTCCTATATGGCCAGTACAGTGAGCTAGATCAGAACAAAAGAACTGTGCTTCCTACACAAACGGGGCATATCTAGTTCAACTCAGTATTGGAAACTAAGTAAAACAGGAGCTTCTCTTCAGTCCAATACACTGTATTTGCTGGGAACAGACGCGAGTGTTATTTGCACTGTTTATGGCCAGAATAGCACAATAGTGGTGTTCTTACCCTGAATTAACACTTAATGCTAGAACTTGAAACTGGATGTGATTCAACTCCGTTTAGGAAGTTGTATTAAACCCCAGTCGGCCTTACAAGAAAAACACTCTGCTTTTGAGAAACAGGCACTCTTGCACTCCACTGTGTTTCCTATAGGGCCAGTACAGTGAGCTAGCTCAGAACAAAAGAACTGTGCTTCCTACACAAACGGGGCATATCTAGTTCAACTCAGTATTGGAAACTAAGTAAAACAGGAGCTTCTCTTCAGTCCAATACACTGTATTTGCTGGGAACAGACGCGAGTGCTATTTGCACTGTTTATGGCCAGAATAGCACAATAGTGGTGTTCTTACCCTGAATTAACACTTAATGCTAGAACTTGAAACTGGATGTGATTCAACTCCGTTTAGGAAGTTGTATTAAACCCCAGTCGGCCTTACAAGAAAAACACTCTGCTTTTGAGAAACAGGCACTCTTGCACTCCACTGTGTTTCCTATAGGGCCAGTACAGTGAGCTAGCTCAGAACAAAAGAACTGTGCTTCCTACACAAACGGGGCATATCTAGTTCAACTCAGTATTGGAAACTAAGTAAAACAGGAGCTTCTCTTCAGTCCAATACACTGTATTTGCTGGGAACAGACGCGAGTGCTATTTGCACTGTTTATGGCCAGAATAGCACAATAGTGGTGTTCTTACCCTGAATTAACACGTAATGCTAGAACTTGAAACTGGATGTGATTCAACTCCGTTTAGGAAGTTGTATTAAACCCCAGTCGGCCTTACAAGAAAAACACTCTGCTTTTGAGAAACAGGCACTCTTGCACTCCACTGTGTTTCCTATAGGGCCAGTACAGTGAGCAAGCTCAGAACAAAAGAACTGTTCTTCCTACACAAACGGGGCATATCTAGTTCAACTCAGTATTGGAAACTAAGTAAAACAGGAGCTTCTCTTCAGTCCAATACACTGTATTTGCTGGGAACAGACGCGAGTGCTATTTGCACTGTTTATGGCCAGAATAGCACAATAGTGGTGTTCTTACCCTGAATTAACACTTAATGCTAGAACTTGAAACTGGATGTGATTCAACTCTGTTTAGAAAGTTGTATTAAACCCCAGTCGTCCTTACAAGAAAAACACTCTGCTTTTGAGAAACGGGCACTCTTGCACTCCACTGTGTTTCCTATAGGGCCAGTACAGTGAGCTAGCTCAGAACAAAAGAACTGTGCTTCCTACACAAACGGGGCATATCTAGTTCAACTCAGTATTGGAAACTAAGTAAAACAGGAGCTTCTCTTCAGTCCAATACACTGTATTTGCTGGGAACAGACGCGAGTGCTATTTGCACTGTTTATGGCCAGAATAGCACAATAGTGGTGTTCTTACCCTGAATTAACACTTAATGCTAGAACTTGAAACTGGATGTGATTCAACTCCGTTTAGGAAGTTGTATTAAACCCCAGTCGGCCTTACAAGAAAAACACTCTGCTTTTGAGAAACAGGCACTCTTGCACTCCACTGTGTTTCCTATAGGGCCAGTACAGTGAGCTAGCTCAGAACAAAAGAACTGTGCTTCCTACACAAACGGGGCATATCTAGTTCAACTCAGTATCGGAAACTAAGTAAAACAGGAGCTTCTCTTCAGTCCAATACACTGTATTTGCTGGGAACAGACGCGAGTGCTATTTGCACTGTTTATGGCCAGAATAGCACAATAGTGGTGTTCTTACCCTGAATTAACACGTAATGCTAGAACTTGAAACTGGATGTGATTCAACTCCGTTTAGGAAGTTGTATTAAACCCCAGTCGGCCTTACAAGAAAAACACTCTGCTTTTGAGAAACAGGCACTCTTGCACTCCACTGTGTTTCCTATAGGGCCAGTACAGTGAGCTAGCTCAGAACAAAAGAACTGTGCTTCCTACACAAACGGGGCATATCTAGTTCAACTCAGTATTGGAAACTAAGTAAAACAGGAGCTTCTCTTCAGTCCAATACACTGTATTTGCTGGGAACAGACGCGAGTGCTATTTGCACTGTTTATGGCCAGAATAGCACAGTAGTGGTGTTCTTACCCTGAATTAACACGTAATGCTAGAACTTGAAACTGGATGTGATTCAACTCCGTTTAGGAAGTTGTATTAAACCCCAGTCAGCCTTACAAGAAAAACACTCTGCTTTTGAGAAACAGGCACTCTTGCACTCCACTGTGTTTCCTATAGGGCCAGTACAGTCACCAACTCAGAACAAAAGAACTGTGCTTCCTACACAAACGGGACATATCTAGTTCAACTCAGTATTGGAAACTAAGTAAAACAGGAGCTTCTCTTCAGTCCAATACACTGTATTTGCTGGGAACAGACGCGAGTGCTATTTGCACTGTTTATGGCCAGAATAGCACAATAGTGGTGTTCTTACCCTGAATTAACACTTAATGCTAGAACTTGAAACTGGATGTGATTCAACTCCGTTTAGGAAGTTGTATTAAACCCCAGTCGGCCTTACAAGAAAAACACTCTGCTTTTGAGAAACAGGCACTCTTGCACTCTACTGTGTTTCCTATAGGGCCAGTACAGTGAGCTAGCTCAGAACAAAAGAACTGTGCTTCCTACACAAACGGGGCATATCTAGTTCAACTCAGTATTGGAAACTAAGTAAAACAGGAGCTTCTCTTCAGTCCAATACACTGTATTTGCTGGGAACAGACGCGAGTTCTATTTGCACTGTTTATGGCCAGAATAGCACAATAGTGGTGTTCTTACCCTGAATTAACACTTAATGCTAGAACTTGAAACTGGATGTGATTCAACTCCGTTTAGGAAGTTGTATTAAACCCCAGTCGGCCTTACAAGAAAAACACTCTGCTTTTGAGAAACAGGCACTCTTGAACTCCACTGTGTTTCCTATAGGGCCAGTACAGTGAGCTAGCTCAGAACAAAAGAACTGTGCTTCCTACACAAACGGGGCATATCTATTTCAACTCAGTATTGGAAACTAAGTAAAACAGGAGCTTCTCTTCAGTCCAATACACTGTATTTGCTGGGAACAGACGCGAGTGCTATTTGCACTGTTTATGGCCAGAATAGCACAATAGTGGTGTTCTTACCCTGAATTAACACTTAATGCTAGAACTTGAAACTGGATGTGATTCAACTCCGTTTAGGAAGTTGTATTAAACCCCAGTCGGCCTTACAAGAAAAACACTCTGCTTTTGAGAAACAGGCACTCTTGCACTCCACTGTGTTTCCTATAGGGCCAGTACAGTGAGCTAGCTCAGAACAAAAGAACTGTGCTTCCTACACAAACGGGGCATATCTAGTTCAACTCAGTATTGGAAACTAAGTAAAACAGGAGCTTCTCTTCAGTCCAATACACTGTATTTGCTGGGAACAGACGCGAGTGCTATTTGCACTGCTTATGGCCAGAATAGCACAATAGTGGTGTTCTTACCCTGAATTAACACTTAATGCTAGAACTTGAAACTGGATGTGATTCAACTCCGTTTAGGAAGTTGTATTAAACCCCAGTCGGCATTACAAGAAAAACACTCTGCTTTTGTGAAACAGGCACTCTTGCACTCCACTGTGTTTCCTATAGGGCCAGTACAGTGAGCTAGATCAGAACAAAAGAACTGTGCTTCCTACACAAACAGGGCATATCTAGTTCAACTCAGTATTGGAAACTAAGTAAAACAGGAGCTTCTCTTCAGTCCAATACACTGTATTTGCTGGGAACAGACGCGAGTGCTATTTGCACTGTTTATGGCCAGAATAGCACAATAGTGGTGTTCTTACCCTGAATTAACACTTAATGCTAGAACTTGAAACTGGATGTGATTCAACTCCGTTTAGGAAGTTGTATTAAACCCCAGTCGGCCTTACAAGAAAAACACTCTGCTTTTGAGAAACAGGCACTCTTGCACTCCACTGTGTTTCCTATAGGGCCAGTACAGTGAGCTAGCTCAGAACAAAAGAACTGTGCTTCCTACACAAACGGGGCATATCTAGTTCAACTCAGTATTGGAAACTAAGTAAAACAGGAGCTTCTCTTCAGTCCAATACACTGTATTTGCTGGGAACAGACGCGAGTGCTATTTGCACTGTTTATGGCCAGAATAGCACAATAGTGGTGTTCTTACCCTGAATTAACACGTAATGCTAGAACGTGAAACTGGATGTGATTCAACTCCGTTTAGGAAGTTGTATTAAACCCCAGTCGGCCTTACAAGAAAAACACTCTGCTTTTGATAAACAGGCAGTCTTGCACTCCACTGTGTTTCCAATAGGGCCAGTACAGTGAGCTAGTTCAGAACAAAAGAACTGTGCTTCCTACACAAACGGGGCATATCTAGTTCAACTCAGTATTGGAAACTAAGTAAAACAGGAGCTTCTCTTCAGTCCAATACACTGTATTTGCTGGGAACAGACGCGAGTGCTATTTGCACTGTTTATGGCCAGAATAGCACAATAGTGGTGTTCTTACCCTGAATTAACACATAATGCTAGAACTTGAAACTGGATGTGATTCAACTCCGTTTAGGAAGTTGTATTAAACCCCAGTCGGCCTTACAAGAAAAACAATCTGCTTTTGAGAAACAGGCACTCTTGCACTCCACTGTGTTTCCTATAGGGCCAGTGTAGTGAGCTAGCTCAGAACAAAAGAACTGTGCTTCCTACACAAACGGGGCATATCTAGTTCAACTCAGTATTGGAAACTAAGTAAAACAGGAGCTTCTCTTCAGTCCAATACACTGTATTTGCTGGGAACAGACGCGAGTGCTATTTGCACTGTTTATGGCCAGAATAGCACAATAGTGGTGTTCTTACCCTGAATTAACACTTAATGCTAGAACTTGAAACTGGATGTGATTCAACTCCGTTTAGGAAGTTGTATTAAACCCCAGTCGGCCTTACAAGAAAAACACTCTGCTTTTGAGAAACAGGCACTCTTGCACTCCACTGTGTTTCCTATAGGGCCAGTACAGTGAGCTAGCTCAGAACAAAAGAACTGTGCTTCCTACACAAACGGGGCATATCTAGTTCAACTCAGTATTGGAAACTAAGTAAAACAGGAGCTTCTCTTCAGTCCAATACACTGTATTTGCTGGGAAAAGACGCGAGTGCTATTTGCACTGTTTATGGCCAGAATAGCACAATAGTGGTGTTCTTACCCTGAATTAACACGTAATGCTAGAACTTGAAACTGGATGTGATTCAACTCCGTTTAGGAAGTTGTATTAAACCCCAGTCGGCCTTACAAGAAAAACACTCTGCTTTTGAGAAACAGGCACTCTTGCACTCCACTGTGTTTCCTATAGGGCCAGTACAGTGAGCTAGCTCAGAACAAAAGAACTGTGCTTCCTACACAAACGGGGCATATCTAGTTCAACTCAGTATTGGAAACTAAGTAAAACAGGAGCTTCTCTTCAGTCCAATACACTGTATTTGCTGGGAACAGACGCGAGTGCTATTTGCACTGTTTATGGCCAGAATAGCACAATAGTGGTGTTCTTACCCTGAATTAACACTTAATGCTAGAACTTGAAACTGGATGTGATTCAACTCCGTTTAGGAAGTTGTATTAAACCCCAGTCGGCCTTACAAGAAAAACACTCTGCTTTTGAGAAACAGGCACTCTTGCACTCCACTGTGTTTCCTATAGGGCCAGTACAGTGAGCTAGCTCAGAACAAAAGAACTGTGCTTCCTACACAAACGGGGCATATCTAGTTCAACTCAGTATTTTAAACTAAGTAAAACAGGAGCTTCTCTTCAGTCCAATACACTGTATTTGCTGGGAACAGACGCGAGTGCTATTTGCACTGTTTATGGCCAGAATAGCACAATAGTGGTGTTCTTACCCTGAATTAACAAGTAATGCTAGAACTTGAAACTGGATGTGATTCAACTCCGTTTAGGAAGTTGTATTAAACCCCAGTCGGCCTTACAAGAAAAACACTCTGCTTTTGAGAAACAGGCACTCTTGCACTCTACTGTGTTTCCTATAGGGCCAGTACAGTGAGCTAGCTCAGAACAAAAGAACTGTGCTTCCTACACAAACGGGGCATATCTAGTTCAACTCAGTATTGGAAACTAAGTAAAACAGGAGCTTCTCTTCAGTCCAATACACTGTATTTGCTGGGAACAGACGCGAGTGCTATTTGCACTGTTTATGGCCAGAATAGCACAATAGTGGTGTTCTTACCCTGAATTAACACGTAATGCTAGAACTTGAAACTGGATTTGATTCAACTCCGTTTAGGAAGTTGTATTAAACCCCAGTCGGCCTTACAAGAAAAACACTCTGCTTTTGAGAAACAGGCACTCTTGCACTCCACTGTGTTTCCTATAGGGCCAGTACAGTGAGCTAGCTCAGAACAAAAGAACTGTGCTTCCTACACAAACGGGGCATATCTAGTTCAACTCAGTATTGGAAACTAAGTAAAACAGGAGCTTCTCTTCAGTCCAATACACTGTATTTGCTGGGAACAGACGCGAGTTCTATTTGCACTGTTTATGGCCAGAATAGCACAATAGTGGTGTTCTTACCCTGAATTAACACTTAATGCTAGAACTTGAAACTGGATGTGATTCAACTCCGTTTAGGAAGTTGTATTAAACCGCAGTCGGCCTTACAAGAAAAACACTCTGCTTTTGAGAAACAGGC
The DNA here is from genome assembly GCF_049852395.1 of Peromyscus maniculatus bairdii. Lineage (NCBI taxonomy): Eukaryota > Metazoa > Chordata > Mammalia > Rodentia > Cricetidae > Peromyscus > Peromyscus maniculatus. Next base: position 43,486,882 of record NC_134852.1, read on the forward strand.
ACTCTTGAACTCCACTGTGTTTCCTATAGGGCCAGTACAGTGAGCTAGCTCAGAACAAAAGAACTGTGCTTCCTACACAAACGGGGCATATCTATTTCAACTCAGTATTGGAAACTAAGTAAAACAGGAGCTTCTCTTCAGTCCAATACACTGTATTTGCTGGGAACAGACGCGAGTGCTATTTGCACTGTTTATGGCCAGAATAGCACAATAGTGGTGTTCTTACCCTGAATTAACACTTAATGCTAGAACTTGAAACTGGATGTGATTCAACTCGGTTTAGGAAGTTGTATTAAACCCCAGTCGGCCTTACAAGAAAAACACTCTGCTTTTGAGAAACAGGCACTCTTGCACTCCACTGTGTTTCCTATAGGGCCAGTACAGTGAGCTAGCTCAGAACAAAAGAACTGTGCTTCCTACACAAACGGGGCATATCTAGTTCAACTCAGTATTGGAAACTAAGTAAAACAGGAGCTTCTCTTCAGTCCAATACACTGTATTTGCTGGGAACAGACGCGAGTGCTATTTGCACTGCTTATGGCCAGAATAGCACAATAGTGGTGTTCTTACCCTGAATTAACACTTAATGCTAGAACTTGAAACTGGATGTGATTCAACTCCGTTTAGGAAGTTGTATTAAACCCCAGTCGGCCTTACAAGAAAAACACTCTGCTTTTGTGAAACAGGCACTCTAGCACTCCACTGTGTTTCCTATAGGGCCAGTACAGTGAGCTAGATCAGAACAAAAGAACTGTGCTTCCTACACAAACGGGGCATATCTAGTTCAACTCAGTATTGGAAACTAAGTAAAACAGGAGCTTCTCTTCAGTCCAATACACTGTATTTGCTGGGAACAGACGCGAGTGCTATTTGCACTGTTTATGGCCAGAATAGCACAATAGTGGTGTTCTTACCCTGAATTAACACTTAATGCTAGAACTTGAAACTGGATGTGATTCAACTCCGTTTAGGAAGTTGTATTAAACCCCAGTCGGCCTTACAAGAAAAACACTCTGCTTTTGATAAACAGGCAGTCTTGCACTCCACTGTGTTTCCAATAGGGCCAGTACAGTGAGCTAGCTCAGAACAAAAGAACTGTGCTTCCTACACAAACGGGGCATATCTAGTTCAACTCAGTATTGGAAACTAAGTAAAACAGGAGCTTCTCTTCAGTCCAATACACTGTATTTGCTGGGAACAGACGCGAGTGCTATTTGCACTGTTTATGGCCAGAATAGCACAATAGTGGTGTTCTTACCCTGAATTAACACGTAATGCTAGAACTTGAAACTGGATGTGATTCAACTCCGTTTAGGAAGTTGTATTAAACCCCAGTCGGCCTTACAAGAAAAACACTCTGCTTTTGAGAAACAGGCACTCTTGCACTCCACTGTGTTTCCTATAGGGCCAGTACAGTGAGCTAGCTCAGAACAAAAGAACTGTGCTTCCTACACAAACGGGGCATATCTAGTTCAACTCAGTATTGGAAACTAAGTAAAACAGGAGCTTCTCTTCAGTCCAATACACTGTATTTGCTGGGAACAGACGCGAGTGCTATTTGCAATGTTTATGGCCAGAATAGCACAATAGTGGTGTTCTTACCCTGAATTTACACTTAATGCTAGAACTTGAACCTGGATGTGATTCAACTCGGTTTAGGAAGTTGTATTAAACCCCAGTCGGCCTTACAAGAAAAACACTCTGCTTTTGAGAAACAGGCACTCTTGCACTCCACTGTGTTTCCTATAGGGCCAGTACAGTGAGCAAGCTCAGAACAAAAGAACTGTGCTTCCTAAACAAACGGGGCATATCTAGTTCAACTCAGTATTGGAAACTAAGTAAAACAGGAGCTTCTCTTCAGTCCAATACACTGTATTTGCTGGGAACAGACGCGAGTGCTATTTGCACTGTTTATGGCCAGAATAGCACAATAGTGGTGTTCTTACCCTGAATTAACACTTAATGCTAGAACTTGAAACTGGATGTGATTCAACTCTGTTTAGGAAGTTGTATTAAACCCCAGTCGGCCTTACAAGAAAAACACTCTGCTTTTGAGAAACGGGCACTCTTGCACTCCACTGTGTTTCCTATAGGGCCAGTACAGTGACCTAGCTCAGAAAAAAAGAACTGTGCTTCCTACACAAACGGGGCATATCTAGTTCAACTCAGTATTGGAAACTAAGTAAAACAGGAGCTTCTCTTCAGTCCAATACACTGTATTTGCTGGGAACAGACGCGAGTGCTATTTGCACTGTTTATGGCCAGAATAGCACAATAGTGGTGTTCTTACCCTGAATTAACACGTAATGCTAGAACTTGAAACTGGATGTGATTCAACTCGGTTTAGGAAGTTGTATTAAACCCCAGTCGGCCTTACAAGAAAAACACTCTGCTTTTGAGAAACAGGCACTCTTGCACTCCACTGTGTTTCCTATAGGGCCAGTACAGTGAGCTAGCTCAGAACAAAAGAACTGTGCTTCCTACACAAACGGGGCATATCTAGTTCAACTCAGTATTGGAAACTAAGTAAAACAGGAGCTTCTCTTCAGTCCAATACACTGTATTTGCTGGGAACAGACGCGAGTGCTATTTGCACTGCTTATGGCCAGAATAGCACAATAGTGGTGTTCTTACCCTGAATTAACACTTAATGCTAGAACTTGAAACTGGATGTGATTCAACTCCGTTTAGGAAGTTGTATTAAACCCCAGTCGGCCTTACAAGAAAAACACTCTGCTTTTGTGAAACAGGCACTCTAGCACTCCACTGTGTTTCCTATAGGGCCAGTACAGTGAGCTAGATCAGAACAAAAGAACTGTGCTTCCTACACAAACGGGGCATATCTAGTTCAACTCAGTATTGGAAACTAAGTAAAACAGGAGCTTCTCTTCAGTCCAATACACTGTATTTGCTGGGAACAGACGCGAGTGCTATTTGCACTGTTTATGGCCAGAATAGCACAATAGTGGTGTTCTTACCCTGAATTAACACTTAATGCTAGAACTTGAAACTGGATGTGATTCAACTCCGTTTAGGAAGTTGTATTAAACCCCAGTCGGCCTTACAAGAAAAACACTCTGCTTTTGAGAAACAGGCACTCTTGCACTCCACTGTGTTTCCTATAGGGCCAGTACAGTGAGCTAGCTCAGAACAAAAGAACTGTGCTTCCTACACAAACGGGGCATATCTAGTTCAACTCAGTATTGGAAACTAAGTAAAACAGGAGCTTCTCTTCAGTCCAATACACTGTATTTGCTGGGAACAGACGCGAGTGCTATTTGCACTGTTTATGGCCAGAATAGCACAATAGTGGTGTTCTTACCCTGAATTAACACGTAATGCTAGAACGTGAAACTGGATGTGATTCAACTCCGTTTAGGAAGTTGTATTAAACCCCAGTCGGCCTTACAAGAAAAACACTCTGCTTTTGATAAACAGGCAGTCTTGCACTCCACTGTGTTTCCAATAGGGCCAGTACAGTGAGCTAGCTCAGAACAAAAGAACTGTGCTTCCTACACAAACGGGGCATATCTAGTTCAACTCAGTATTGGAAACTAAGTAAAACAGGAGCTTCTCTTCAGTCCAATACACTGTATTTGCTGGGAACAGACGCGAGTGCTATTTGCACTGTTTATGGCCAGAATAGCACAATAGTGGTGTTCTTACCCTGAATTAACACTTAATGCTAGAACTTGAAACTGGATGTGATTCAACTCCGTTTAGGAAGTTGTATTAAACCCCAGTCGGCCTTACAAGAAAAACACTCTGCTTTTGAGAAACAGGCACTCTTGCACTCCACTGTGTTTCCTATAGGGCCAGTACAGTGAGCTAGCTCAGAACAAAAGAACTGTGCTTCCTACACAAACGGGGCATATCTAGTTCAACTCAGTATTGGAAACTAAGTAAAACAGGAGCTTCTCTTCAGTCCAATACACTGTATTTGCTGGGAACAGACGCGAGTGCTATTTGCAATGTTTATGGCCAGAATAGCACAATAGTGGTGTTCTTACCCTGAATTTACACTTAATGCTAGAACTTGAACCTGGATGTGATTCAACTCGGTTTAGGAAGTTGTATTAAACCCCAGTCGGCCTTACAAGAAAAACACTCTGCTTTTGAGAAACAGGCACTCTTGCACTCCACTGTGTTTCCTATAGGGCCAGTACAGTGAGCAAGCTCAGAACAAAAGAACTGTGCTTCCTAAACAAACGGGGCATATCTAGTTCAACTCAGTATTGGAAACTAAGTAAAACAGGAGCTTCTCTTCAGTCCAATACACTGTATTTGCTGGGAACAGACGCGAGTGCTATTTGCACTGTTTATGGCCAGAATAGCACAATAGTGGTGTTCTTACCCTGAATTAACACTTAATGCTAGAACTTGACACTGGATGTGATTCAACTCTGTTTAGGAAGTTGTATTAAACCCCAGTCGGCCTTACAAGAAAAACACTCTGCTTTTGAGAAACGGGCACTCTTGCACTCCACTGTGTTTCCTATAGGGCCAGTACAGTGAGCAAGCTCAGAACAAAAGAACTGTGCTTCCTAAACAAACGGGGCATATCTAGTTCAACTCAGTATTGGAAACTAAGTAAAACAGGAGCTTCTCTTCAGTCCAATACACTGTATTTGCTGGGAACAGACGCGAGTGCTATTTGCACTGTTTATGGCCAGAATAGCACAATAGTGGTGTTCTTACCCTGAATTAACACTTAATGCTAGAACTTGAAACTGGATGTGATTCAACTCCGTTTAGGAAGTTGTATTAAACCCCAGTCGGCCTTACAAGAAAAACACTCTGCTTTTGAGAAACAGGCACTCTTGCACTCCACTGTGTTTCCTATAGGGCCAGTACAGTTAGCTAGCTCAGAACAAAAGAACTGTGCTTCCTACACAAACGGGGCATATCTAGTTCAACTCAGTATTGGAAACTAAGTAAAACAGGAGCTTCTCTTCAGTCCAATACACTGTATTTGCTGGGAACAGACGCGAGTGCTATTTGCACTGTTTATGGCCAGAATAGCACAATAGTGGTGTTCTTACCCTGAATTAACACTTAATGCTAGAACTTGAAACTGGATGTGATTCAACTCCGTTTAGGAAGTTGTATTAAACCCCAGTCGGCCTTACAAGAAAAACACTCTGCTTTTGAGAAACAGGCACTCTTGCACTCCACTGAGTTTTCTATAGGGCCAGAACAGTGAGCTAGCTCAGAACAAAAGAACTGTGCTTCTTACACAAACGGGGCATATCTAGTTCAACTCAGTATTGGAAACTAAGTAAAACAGGAGCTTCTCTTCAGTCCAATACACTGTATTTGCTGGGAACAGACGCGAGTGCTATTTGCACTGTTTATGGCCAGAATAGCACAATAGTGGTGTTCTTACCCTGAATTAACACTTAATGCTAGAACTTGAAACTGGATGTGATTCAACTCCGTTTAGGAAGTTGTATTAAACCCCAGTCGGCCTTACAAGAAAAACACTCTGCTTTTGAGAAACAGGCACTCTTGCACTCCACTGTGTTTCCTATAGGGCCAGTACAGTGAGCAAGCTCAGAACAAAAGAACTGTGCTTCCTACACAAACGGGGCATATCTAGTTCAACTCAGTATTGGAAACTAAGTAAAACAGGAGCTTCTCTTCAGTCCAATACACTGTATTTGCTGGGAACAGACGCGAGTGCTATTTGCACTGTTTATGGCCAGAATAGCACAATAGTGGTGTTCTTACCCTGAATTAACACTTAATGCTAGAACTTGAAACTGGATGTGATTCAACTCCGTTTAGGAAGTTGTATTAAACCCCAGTCGGCCTTACAAGAAAAACACTCTGCTTTTGAGAAACAGGCACTCTTGCACTCCACTGTGTTTCCTATAGGGCCAGTACAGTGAGCTAGCTCAGAACAAAAGAACTGTGCTTCCTACACAAACGGGGCATATCTAGTTCAACTCAGTATTGGAATCTAAGTAAAACAGGAGCTTCTCTTCAGTCCAATACACTGTATTTGCTGGGAACAGACGCGAGTGCTATTTGCACTGTTTATGGCCAGAATAGCACAATAGTGGTGTTCTTACCCTGAATTAACACTTAATGCTAGAACTTGAAACTGGATGTGATTCAACTCCGTTTAGGAAGTTGTATTAAACCCCAGTCGGCCTTACAAGAAAAACACTCTGCTTTTGAGAAACAGGCACTCTTGCACTCCACTGTGTTTCCTATAGGGCCAGTACAGTGAGCTAGCTCAGAACAAAAGAACTGTGCTTCCTACACAAACGGGGCATATCTAGTTCAACTCAGTATTGGAAACTAAGTAAAACAGGAGCTTCTCTTCAGTCCAATACACTGTATTTGCTGGGAACAGACGCGAGTGCTATTTGCACTGTTTATGGCCAGAATAGCACAATAGTGGTGTTCTTACCCTGAATTAACATTTAATGCTAGAACTTGAAACTGGATGTGATTCAACTCCGTTTAGGAAGTTGTATTAAACCCCAGTCGGCCTTACAAGAAAAACACTCTGCTTTTGAGAAACAGGCACTCTTGCACTCCACTGTGTTTCCTATAGGGCCAGTACAGTGAGCAAGCTCAGAACAAAAGAACTGTGCTTCCTACACAAACGGGGCATATCTAGTTCAACTCAGTATTGGAAACTAAGTAAAACAGGAGCTTCTCTTCAGTCCAATACACTGTATTTGCTGGGAACAGACGCGAGTGCTATTTGCACTGTTTATGGCCAGAATAGCACAATAGTGGTGTTCTTACCCTGAATTAACACTTAATGCTAGAACTTGAAACTGGATGTGATTCAACTCTGTTTAGAAAGTTGTATTAAACCCCAGTCGTCCTTACAAGAAAAACACTCCTCTTTTGAGAAACGGGCACTCTTGCACTCCACTGTGTTTCCTATAGGGCCAGTACAGTGAGCTAGCTCAGAACAAAAGAACTGTGCTTCCTACACAAACGGGGCATATCTAGTTCAACTCAGTATTGGAAACTAAGTAAAACAGGAGCTTCTCTTCAGTCCAATACACTGTATTTGCTGGGAACAGACGCGAGTGCTATTTGCACTGTTTATGGCCAGAATAGCACAATAGTGGTGTTCTTACCCTGAATTAACACGTAATGCTAGAACTTGAAACTGGATGTGATTCAACTCCGTTTAGGAAGTTGTATTCAACCCCAGTCGGCCTTACAAGAAAAACACTCTGCTTTTGAGAAACAGGCACTCTTGCACTCCACTGTGTTTCCTATAGGGCCAGTACAGTGAGCTAGCTCAGAACAAAAGAACTGTGCTTCCTACACAAACGGGGCATATCTAGTTCAACTCAGTATTGGAAACTAAGTAAAACAGGAGCTTCTCTTCAGTCCAATACACTGTATTTGCTGGGAACAGACGCGAGTGCTATTTGCACTGTTTATGGCCAGAATAGCACAATAGTGGTGTTCTTACCCTGAATTAACACTTAATGCTAGAACTTGAAACTGGATGTGATTCAACTCCGTTTAGGAAGTTGTATTAAACCCCAGTCGGCCTTACAAGAAAAACACTCTGCTTTTGAGAAACAGGCACTCTTGCACTCCACTGTGTTTCCTATAGGGCCAGTACAGTGAGCAAGCTCAGAACAAAAGAACTGTGCTTCCTACACAAACGGGGCATATCTAGTTCAACTCAGTATTGGAAACTAAGTAAAACAGGAGCTTCTCTTCAGTCCAATACACTGTATTTGCTGGGAACAGACGCGAGTGCTATTTGCACTGTTTATGGCCAGAATAGCACAATAGTGGTGTTCTTACCCTGAATTAACACTTAATGCTAGAACTTGAAACTGGATGTGATTCAACTCCGTTTAGGAAGTTGTATTAAACCCCAGTCGGCCTTACAAGAAAAACACTCTGCTTTTGAGAAACAGGCACTCTTGCACTCCACTGTGTTTCCTATAGGGCCAGTACAGTGAGCTAGCTCAGAACAAAAGAACTGTGCTTCCTACACAAACGGGGCATATCTAGTTCAACTCAGTATTGGAATCTAAGTAAAACAGGAGCTTCTCTTCAGTCCAATACACTGTATTTGCTGGGAACAGACGCGAGTGCTATTTGCACTGTTTATGGCCAGAATAGCACAATAGTGGTGTTCTTACCCTGAATTAACACTTAATGCTAGAACTTGAAACTGGATGTGATTCAACTCCGTTTAGGAAGTTGTATTAAACCCCAGTCGGCCTTACAAGAAAAACACTCTGCTTTTGAGAAACAGGCACTCTTGCACTCCACTGTGTTTCCTATAGGGCCAGTACAGTGAGCTAGCTCAGAACAAAAGAACTGTGCTTCCTACACAAACGGGGCATATCTAGTTCAACTCAGTATTGGAAACTAAGTAAAACAGGAGCTTCTCTTCAGTCCAATACACTGTATTTGCTGGGAACAGACGCGAGTGCTATTTGCACTGTTTATGGCCAGAATAGCACAATAGTGGTGTTCTTACCCTGAATTAACATTTAATGCTAGAACTTGAAACTGGATGTGATTCAACTCCGTTTAGGAAGTTGTATTAAACCCCAGTCGGCCTTACAAGAAAAACACTCTGCTTTTGAGAAACAGGCACTCTTGCACTCCACTGTGTTTCCTATAGGGCCAGTACAGTGAGCAAGCTCAGAACAAAAGAACTGTGCTTCCTACACAAACGGGGCATATCTAGTTCAACTCAGTATTGGAAACTAAGTAAAACAGGAGCTTCTCTTCAGTCCAATACACTGTATTTGCTGGGAACAGACGCGAGTGCTATTTGCACTGTTTATGGCCAGAATAGCACAATAGTGGTGTTCTTACCCTGAATTAACACTTAATGCTAGAACTTGAAACTGGATGTGATTCAACTCTGTTTAGAAAGTTGTATTAAACCCCAGTCGTCCTTACAAGAAAAACACTCCTCTTTTGAGAAACGGGCACTCTTGCACTCCACTGTGTTTCCTATAGGGCCAGTACAGTGAGCTAGCTCAGAACAAAAGAACTGTGCTTCCTACACAAACGGGGCATATCTAGTTCAACTCAGTATTGGAAACTAAGTAAAACAGGAGCTTCTCTTCAGTCCAATACACTGTATTTGCTGGGAACAGACGCGAGTGCTATTTGCACTGTTTATGGCCAGAATAGCACAATAGTGGTGTTCTTACCCTGAATTAACACGTAATGCTAGAACTTGAAACTGGATGTGATTCAACTCCGTTTAGGAAGTTGTATTCAACCCCAGTCGGCCTTACAAGAAAAACACTCTGCTTTTGAGAAACAGGCACTCTTGCACTCCACTGTGTTTCCTATAGGGCCAGTACAGTGAGCTAGCTCAGAACAAAAGAACTGTGCTTCCTACACAAACGGGGCATATCTAGTTCAACTCAGTATTGGAAACTAAGTAAAACAGGAGCTTCTCTTCAGTCCAATACACTGTATTTGCTGGGAACAGACGCGAGTGCTATTTGCACTGTTTATGGCCAGAATAGCACAATAGTGGTGTTCTTACCCTGAATTAACACTTAATGCTAGAACTTGAAACTGGATGTGATTCAACTCCGTTTAGGAAGTTGTATTAAACCCCAGTCGGCCTTACAAGAAAAACACTCTGCTTTTGAGAAACAGGCACTCTTGCACTCCACTGAGTTTCCTATAGGGCCAGAACAGTGACCTAGCTCAGAACAAAAGAACTGTGCTTCCTACACAAACGGGGCATATCTAGTTCAACTCAGTATTGGAAACTAAGTAAAACAGGAGCTTCTCTTCATTCCAATACACTGTATTTGCTGGGAACAGACGCGAGTGCTATTTGCACTGTTTATGGCCAGAATAGCACAATAGTGGTGTTCTTACCCTGAATTAACACTTAATGCTAGAACTTGAAACTGGAGGTGATTCAACTCCGTTTAGGAAGTTGTATTAAACCCCAGTCGGCCTTACAAGAAAAACACTCTGCTTTTGAGAAACAGGCACTCTTGCACTCCACTGTGTTTCCTATAGGGCCAGTACAGTGAGCAAGCTCAGAACAAAAGAACTGTGCTTCCTACACAAACGGGGCATATCTAGTTCAACTCAGTATTGGAAACTAAGTAAAACAGGAGCTTCTCTTCAGTCCAATACACTGTATTTGCTGGGAACAGACGCGAGTGCTATTTGCACTGTTTATGGCCAGAATAGCACAATAGTGGTGTTCTTACCCTGAATTAACACTTAATGCTAGAACTTGAAACTGGATGTGATTCAACTCCGTTTAGCAAGTTGTATTAAACCCCAGTCGGCCTTACAAGAAAAACACTCTGCTTTTGAGAAACGGGCACTCTTGCACTCCACTGTGTTTCCTATAGGGCCAGTACAGTGAGCTAGCTCAGAACAAAAGAACTGTGCTTCCTACACAAACGGGGCATATCTAGTTCAACTCAGTATTGGAAACTAAGTAAAACAGGAGCTTCTCTTCAGTCCAATACACTGTATTTGCTGGGAACAGACGCGAGTGCTATTTGCACTGTTTATGGCCAGAATAGAACAATAGTTGTGTTCTTACCCTGAATTAACACTTAATGCTAGAACTTGAAACTGGATGTGATTCAACTCCGTTTAGGAAGTTGTATTAAACCCCAGTCGGCCTTACAAGAAAAACACTCTGCTTTTGAGAAACAGGCACTCTTGCACTCCACTGTGTTTCCTATAGGGCCAGTACAGTGAGCTAGCTCAGAACAAAAGAACTGTGCTTCCTACACAAACGGGGCATATCTAGTTCAACTCAGTATTGGAAACTAAGTAAAACAGGAGCTTCTCTTCAGTCCAATACACTGTATTTGCTGGGAACAGACGCGAGTGCTATTTGCACTGTTTATGGCCAGAATAGCACAATAGTGGTGTTCTTACCCTGAATTAACACTTAATGCTAGAACTTGAACCTGGATGTGATTCAACTCCGTTTAGGAAGTTGTATTAAACCCCAGTCGGCCTTACAAGAGAAACACTCTGCTTTTGAGAAACAGGCACTCTTGCACTCCACTGTGTTTCCTATAGGGCCAGTACAGTGAGCAAGCTCAGAACAAAAGAACTGTGCTTCCTAAACAAACGGGGCATATCTAGTTCAACTCAGTATTGGAAACTAAGTAAAACAGGAGCTTCTCTTCAGTCCAATACACTGTATTTGCTGGGAACAGACGCGAGTGCTATTTGCACTGTTTATGGCCAGAATAGCACAATAGTGGTGTTCTTACCCTGAATTAACACTTAATGCTAGAACTTGAAACTGGATGTGATTCAACTCTGTTTAAGAAGTTGTATTAAACCCCAGTCGGCCTTACAAGAAAAACACTCTGCTTTTGAGAAACGCGCACTCTTGCACTCCACTGTGTTTCCTATAGGGCCAGTACAGTGAGCTAGCTCAGAAAAAAAGAACTGTGCTTCCTACACAAACGGGGCATATCTAGTTCAACTCAGTATTGGAAACAAAGTAAAACAGGAGCTTCACTTCAGTCCAATACATTGTATTTGCTGGGAACAGACGCGAGTGCTATTTGCACTGTTTATGGCCAGAATAGCACAATAGTGGTGTTCTTACCCTGAATTAACACGTAATGCTAGAACTTGAAACTGGATGTGATTCAACTCCGTTTAGGAAGTTGTATTAAACCCCAGTCGGCCTTACAAGAAAAACACTCTGCTTTTGAGAAACAGTGACTCTTGCACTCCACTGTGTTTCCTATAGGGCCAGTACAGTTAGCTAGCTCAGAACAAAAGAACTGTGCTTCCTACACAAACGGGGCATATCTAGTTCAACTCAGTATTGGAAACTAAGTAAAACAGGAGCTTCTCTTCAGTCCAATACACTGTATTTGCTGGGAACAGACGCGAGTGCTATTTGCACTGTTTATGGCCAGAATAGCACAATAGTGGTGTTCTTACCCTGAATTAACACTTAATGCTAGAACTTGAAACTGGAGGTGATTCAACTCCGTTTAGGAAGTTGTATTAAACCCCAGTCGGCCTTACAAGAAAAACACTCTGCTTTTGAGAAACAGGCACTCTTGCACTCCACTGTGTTTCCTATAGGGCCAGTACAGTGAGCAAGCTCAGAACAATAGAACTGTGCTTCCTACACAAACGGGGCATATCTAGTTCAACTCAGTATTGGAAACTAAGTAAAACAGGAGCTTCTCTTCAGTCCAATACACTGTATTTGCTGGGAACAGACGCGAGTGCTATTTGCACTGTTTATGGCCAGAATAGCACAATAGTGGTGTTCTTACCCTGAATTAACACTTAATGCTAGAACTTGAAACTGGATGTGATTCAACTCCGTTTAGGAAGTTGTATTAAACCCCAGTCGGCCTTACAAGAAAAACACTCTGCTTTTGAGAAACAGGCACTCTTGCACTCCACTGTGTTTCCTATAGGGCCAGTACAGTGAGCTAGCTCAGAACTCAAGAACTGTGCTTCCTACACAAACGGGGCATATCTAGTTCAACTCAGTATTGGAAACTAAGTAAAACAGGAGCTTCTCTTCAGTCCAATACACTGTATTTGCTGGGAACAGACGCGAGTGCTATTTGCACTGTTTATGGCCAGAATAGCACAATAGTGGTGTTCTTACCCTGAATTAACACTTAATGCTAGAACTTGAAACTGGATGTGATTCAACTCCGTTTAGGAAGTTGTATTAAACCCCAGTCGGCCTTACAAGAAAAACACTCTGCTTTTGAGAAACAGGCACTCTTGCACTCCACTGTGTTTCCTATAGGGCCAGTACAGTGAGCTAGCTCAGAACAAAAGAACTGTGCTTCCTACACAAACGGGGCATATCTAGTTCAACTCAGTATTGGAAACTAAGTAAAACAGGAGCTTCTCTTCAGTCCAATACACTGTATTTGCTGGGAACAGACGCGAGTGCTATTTGCACTGTTTATGGCCAGAATAGCACAATAGTGGTGTTCTTACCCTGAATTAACACTTAATGCTAGAACTTGAACCTGGATGTGATTCAACTCTGTTTAAGAAGTTGTATTAAACCCCAGTCGGCCTTACAAGAAAAACACTCTGCTTTTGAGAAACGCGCACTCTAGCACTCCACTGTGTTTCCTATAGGGCCAGTACAGTGAGCTAGCTCAGAAAAAAAGAACTGTGCTTCCTACACAAACGGGGCATATCTAGTTCAACTCAGTATTGGAAACTAAGTAAAACAGGAGCTTCTCTTCAGTCCAATACATTGTATTTGCTGGGAACAGACGCGAGTGCTATTTGCACTCTTTATGGCCAGAATAGCACAATAGTGGTGTTCTTACCCTGAATTAACACGTAATGCTAGAACTTGAAACTGGATGTGATTCAACTCCATTTAGGAAGTTGTATTAAACCCCAGTCGGCCTTACAAGAAAAACACTCTGCTTTTGAGAAACAGTGACTCTTGCACTCCACTGTGTTTCCTATAGGGCCAGTACAGTTAGCTAGCTCAGAACAAAAGAACTGTGCTTCCTACACAAACGGGGCATATCTAGTTCAACTCAGTATTGGAAACTAAGTAAAACAGGAGCTTCTCTTCAGTCCAATACACTGTATTTGCTGGGAACAGACGCGAGTGCTATTTGCACTGTTTATGGCCAGAATAGCACAATAGTGGTGTTCTTACCCTGAATTAACACTTAATGCTAGAACTTGAAACTGGAGGTGATTCAACTCCGTTTAGGAAGTTGTATTAAACCCCAGTCGGCCTTACAAGAAAAACACTCTGCTTTTGAGAAACAGGCACTCTTGCACTCCACTGTGTTTCCTATAGGGCCAGTACAGTGAGCAAGCTCAGAACAATAGAACTGTGGTTCCTACACAAACGGGGCATATCTAGTTCAACTCAGTATTGGAAACTAAGTAAAACAGGAGCTTCTCTTCAGTCCAATACACTGTATTTGCTGGGAACAGACGCGAGTGCTATTTGCACTGTTTATGGCCAGAATAGCACAATAGTGGTGTTCTTACCCTGAATTAACACTTAATGCTAGAACTTGAAACTGGATGTGATTCAACTCCGTTTAGGAAGTTGTATTAAACCCCAGTCGGCCTTACAAGAAAAACACTCTGCTTTTGAGAAACAGGCACTCTTGCACTCCACTGTGTTTCCTATAGGGCCAGTACAGTGAGCTAGCTCAGAACAAAAGAACTGTGCTTCCTACACAAACGGGGCATATCTAGTTCAACTCAGTATTGGAAACTAAGTAAAACAGGAGCTTCTCTTCAGTCCAATACACTGTATTTGCTGGGAACAGACGCGAGTGCTATTTGCACTGTTTATGGCCAGAATAGCACAATAGTGGTGTTCTTACCCTGAATTAACACTTAATGCTAGAACTTGAAACTGGATGTGATTCAACTCCGTTTAGGAAGTTGTATTAAACCCCAGTCGGCCTTACAAGAAAAACACTCTGCTTTTGAGAAACAGGCACTCTTGCACTCCACTGTGTTTCCTATAGGGCCAGTACAGTGAGCTAGCTCAGAACAAAAGAACTGTGCTTCCTACACAAACGGGGCATATCTAGTTCAACTCAGTATTGGAAACTAAGTAAAACAGGAGCTTCTCTTCAGTCCAATACACTGTATTTGCTGGGAACAGACGCGAGTGCTATTTGCACTGTTTATGGCCAGAATAGCACAATAGTGGTGTTCTTACCCTGAATTAACACTTAATGCTAGAACTTGAACCTGGATGTGATTCAACTCCGTTTAGGAAGTTGTATTAAACCCCAGTCGGCCTTACAAGAAAAACACTCTGCTTTTGAGAAACAGGCACTCTTGCACTCCACTGTGTTTCCTATAGGGCCAGTACAGTGAGCAAGCTCAGAACAAAAGAACTGTGCTTCCTAAACAAACGGGGCATATCTAGTTCAACTCAGTATTGGAAACTAAGTAAAACAGGAGCTTCTCTTCAGTCCAATACACTGTATTTGCTGGGAACAGACGCGAGTGCTATTTGCACTGTTTATGGCCAGAATAGCACAATAGTGGTGTTCTTACCCTGAATTAACACTTAATGCTAGAACTTGAAACTGGATGTGATTCAACTCTGTTTAGGAAGTTGTATTAAACCCCAGTCGGCCTTACAAGAAAAACACTCTGCTTTTGAGAAACGGGCACTCTTGCACTCCACTGTGTTTCCTATAGGGCCAGTACAGTGAGCTAGCTCAGAAAAAAAGAACTGTGCTTCCTACACAAACGGGGCATATCTAGTTCAACTCAGTATTGGAAACTAAGTAAAACAGGAGCTTCTCTTCAGTCCAATACATTGTATTTGCTGGGAACAGACGCGAGTGCTATTTGCACTGTTTATGGCCAGAATAGCACAATAGTGGTGTTCTTACCCTGAATTAACACTTAATGCTAGAACTTGAAACTGGATGTGATTCAACTCCGTTTAGGAAGTTGTATTAAACCCCAGTCGGCCTTACAAGAAAAACACTCTGCTTTTGAGAAACAGTCACTCTTGCACTCCACTGTGTTTCCTATAGGGCCAGTACAGTTAGCTAGCTCAGAACAAAAGAACTGTGCTTCCTACACAAACGGGGCATATCTAGTTCAACTCAGTATTGGAAACTAAGTAAAACAGGAGCTTCTCTTCAGTCCAATACATTGTATTTGCTGGGAACAGACGCGAGTGCTATTTGCACTCTTTATGGCCAGAATAGCACAATAGTGGTGTTCTTACCCTGAATTAACACTTAATGCTAGAACTTGAAACTGGATGTGATTCAACTCCGTTTAGGAAGTTGTATTAAACCCCAGTCGGCCTTACAAGAAAAACACTCTGCTTTTGAGAAACAGTGACTCTTGCACTCCACTGTGTTTCCTATAGGGCCAGTACAGTTAGCTAGCTCAGAACAAAAGAACTGTGCTTCGTACACAAACGGGGCATATCTAGTTCAACTCAGTATTGGAAACTAAGTAAAACAGGAGCTTCTCTTCAGTCCAATACACTGTATTTGCTGGGAACAGACGCGAGTGCTATTTGCACTGTTTATGGCCAGAATAGCACAATAGTGGTGTTCTTACCCTGAATTAACACTTAATGCTAGAACTTGAAACTGGATGTGATTCAACTCTGTTTAGGAAGTTGTATTAAACCCCAGTCGGCCTTACAAGAAAAACACTCTGCTTTTGAGAAACGGGCACTCTTGCACTCCACTGTGTTTCCTATAGGGCCAGTACAGTGAGCTAGCTCAGAAAAAAAGAACTGTGCTTCCTACACAAACGGGGCATATCTAGTTCAACTCAGTATTGGAAACTAAGTAAAACAGGAGCTTCTCTTCAGTCCAATACATTGTATTTGCTGGGAACAGACGCGAGTGCTATTTGCACTGTTTATGGCCAGAATAGCACAATAGTGGTGTTCTTACCCTGAATTAACACTTAATGCTAGAACTTGAAACTGGATGTGATTCAACTCCGTTTAGGAAGTTGTATTAAACCCCAGTCGGCCTTACAAGAAAAACACTCTGCTTTTGAGAAACAGTCACTCTTGCACTCCACTGTGTTTCCTATAGGGCCAGTACAGTTAGCTAGCTCAGAACAAAAGAACTGTGCTTCCTACACAAACGGGGCATATCTAGTTCAACTCAGTATTGGAAACTAAGTAAAACAGGAGCTTCTCTTCAGTCCAATACATTGTATTTGCTGGGAACAGACGCGAGTGCTATTTGCACTCTTTATGGCCAGAATAGCACAATAGTGGTGTTCTTACCCTGAATTAACACGTAATGCTAGAACTTGAAACTGGATGTGATTCAACTCCGTTTAGGAAGTTGTATTAAACCCCAGTCGGCCTTACAAGAAAAACACTCTGCTTTTGAGAAACAGTGACTCTTGCACTCCACTGTGTTTCCTATAGGGCCAGTACAGTTAGCTAGCTCAGAACAAAAGAACTGTGCTTCCTACACAAACGGGGCATATCTAGTTCAACTCAGTATTGGAAACTAAGTAAAACAGGAGCTTCTCTTCAGTCCAATACACTGTATTTGCTGGGAACAGACGCGAGTGCTATTTGCACTGTTTATGGCCAGAATAGCACAATAGTGGTGTTCTTACCCTGAATTAACACTTAATGCTAGAACTTGAAACTGGAGGTGATTCAACTCCGTTTAGGTTGTTGTATTAAACCCCAGTCGGCCTTACAAGAAAAACACTCTGCTTTTGAGAAACAGGCACTCTTGCACTCCACTGTGTTTCCTATAGGGCCAGTACAGTGAGCAAGCTCAGAACAATAGAACTGTGCTTCCTACACAAACGGGGCATATCTAGTTCAACTCAGTATTGGAAACTAAGTAAAACAGGAGCTTCTCTTCAGTCCAATACACTGTATTTGCTGGGAACAGACGCGAGTGCTATTTGCACTGTTTATGGCCAGAATAGCACAATAGTGGTGTTCTTACCCTGAATTAACACTTAATGCTAGAACTTGAAACTGGATGTGATTCAACTCCGTTTAGGAAGTTGTATTAAACCCCAGTCGGCCTTACAAGAAAAACACTCTGCTTTTGAGAAACAGGCACTCTTGCACTCCACTGTGTTTCCTATAGGGCCAGTACAGTGAGCTAGCTCAGAACAAAAGAACTGTGCTTCCTACACAAACGGGGCATATCTAGTTCAACTCAGTATTGGAAACTAAGTAAAACAGGAGCTTCTCTTCAGTCCAATACACTGTATTTGCTGGGAACAGACGCGAGTGCTATTTGCACTGTTTATGGCCAGAATAGCACAATAGTGGTGTTCTTACCCTGAATTAACACTTAATGCTAGAACTTGAACCTGGATGTGATTCAACTCCGTTTAGGAAGTTGTATTAAACCCCAGTCGGCCTTACAAGAAAAACACTCTGCTTTTGAGAAACAGGCACTCTTGCACTCCACTGTGTTTCCTATAGGGCCAGTACAGTGAGCAAGCTCAGAACAAAAGAACTGTGCTTCCTAAACAAACGGGGCATATCTAGTTCAACTCAGTATTGGAAACTAAGTAAAACAGGAGCTTCTCTTCAGTCCAATACACTGTATTTGCTGGGAACAGACGCGAGTGCTATTTGCACTGTTTATGGCCAGAATAGCACAATAGTGGTGTTCTTACCCTGAATTAACACTTAATGCTAGAACTTGAAACTGGATGTGATTCAACTCTGTTTAGGAAGTTGTATTAAACCCCAGTCGGCCTTACAAGAAAAACACTCTGCTTTTGAGAAACGGGCACTCTTGCACTCCACTGTGTTTCCTATAGGGCCAGTACAGTGAGCTAGCTCAGAAAAAAAGAACTGTGCTTCCTACACAAACGGGGCATATCTAGTTCAACTCAGTATTGGAAACTAAGTAAAACAGGAGCTTCTCTTCAGTCCAATACATTGTATTTGCTGGGAACAGACGCGAGTGCTATTTGCACTGTTTATGGCCAGAATAGCACAATAGTGGTGTTCTTACCCTGAATTAACACTTAATGCTAGAACTTGAAACTGGATGTGATTCAACTCCGTTTAGGAAGTTGTATTAAACCCCAGTCGGCCTTACAAGAAAAACACTCTGCTTTTGAGAAACAGTCACTCTTGCACTCCACTGTGTTTCCTATAGGGCCAGTACAGTTAGCTAGCTCAGAACAAAAGAACTGTGCTTCCTACACAAACGGGGCATATCTAGTTCAACTCAGTATTGGAAACTAAGTAAAACAGGAGCTTCTCTTCAGTCCAATACACTGTATTTGCTGGGAACAGACGCGAGTGCTATTTGCACTGTTTATGGCCAGAATAGCACAATAGTGGTGTTCTTACCCTGAATTAACACTTAATGCTAGAACTTGAAACTGGATGTGATTCAACTCCGTTTAGGAAGTTGTATTAAACCCCAGTCGGCCTTACAAGAAAAACACTCTGCTTTTGAGAAACAGGCACTCTTGCACTCCACTGAGTTTCCTATAGGGCCAGAACAGTGAGCTAGCTCAGAACAAAAGAACTGTGCTTCCTACAGAAACGGGGCATATCTATTTCAACTCAGTATTGGAAACTAAGTAAAACAGGAGCTTCTCTTCAGTCCAATACACTGTATTTGCTGGGAACAGACGCGAGTGCTATTTGCACTGTTTATGGCCAGAATAGCACAATAGTGGTGTTCTTACCCTGAATTAACACTTAATGCTAGAACTTGAAACTGGATGTGATTCAACTCTGTTTAGGAAGTTGTATTAAACCCCAGTCGGCCTTACAAGAAAAACACTCTGCTTTTGAGAAACAGGCACTCTTGCACTCCACTGTGTTTCCTATAGGGCCAGTACAGTGAGCTAGCTCAGAACAAAAGAACTGTGCTTCCTACACAAACGGGGCATATCTAGTTCAACTCAGTATTGGAAACTAAGTAAAACAGGAGCTTCTCTTCAGTCCAATACACTGTATTTGCTGGGAACAGACGTGAGTGCTATTTGCACTGTTTATGGCCAGAATAGCACAATAGTGGTGTTCTTACCCTGAATAACACTTAATGCTAGAACTTGAAACTGGAATGATTCAACTCAGTTTAGGAAGTTGTATTAAACCCCAGTCGGCCTTACAAGAAAAACACTCTGCTTTTGAGAAACAGGCACTCTTGCACTCCACTGTGTTTCCTATAGGGCCAGTACAGTGAGCTAGCTCAGAACAAAAGAACTGTGCTTCCTACACAAACGGGTCATATCTAGTTCAACTCAGTATTGGAAACTAAGTAAAACAGGAGCTTCTCTTCAGTCCAATACACTGTATTTGCTGGGAACAGACGCGAGTGCTATTTGCACTGTTTATGGCCAGAATAGCACAATAGTGGTGTTCTTACCCTGAATTAACACTTAATGCTAGAACTTGAAACTGGATGTGATTCAACTCCTTTTAGGAAGTTGTATTAAACCCCAGTCGGCCTTACAAGAAAAACACTCTGCTTTTGAGAAACAGGCACTCTTGCACTCCACTGAGTTTCCTATAGTGCCAGAACAGTGACCTAGCTCAGAACAAAAGAACTGTGCTTCCTACACAAACGGGGCATATCTAGTTCAACTCAGTATTGGAAACTAAGTAAAACAGGAGCTTCTCTTCAGTCCAATACACTGTATTTGCTGGGAACAGACGCGAGTGCTATTTGCACTGTTTATGGCCAGAATAGAACAATAGTTGTGTTCTTACCCTGAATTAACACTTAATGCTAGAACTTGAAACTGGATGTGATTCAACTCCGTTTAGGAAGTTGTATTAAACCCCAGTCGGCCTTACAAGAAAAACACTCTGCTTTTGAGAAACAGGCACTCTTGCACTCCACTGTGTTTCCTATAGGGCCAGTACAGTGAGCTAGCTCAGAACAAAAGAACTGTGCTTCCTACACAAACGGGGCATATCTAGTTCAACTCAGTATTGGAAACTAAGTAAAACAGGAGCTTCTCTTCAGTCCAATACACTGTATTTGCTGGGAACAGACGCGAGTGCTATTTGCACTGTTTATGGCCAGAATAGCACAATAGTGGTGTTCTTACCCTGAATTAACACTTAATGCTAGAACTTGAAACTGGATGTGATTCAACTCCGTTTAGGAAGTTGTATTAAACCCCAGTCGGCCTTACAAGAAAAACACTCTGCTTTTGAGAAACAGGCACTCTTGCACTCCACTGTGTTTCCTATAGGGCCAGTACAGTGAGCTAGCTCAGAACAAAAGAACTGTGTTTCCTACACAAACGGGGCATATCTAGTTCAACTCAGTATTGGAAACTAAGTAAAACAGGAGCTTCTCTTCAGTCCAATACACTGTATTTGCTGGGAACAGACGCGAGTGCTATTTGCACTGTTTATGGCCAGAATAGCACAATAGTGGTGTTCTTACCCTGAATTAACACGTAATGCTAGAACTTGAAACTGGATGTGATTCAACTCCGTTTAGGAAGTTGTATTAAACCCCAGTCGGCCTTACAAGAAAAACACTCTGCTTTTGAGAAACAGGCACTCTTGCACTCCACTGTGTTTCCTATAGGGCCAGTACAGTGAGCTAGCTCAGAACAAAAGAACTGTGCTTCCTACACAAACGGGGCATATCTAGTTCAACTCAGTATTGGAAACTAAGTAAAACAGGAGCTTCTCTTCAGTCCAATACACTGTATTTGCTGGGAACAGACGCGAGTGCTATTTGCACTGTTTATGGCCAGAATAGCACAATAGTGGTGTTCTTACCCTGAATTAACACTTAATGCTAGAACTTGAAACTGGAGGTGATTCAACTCCGTTTAGGAAGTTGTATTAAACCCCAGTAGGCCTTACAAGAAAAACACTCTGCTTTTGAGAAACAGGCACTCTTGCACTCCACTGTGTTTCCTATAGGGCCAGTACAGTGAGCAAGCTCAGAACAAAAGAACTGTGCTTCCTACACAAACGGGGCATATCTAGTTCAACTCAGTATTGGAAACTAAGTAAAACAGGAGCTTCTCTTCAGTCCAATACACTGTATTTGCTGGGAACAGACGCGAGTGCTATTTGCACTGTTTATGGCCAGAATAGCACAATAGTGGTGTTCTTACCCTGAATTAACACGTAATGCTAGAACTTGAAACTGGATGTGATTCAACTCCGTTTAGGAAGTTGTATTAAACCCCAGTCGGCCTTACAAGAAAAACACTCTGCTTTTGAGAAACGGGCACTCTTGCACTCCACTGTGTTTCCTATAGGGCCAGTACAGTGAGCTAGCTCAGAACAAAAGAACTGTGCTTCCTACACAAACGGGGCATATCTAGTTCAACTCAGTATTGGAAACTAAGTAAAACAGGAGCTTCTCTTCAGTCCAATACACTGTATTTGCTGGGAACAGACGCGAGTGCTATTTGCACTGTTTATGGCCAGAATAGCACAATAGTGGTGTTCTTACCCTGAATTAACACTTAATGCTAGAACTTGAAACTGGATGTGATTCAACTCCGTTTAGGAAGTTGTATTAAACCCCAGTCGGCCTTACAAGAAAAACACTCTGCTTTTGAGAAACGGGCACTCTTGCACTCCACTGTGTTTCCCATAGGGCCAGTACAGTGAGCTAGCTCAGAACAAAAGAACTGTGCTTCCTACACAAACGGGGCATATCTAGTTCAACTCAGTATTGGAAACTAAGTAAAACAGGAGCTTCTCTTCAGTCCAATACACTGTATTTGCTGGGAACAGACGCGAGTGCTATTTGCACTGTTTATGGCCAGAATAGCACAATAGTGGTGTTCTTACCCTGAATTAACACTTAATGCTAGAACTTGAAACTGGATGTGATTCAACTCCGTTTAGGAAGTTGTATTAAACCCCAGTCGGCCTTACAAGAAAAACACTCTGCTTTTGAGAAACAGGCACTCTTGCTCTCCACTGTGTTTCCTATAGGGCCAGTACAGTGAGCAAGCTCAGAACAAAAGAACTGTGCTTCCTACACAAACGGGGCATATCTAGTTCAACTCAGTATTGGAAAATAAGTAAAACAGGAGCTTCTCTTCAGTCCAATACACTGTATTTGCTGGGAACAGACGCGAGTGCTATTTGCACTGTTTATGGCCAGAATAGCACAATAGTGGTGTTCTTACCCTGAATTAACACGTAATGCTAGAACTTGAAACTGGATGTGATTCAACTCTGTTTAGGAAGTTGTATTAAACCCCAGTCGGCCTTACAAGAAAAACACTCTGCTTTTGAGAAACGGGCACTCTTGCACTCCACTGTGTTTCCTATAGGGCCAGTACAGTGAGCTAGCTCAGAACAAAAGAACTGTGCTTCCTACACAAACGGGGCATATCTAGTTCAACTCAGTATTGGAAACTAAGTAAAACAGGAGCTTCTCTTCAGTCCAATACACTGTATTTGCTGGGAACAGACGCGAGTGCTATTTGCACTGTTTATGGCCAAAATAGCACAATAGTGGTGTTCTTACCCTGAATTAACACGTAATGCTAGAACTTGAAACTGGATGTGATTCAACTCCGTTTAGGAAGTTGTATTAAACCCCAGTCGGCCTTACAAGAAAAACACTCTGCTTTTGAGAAACGGGCACTCTTGCACTCCACTGTGTTTCCTATAGGGCCAGTACAGTGAGCTAGCTCAGAACAAAAGAACTGTGCTTCCTACACAAACGGGGCATATCTAGTTCAACTCAGTATTGGAAACTAAGTAAAACAGGAGCTTCTCTTCAGTCCAATACACTGTATTTGCTGGGAACAGACGCGAGTGCTATTTGCACTGTTTATGGCCAGAATAGCACAATAGTGGTGTTCTTACCCTGAATTAACACTTAATGCTAGAACTTGAAACTGGAGGTGATTCAACTCCGTTTAGGAAGTTGTATTAAACCCCAGTCGGCCTTACAAGAAAAACACTCTGCTTTTGAGAAACAGGCACTCTTGCAATCCACTGTGTTTCCTATAGGGCCAGTACAGTGAGCTAGCTCAGAACAAAAGAACTGTGCTTCCTACACAAACGGGGCATATCTAGTTCAACTCAGTATTGGAAACTAAGTAAAACAGGAGCTTCTCTTCAGTCCAATACACTGTATTTGCTGGGAACAGACGCAAGTGCTATTTGCACTGTTTATGGCCAGAATAGCACAATAGTGGTGTTCTTACCCTGAATTAACACTTAATGCTAGAACTTGAAACTGGATGTGATTCAACTCTGTTTAGGAAGTTGTATTAAACCCCAGTCGGCCTTACAAGAAAAACACTCTGCTTTTGAGAAACGGGCACTCTTGCACTCCACTGTGTTTCCTATAGGGCCAGTACAGTGAGCTAGCTCAGAACAAAAGAACTGTGCTTCCTACACAAACGGGGCATATCTAGTTCAACTCAGTATTGGAAACTAAGTAAAACAGGAGCTTCTCTTCAGTCCAATACACTGTATTTGCTGGGAACAGACGCGAGTGCTATTTGCACTGTTTATGGCCAGAATAGAACAATAGTTGTGTTCTTACCCTGAATTAACACTTAATGCTAGAACTTGAAACTGGATGTGATTCAACTCCGTTTAGGAAGTTGTATTAAACCCCAGTCGGCCTTACAAGAAAAACACTCTGCTTTTGAGAAACGGGCACTCTTGCACTCCACTGTGTTTCCTATAGGGCCAGTACAGTGAGCTAGCTCAGAACAAAAGAACTGTGCTTCCTACACAAACGGGGCATATCTAGTTCAACTCAGTATTGGAAACTAAGTAAAACAGGAGCTTCTCTTCAGTCCAATACACTGTATTTGCTGGGAACAGACGCGAGTGCTATTTGCACTGTTTATGGCCAGAATAGCACAATAGTGGTGTTCTTACCCTGAATTAACACGTAATGCTAGAACTTGAAATTGGATGTGATTCAACTCCGTTTAGTAAGTTGTATTAAATCCCAGTCGGCCTTACAAGAAAAACACTCTGCTTTTGAGAAACAGGCACTCTTGCACTCCACTGTGTTTCCTATAGGGCCAGTACAGTGAGCTAGCTCAGAACAAAAGAACTGTGCTTCCTACACAAACGGGGCATATCTAGTTCAACTCAGTATTGGAAACTAAGTAAAACAGGAGCTTCTCTTCAGTCCAATACACTGTATTTGCTGGGAACAGACGCGAGTGCTATTTGCACTGTTTATGGCCAGAATAGCACAATAGTGGTGTTCTTACCCTGAATTAACACTTAATGCTAGAACTTGAAACTGGATGTGATTCAACTCCGTTTAGGAAGTTGTATTAAACCCCAGTCGGCCTTACAAGAAAAACACTCTGCTTTTGAGAAATAGGCACTCTTGCACTCCACTGTGTTTCCTATAGGGCCAGTACAGTGAGCTAGCTCAGAACAAAAGAACTGTGCTTCCTACACAAACGGGGCATATCTAGTTCAACTCAGTATTGGAAACTAAGTAAAACAGGAGCTTCTCTTCAGTCCAATACACTGTATTTGCTGGGAACAGACGCGAGTGCTATTTGCACTGTTTATGGCCAGAATAGCACAATAGTGGTGTTCTTACCGTGAATTAACACTTAATGCTAGAACTTGAAACTGGATGTGATTCAACTCCGTTTAGGAAGTTGTATTAAACCCCAGTCGGCCTTACAAGAAAAACACTCTGCTTTTGAGAAACAGGCACTCTTGCACTCCACTGTGTTTCCTATAGGGCCAGTACAGTGAGCTAGCTCAGAACAAAAGAACTGTGCTTCGTACACAAACGGGGCATATCTAGTTCAACTCAGTATTGGAAACTAAGTAAAACAGGAGCTTCTCTTCAGTCCAATACACTGTATTTGCTGGGAACAGACGCGAGTGCTATTTGCACTGTTTATGGCCAGAATAGCACAAGAGTGGTGTTCTTACCCTGAATTAACACTTAATGCTAGAACTTGAAACTGGAGGTGATTCAACTCCGTTTAGGAAGTTGTATTAAACCCCAGTCGGCCTTACAAGAAAAACACTCTGCTTTTGAGAAACAGGCACTCTTGCACTCCACTGTGTTTCCTATAGGGTCAGTACAGTGAGCAAGCTCAGAACAAAAGAACTGTGCTTCCTACACAAACGGGGCATATCTAGTTCAACTCAGTATTGGAAACTAAGTAAAACAGGAGCTTCTCTTCAGTCCAATACACTGTATTTGCTGGGAACAGACGCGAGTGCTATTTGCACTGTTTATGGCCAGAATAGCACAATAGTGGTGTTCTTACCCTGAATTAACACTTAATGCTAGAACTTGAAACTGGATGTGATTCAACTCCGTTTAGGAAGTTGTATTAAACCCCTGTCGGCCTTACAAGAAAAACACTCTGCTTTTGAGAAACGGGCACTCTTGCACTCCACTGTGTTTCCTATAGGGCCAGTACAGTGAGCTAGCTCAGAACAAAAGGACTGTGCTTCCTACACAAACGGGGCATATCTAGTTCAACTCAGTATTGGAAACTAAGTAAAACAGGAGCTTCTCTTCAGTCCAATACACTGTATTTGCTGGGAACAGACGCGAGTGCTATTTGCACTGTTTATGGCCAGAATAGCACAATAGTGGTGTTCTTACCCTGAATTAACACTTAATGCTAGAACTTGAAACTGGATGTGATTCAACTCCGTTTAGGATGTTGTATTAAACCCCAGTCGGCCTTACAAGAAAAACACTCTGCTTTTGAGAAACAGGCACTCTTGCACTCCACTGTGTTTCCTATAGGGCCAGTACAGTGAGCTAGCTCAGAACAAAAGAACTGTGCTTCCTACACAAACGGGGCATATCTAGTTCAACTCAGTATTGGAAACTAAGTAAAACAGGAGCTTCTCTTCAGTCCAATACACTGTATTTGCTGGGAACAGACGCGAGTGCTATTTGCACTGTTTATGGCCAGAATAGCACAATAGTGGTGTTCTTACCCTGAATTAACACTTAATGCTAGAACTTGAAACTGGATGTGATTCAACTCCGTTTAGGGAGTTGTATTAAACCCCAGTCGGCCTTACAAGAAAAACACTCTGCTTTTGAGAAACAGGCAGTCTTGCACTCCACTGTGTTTCCTATAGTGCCAGTACAGTGAGCTAGCTCAGAACAAAAGAACTGTGCTTCCTACACAAACGGGGCATATCTAGTTCAACTCAGTATTGGAAACTAAGTAAAACAGGAGCTTCTCTTCAGTCCAATACACTGTATTTGCTGGGAACAGACGCGAGTGCTATTTGCACTGTTTATGGCCAGAATAGCACAATAGTGGTGTTCTTACCCTGAATTAACACTTAATGCTAGAACTTCAAACTGGATGTGATTCAACTCCGTTTAGGAAGTTGTATTAAACCCCAGTAGGCCTTACAAGAAAAACACTCTGCTTTTGAGAAACAGGCACTCTTGCACTCCACTGTGTTTCCTATAGGGCCAGTACAGTGAGCTAGCTCAGAACAAAAGAACTGTGCTTCCTACACAAACGGGGCATATCTAGTTCAACTCAGTATTGGAAACTAAGTAAAACAGGAGCTTCTCTTCAGTCCAATACACTGTATTTGCTGGGAACAGACGCGAGTGCTATTTGCACTGTTTATGGCCAGAATAGCACAATAGTGGTGTTCTTACCCTGAATTAACACTTAATGCTAGAACTTGAAACTGGATGTGATTCAACTCCGTTTAGGATGTTGTATTAAACCCCAGTCGGCCTTACAAGAAAAACACTCTGCTTTTGAGAAACAGGCACTCTTGCACTCCACTGTGTTTCCTATAGGGCCAGTACAGTGAGCTAGCTCAGAACAAAAGAACTGTGCTTCCTACACAAACGGGGCATATCTAGTTCAACTCAGTATTGGAAACTAAGTAAAACAGGAGCTTCTCTTCAGTCCAATACACTGTATTTGCTGGGAACAGACGCGAGTGCTATTTGCACTGTTTATGGCCAGAATAGCACAATAGTGGTGTTCTTACCCTGAATTAACACTTAATGCTAGAACTTGAAACTGGATGTGATTCAACTCCGTTTAGGAAGTTGTATTAAACCCCAGTCGGCCTTACAAGAAAAACACTCTGCTTTTGAGAAACAGGCACTCTTGCACTCCACTGTGTTTCCTATAGGGCCAGTACAGTGAGCTAGCTCAGAACAAAAGAACTGTGCTTCCTACACAAACGGGGCATATCTAGTTCAACTCAGTATTGGAAACTAAGTAAAACAGGAGCTTCTCTTCAGTCCAATACACTGTATTTGCTGGGAACAGACGCGAGTGCTATTTGCACTGTTTATGGCCAGAATAGCACAATAGTGGTGTTCTTACCCTGAATTAACACTTAATGCTAGAACTTGAAACTGGATGTGATTCAACTCCGTTTAGGATGTTGTATTAAACCCCAGTCGGCCTTACAAGAAAAACACTCTGCTTTTGAGAAACAGGCACTCTTGCACTCCACTGTGTTTCCTATAGGGCCAGTACAGTGAGCTAGCTCAGAACAAAAGAACTGTGCTTCCTACACAAACGGGGCATATCTAGTTCAACTCAGTATTGGAAACTAAGTAAAACAGGAGCTTCTCTTCAGTCCAATACACTGTATTTGCTGGGAACAGACGCGAGTGCTATTTGCACTGTTTATGGCCAGAATAGCACAATAGTGGTGTTCTTACCCTGAATTAACACTTAATGCTAGAACTTGAAACTGGATGTGATTCAACTCCGTTTAGGGAGTTGTATTAAACCCCAGTCGGCCTTACAAGAAAAACACTCTGCTTTTGAGAAACAGGCAGTCTTGCACTCCACTGTGTTTCCTATAGTGCCAGTACAGTGAGCTAGCTCAGAACAAAAGAACTGTGCTTCCTACACAAACGGGGCATATCTAGTTCAACTCAGTATTGGAAACTAAGTAAAACAGGAGCTTCTCTTCAGTCCAATACACTGTATTTGCTGGGAACAGACGCGAGTGCTATTTGCACTGTTTATGGCCAGAATAGCACAATAGTGGTGTTCTTACCCTGAATTAACACTTAATGCTAGAACTTGAAACTGGATGTGATTCAACTCCGTTTAGGGAGTTGTATTAAACCCCAGTCGGCCTTACAAGAAAAACACTCTGCTTTTGAGAAACAGGCAGTCTTGCACTCCACTGTGTTTCCTATAGTGCCAGTACAGTGAGCTAGCTCAGAACAAAAGAAGTGTGCTTCCTACACAAACGGGGCATATCTAGTTCAACTCAGTATTGGAAACTAAGTAAAACAGGAGCTTCTCTTCAGTCCAATACACTGTATTTGCTGGGAACAGACGCGAGTGCTATTTGCACTGTTTATGGCCAGAATAGCACAATAGTGGTGTTCTTACCCTGAATTAACACTTAATGCTAGAACTTCAAACTGGATGTGATTCAACTCCGTTTAGGAAGTTGTATTAAACCCCAGTAGGCCTTACAAGAAAAACACTCTGCTTTTGAGAAACAGGCACTCTTGCACTCCACTGTGTTTCCTATAGGGCCAGTACAGTGAGCTAGCTCAGAACAAAAGAACTGTGCTTCCTACACAAACGGGGCATATCTAGTTCAACTCAGTATTGGAAACTAAGTAAAACAGGAGCTTCTCTTCAGTCCAATACACTGTATTTGCTGGGAACAGACGCGAGTGCTATTTGCACTGTTTATGGCCAGAATAGCACAATAGTGGTGTTCTTACCCTGAATTAACACTTAATGCTAGAACTTGAAACTGGATGTGATTCAACTCCGTTTAGGATGTTGTATTAAACCCCAGTCGGCCTTACAAGAAAAACACTCTGCTTTTGAGAAACAGGCACTCTTGCACTCCACTGTGTTTCCTATAGGGCCAGTACAGTGAGCTAGCTCAGAACAAAAGAACTGTGCTTCCTACACAAACGGGGCATATCTAGTTCAACTCAGTATTGGAAACTAAGTAAAACAGGAGCTTCTCTTCAGTCCAATACACTGTATTTGCTGGGAACAGACGCGAGTGCTATTTGCACTGTTTATGGCCAGAATAGCACAATAGTGGTGTTCTTACCCTGAATTAACACTTAATGCTAGAACTTGAAACTGGATGTGATTCAACTCCGTTTAGGAAGTTGTATTAAACCCCAGTCGGCCTTACAAGAAAAACACTCTGCTTTTGAGAAACAGGCACTCTTGCACTCCACTGTGTTTCCTATAGGGCCAGTACAGTGAGCTAGCTCAGAACAAAAGAACTGTGCTTCCTACACAAACGGGGCATATCTAGTTCAACTCAGTATTCGAAACTAAGTAAAACAGGAGCTTCTCTTCAGTCCAATACACTGTATTTGCTGGGAACAGACGCGAGTGCTATTTGCACTGTTTATGGCCAGAATAGCACAATAGTGGTGTTCTTACCCTGAATTAACACTTAATGCTAGAACTTGAAACTGGATGTGATTCAACTCCGTTTAGGATGTTGTATTAAACCCCAGTCGGCCTTACAAGAAAAACACTCTGCTTTTGAGAAACAGGCACTCTTGCACTCCACTGTGTTTCCTATAGGGCCAGTACAGTGAGCTAGCTCAGAACAAAAGAACTGTGCTTCCTACACAAACGGGGCATATCTAGTTCAACTCAGTATTGGAAACTAAGTAAAACAGGAGCTTCTCTTCAGTCCAATACACTGTATTTGCTGGGAACAGACGCGAGTGCTATTTGCACTGTTTATGGCCAGAATAGCACAATAGTGGTGTTCTTACCCTGAATTAACACTTAATGCTAGAACTTGAAACTGGATGTGATTCAACTCCGTTTAGGGAGTTGTATTAAACCCCAGTCGGCCTTACAAGAAAAACACTCTGCTTTTGAGAAACAGGCAGTCTTGCACTCCACTGTGTTTCCTATAGTGCCAGTACAGTGAGCTAGCTCAGAACAAAAGAACTGTGCTTCCTACACAAACGGGGCATATCTAGTTCAACTCAGTATTGGAAACTAAGTAAAACAGGAGCTTCTCTTCAGTCCAATACACTGTATTTGCTGGGAACAGACGCGAGTGCTATTTGCACTGTTTATGGCCAGAATAGCACAATAGTGGTGTTCTTACCCTGAATTAACACTTAATGCTAGAACTTCAAACTGGATGTGATTCAACTCCGTTTAGGAAGTTGTATTAAACCCCAGTAGGCCTTACAAGAAACACACTCTGCTTTTGAGAAACAGGCACTCTTGCACTCCACTGTGTTTCCTATAGGGCCAGTACAGTGAGCTAGCTCAGAACAAAAGAACTGTGCTTCCTACACAAACGGGGCATATCTAGTTCAACTCAGTATTGGAAACTAAGTAAAACAGGAGCTTCTCTTCAGTCCAATACACTGTATTTGCTGGGAACAGACGCGAGTGCTATTTGCACTGTTTATGGCCAGAATAGCACAATAGTGGTGTTCTTACCCTGAATTAACACTTAATGCTAGAACTTGAAACTGGATGTGATTCAACTCCGTTTAGGATGTTGTATTAAACCCCAGTCGGCCTTACAAGAAAAACACTCTGCTTTTGAGAAACAGGCACTCTTGCACTCCACTGTGTTTCCTATAGGGCCAGTACAGTGAGCTAGCTCAGAACAAAAGAACTGTGCTTCCTACACAAACGGGGCATATCTAGTTCAACTCAGTATTGGAAACTAAGTAAAACAGGAGCTTCTCTTCAGTCCAATACACTGTATTTGCTGGGAACAGACGCGAGTGCTATTTGCACTGTTTATGGCCAGAATAGCACAATAGTGGTGTTCTTACCCTGAATTAACACTTAATGCTAGAACTTGAAACTGGAGGTGATTCAACTCTGTTTAGGAAGTTGTATTAAACCCCAGTCGGCCTTACAAGAAAAACACTCTGCTTTTGAGAAACAGGCACTCTTGCACTCCACTGTGTTTCCTATAGGGCCAGTACAGTGAGCTAGCTCAGAACAAAAGAACTGTGCTTCCTACACAAACGGGGCATATCTAGTTCAACTCAGTATTGGAAACTAAGTAAAACAGGAGCTTCTCTTCAGTCCAATACACTGTATTTGCTGGGAACAGACGCGAGTGCTATTTGCACTGTTTATGGCCAGAATAGCACAATAGTGGTGTTCTTACCCTGAATTAACACTTAATGCTAGAACTTGAAACTGGATGTGATTCAACTCCGTTTAGGAAGTTGTATTAAACCCCAGTCGGCCTTACAAGAAAAACACTCTGCTTTTGAGAAACAGGCACTCTTGCACTCCACTGTGTTTCCTATAGGGCCAGTACAGTGAGCTAGCTCAGAACAAAAGAACTGTGCTTCCTACACAAACGGGGCATATCTAGTTCAACTCAGTATTGGAAACTAAGTAAAACAGGAGCTTCTCTTCAGTCCAATACACTGTATTTGCTGGGAACAGACGCGAGTGCTATTTGCACTGTTTATGGCCAGAATAGCACAATAGTGGTGTTCTTACCCTGAATTAACACGTAATGCTAGCACTTGAAACTCGATGTGATTCAACTCCGTTTAGTATGTTGTATTAAACCCCAGTCGGCCTTACAAGAAAAACACTCTGCTTTTGAGAAACAGGCACTCTTGCACTCCACTGTGTTTCCTATAGGGCCAGTACAGTGAGCTAGCTCAGAACAAAAGAACTGTGCTTCCTACACAAACGGGGCATATCTAGTTCAACTCAGTATTGGAAACTAAGTAAAACAGGAGCTTCTCTTCAGTCCAATACACTGTATTTGCTGGGAACAGACGCGAGTGCTATTTGCACTGTTTATGGCCAGAATAGCACAATAGTGGTGTTCTTACCCTGAATTAACACTTAATGCTAGAACTTGAAACTGGATGTGATTCAACTCCGTTTAGGAAGTTGTATTAAACCCCAGTCGGCCTTATAAGAAAAACACTCTGCTTTTGAGAAACAGGCACTCTTGCACTCCACTGTGTTTCCTATATGGCCAGTACAGTGAGCTAGCTCAGAACAAAAGAACTGTGCTTCCTACACAAACGGGGCATATCTAGTTCAACTCAGTATTGGAAACTAAGTAAAACAGGAGCTTCTCTTCAGTCCAATACACTGTATTTGCTGGGAACAGACGCGAGTGCTATTTGCACTGTTTATGGCCAGAATAGCACAATAGTGGTGTTCTTACCCTGAATTAACACTTAATGCTAGAACTTGAAACTGGATGTGATTCAACTCCGTTTAGGATGTTGTATTAAACCCCAGTCGGCCTTACAAGAAAAACACTCTGCTTTTGAGAAACAGGCACTCTTGCACTCCACTGTGTTTCCTATAGGGCCAGTACAGTGAGCTAGCTCAGAACAAAAGACCTGTGCTTCCTACACAAACGGGGCATATCTAGTTCAACTCAGTATTGGAAACTAAGTAAAACAGGAGCTTCTCTTCAGTCCAATACACTGTATTTGCTGGGAACAGACGCGAGTGCTATTTGCACTGTTTATGGCCAGAATAGCACAATAGTGGTGTTCTTACCCTGAATTAACACTTAATGCTAGAACTTGAAACTGGATGTGATTCAACTCCGTTTAGGAAGTTGTATTAAACCCCAGTCGGCCTTACAAGAAAAACACTCTGCTTTTGAGAAACAGGCACTCTTGCACTCCACTGTGTTTCCTATAGGGCCAGTACAGTGAGCTAGCTCAGAAAAAAAGAACTGTGCTTCCTACACAAACGGGGCATATCTAGTTCAACTCAGTATTGGAAACTAAGTAAAACAGGAGCTTCTCTTCAGTCCAATACACTGTATTTGCTGGGAACAGACGCGAGTGCTATTTGCACTGTTTATGGCCAGAATAGCACAATAGTGGTGTTCTTACCCTGAATTAACACTTAATGCTAGAACTTGAAACTGGATGTGATTCAACTCCGTTTAGGAAGTTGTATTAAACCCCAGTCGGCCTTACAAGAAAAACACTCTGCTTTTGAGAAACAGGCACTCTTGCACTCCACTGTGTTTCCTATAGGGCCAGTACAGTGAGCTAGCTCAGAACGAAGACCTGTGCTTCCTACACAAACGGGGCATATCTAGTTCAACTCAGTATTGGAAACTAAGTAAAACAGGAGCTTCTCTTCAGTCCAATACACTGTATTTGCTGGGAACAGACGCGAGTGCTATTTGCACTGTTTATGGCCAGAATAGCACAATAGTGGTGTTCTTACCCTGAATTAACACTTAATGCTAGAACTTGAAACTGGATGTGATTCAACTCCGTTTAGGAAGTTGTATTAAACCCCAGTCGGCCTTACAAGAAAAACACTCTGCTTTTGAGAAACAGGCACTCTTGCACTCCACTGTGTTTCCTATAGGGCCAGTACAGTGAGCTAGCTCAGAACAAAAGAACTGTGCTTCCTACACAAACGGGGCATATCTAGTTCAACTCAGTATTCGAAACTAAGTAAAACAGGAGCTTCTCTTCAGTCCAATACACTGTATTTGCTGGGAACAGACGCGAGTGCTATTTGCACTGTTTATGGCCAGAATAGCACAATAGTGGTGTTCTTACCCTGAATTAACACGTAATGCTAGAACTTGAAACTGGATGTGATTCAACTCCGTTTAGGATGTTGTATTAAACCCTAGTTGGCCTTACAAGAAAAACACTCTGCTTTTGAGAAACAGGCACTCTTGCACTCCACTGTGTTTCCTATAGGGCCAGTACAGTGAGCTAGCTCAGAACAAAAGAACTGTGCTTCCTACACAAACGGGGCATATCTAGTTCAACTCAGTATTGGAAACTAAGTAAAACAGGAGCTTCTCTTCAGTCCAATACACTGTATTTGCTGGGAACAGACGCGAGTGCTATTTGCACTGTTTATGGCCAGAATAGCACAATAGTGGTGTTCTTACCCTGAATTAACACTTAATGCTAGAACTTGAAACTGGATGTGATTCAACTCCGTTTAGGAAGTTGTATTAAACCCCAGTCGGCCTTACAAGAAAAACACTCTGCTTTTGAGAAACAGGCAGTCTTGCACTCCACTGTGTTTCCTATAGTGCCAGTACAGTGAGCTAGCTCAGAACAAAAGAACTGTGCTTCCTACACAAACGGGGCATATCTAGTTCAACTCAGTATTGGAAACTAAGTAAAACAGGAGCTTCTCTTCAGTCCAATACACTGTATTTGCTGGGAACAGACGCGAGTGCTATTTGCACTGTTTATGGCCAGAATAGCACAATAGTGGTGTTCTTACCCTGAATTAACACTTAATGCTAGAACTTGAAACTGGATGTGATTCAACTCCGTTTAGGAAGTTGTATTAAACCCCAGTCGGCCTTACAAGAAAAACACTCTGCTTTTGAGAAACAGGCACTCTTGCACTCCACTGTGTTTCCTATAGGGCCAGTACAGTGAGCTAGCTCAGAAAAAAAGAACTGTGCTTCCTACACAAACGGGGCATATCTAGTTCAACTCAGTATTGGAAACTAAGTAAAACAGGAGCTTCTCTTCAGTCCAATACACTGTATTTGCTGGGAA
Source organism: Peromyscus maniculatus bairdii (assembly GCF_049852395.1). Taxonomy (NCBI): domain Eukaryota; kingdom Metazoa; phylum Chordata; class Mammalia; order Rodentia; family Cricetidae; genus Peromyscus; species Peromyscus maniculatus. Next base: position 43,521,789 of record NC_134852.1, read on the forward strand.
CAGACGCGAGTGCTATTTGCACTGTTTATGGCCAGAATAGCACAATAGTGGTGTTCTTACCCTGAATTAACACGTAATGCTAGCACTTGAAACTCGATGTGATTCAACTCCGTTTAGGATGTTGTATTAAACCCCAGTCGGCCTTACAAGAAAAACACTCTGCTTTTGAGAAACAGGCACTCTTGCACTCCACTGTGTTTCCTATAGGGCCAGTACAGTGAGCTAGCTCAGAACAAAAGAACTGTGCTTCCTACACAAACGGGGCATATCTAGTTCAACTCAGTATTCGAAACTAAGTAAAACAGGAGCTTCTCTTCAGTCCAATACACTGTATTTGCTGGGAACAGACGCGAGTGCTATTTGCACTGTTTATGGCCAGAATAGCACAATAGTGGTGTTCTTACCCTGAATTAACACTTAATGCTAGAACTTGAAACTGGATGTGATTCAACTCCGTTTAGGAAGTTGTATAAAACCCCAGTCGGCCTTATAAGAAAAACACTCTGCTTTTGAGAAACAGGCACTCTTGCACTCCACTGTGTTTCCTATATGGCCAGTACAGTGAGCTAGCTCAGAACAAAAGAACTGTGCTTCCTACACAAACGGGGCATATCTAGTTCAACTCAGTATTGGAAACTAAGTAAAACAGGAGCTTCTCTTCAGTCCAATACACTGTATTTGCTGGGAACAGACGCGAGTGCTATTTGCACTGTTTATGGCCAGAATAGCACAATAGTGGTGTTCTTACCCTGAATTAACACTTAATGCTAGAACTTGAAACTGGATGTGATTCAACTCCGTTTAGGATGTTGTATTAAACCCCAGTCGGCCTTACAAGAAAAACACTCTGCTTTTGAGAAACAGGCACTCTTGCACTCCACTGTGTTTCCTATAGGGCCAGTACAGTGAGCTAGCTCAGAACAAAAGACCTGTGCTTCCTACACAAACGGGGCATATCTAGTTCAACTCAGTATTGGAAACTAAGTAAAACAGGAGCTTCTCTTCAGTCCAATACACTGTATTTGCTGGGAACAGACGCGAGTGCTATTTGCACTATTTATGGCCAGAATAGCACAATAGTGGTGTTCTTACCCTGAATTAACACTTAATGCTAGAACTTGAAACTGGATGTGATTCAACTCCGTTTAGGAAGTTGTATTAAACCCCAGTCGGCCTTACAAGAAAAACACTCTGCTTTTGAGAAACAGGCACTCTTGCACTCCACTGTGTTTCCTATAGGGCCAGTACAGTGAGCTAGCTCAGAACAAAAGAACTGTGCTTCCTACACAAACGGGGCATATCTAGTTCAACTCAGTATTGGAAACTAAGTAAAACAGGAGCTTCTCTTCAGTCCAATACACTGTATTTGCTGGGAACAGACGCGAGTGCTATTTGCACTGTTTATGGCCAGAATAGCACAATAGTGGTGTTCTTACCCTGAATTAACACGTAATGCTAGAACTTGAAACTGGATGTGATTCAACTCCGTTTAGGATGTTGTATTAAACCCCAGTTGGCCTTACAAGAAAAACACTCTGCTTTTGAGAAACAGGCACTCTTGCACTCCACTGTGTTTCCTATAGGGCCAGTACAGTGAGCTAGCTCAGAACAAAAGAACTGTGCTTCCTACACAAACGGGACATATCTAGTTCAACTCAGTATTGGAAACTAAGTAAAACAGGAGCTTCTCTTCAGTCCAATACACTGTATTTGCTGGGAACAGACGCGAGTGCTATTTGCACTGTTTATGGCCAGAATAGCACAATAGTGGTATTCTTACCCTGAATTAACACTTAATGCTAGAACTTGAAACTGGATGTGATTCAACTCCGTTTAGGAAGTTGTATTAAACCCCAGTCGGCCTTACAAGAAAAACACTCTGCTTTTGAGAAACAGGCACTCTTGCACTCCACTGTGTTTCCTATAGGGCCAGTACAGTGAGCTAGCTCAGAACAAAAGAACTGTGCTTCCTACACAAACGGGGCATATCTAGTTCAACTCAGTATTCGAAACTAAGTAAAACAGGAGCTTCTCTTCAGTCCAATACACTGTATTTGCTGGGAACAGACGCGAGTGCTATTTGCACTGTTTATGGCCAGAATAGCACAATAGTGGTGTTCTTACCCTGAATTAACACTTAATGCTAGAACTTGAAACTGGATGTGATTCAACTCCGTTTAGGAAGTTGTATAAAACCCCAGTCGGCCTTATAAGAAAAACACTCTGCTTTTGAGAAACAGGCACTCTTGCACTCCACTGTGTTTCCTATATGGCCAGTACAGTGAGCTAGCTCAGAACAAAAGAACTGTGCTTCCTACACAAACGGGGCATATCTAGTTCAACTCAGTATTGGAAACTAAGTAAAACAGGAGCTTCTCTTCAGTCCAATACACTGTATTTGCTGGGAACAGACGCGAGTGCTATTTGCACTGTTTATGGCCAGAATAGCACAATAGTGGTGTTCTTACCCTGAATTAACACTTAATGCTAGAACTTGAAACTGGATGTGATTCAACTCCGTTTAGGATGTTGTATTAAACCCCAGTCGGCCTTACAAGAAAAACACTCTGCTTTTGAGAAACAGGCAGTCTTGCACTCCACTGTGTTTCCTATAGGGCCAGTACAGTGAGCTAGCTCAGAACAAAAGACCTGTGCTTCCTACACAAACGGGGCATATCTAGTTCAACTCAGTATTGGAAACTAAGTAAAACAGGAGCTTCTCTTCAGTCCAATACACTGTATTTGCTGGGAACAGACGCGAGTGCTATTTGCACTATTTATGGCCAGAATAGCACAATAGTGGTGTTCTTACCCTGAATTAACACTTAATGCTAGAACTTGAAACTGGATGTGATTCAACTCCGTTTAGGAAGTTGTATTAAACCCCAGTCGGCCTTACAAGAAAAACACTCTGCTTTTGAGAAACAGGCAGTCTTGCACTCCACTGTGTTTCCTATAGGGCCAGTACAGTGAGCTAGCTCAGAACAAAAGAACTGTGCTTCCTACACAAACGGGGCATATCTAGTTCAACTCAGTATTGGAAACTAAGTAAAACAGGAGCTTCTCTTCAGTCCAATACACTGTATTTGCTGGGAACAGACGCGAGTGCTATTTGCACTGTTTATGGCCAGAATAGCACAATAGTGGTGTTCTTACCCTGAATTAACACTTAATGCTAGAACTTGAAACTGGATGTGATTCAACTCCGTTTAGGAAGTTGTATTAAACCCCAGTCGGCCTTACAAGAAAAACACTCTGCTTTTGAGAAACAGGCAGTCTTGCACTCCACTGTGTTTCCTATAGTGCCAGTACAGTGAGCTAGCTCAGAACAAAAGAACTGTGCTTCCTACACAAACGGGGCATATCTAGTTCAACTCAGTATTGGAAACTAAGTAAAACAGGAGCTTCTCTTCAGTCCAATACACTGTATTTGCTGGGAACAGACGCGAGTGCTATTTGCACTGTTTATGGCCAGAATAGCACAATAGTGGTGTTCTTACCCTGAATTAACACTTAATGCTAGAACTTGAAACTGGATGTGATTCAACTCCGTTTAGGAAGTTGTATTAAACCCCAGTCGGCCTTACAAGAAAAACACTCTGCTTTTGAGAAACAGGCACTCTTGCACTCCACTGTGTTTCCTATAGGGCCAGTACAGTGAGCTAGCTCAGAAAAAAAGAACTGTGCTTCCTACACAAACGGGGCATATCTAGTTCAACTCAGTATTGGAAACTAAGTAAAACAGGAGCTTCTCTTCAGTCCAATACACTGTATTTGCTGGGAACAGACGCGAGTGCTATTTGCACTGTTTATGGCCAGAATAGCACAATAGTGGTGTTCTTACCCTGAATTAACACGTAATGCTAGCACTTGAAACTCGATGTGATTCAACTCCGTTTAGGATGTTGTATTAAACCCCAGTCGGCCTTACAAGAAAAACACTCTGCTTTTGAGAAACAGGCACTCTTGCACTCCACTGTGTTTCCTATAGGGCCAGTACAGTGAGCTAGCTCAGAACAAAAGAACTGTGCTTCCTACACAAACGGGGCATATCTAGTTCAACTCAGTATTCGAAACTAAGTAAAACAGGAGCTTCTCTTCAGTCCAATACACTGTATTTGCTGGGAACAGACGCGAGTGCTATTTGCACTGTTTATGGCCAGAATAGCACAATAGTGGTGTTCTTACCCTGAATTAACACTTAATGCTAGAACTTGAAACTGGATGTGATTCAACTCCGTTTAGGAAGTTGTATAAAACCCCAGTCGGCCTTATAAGAAAAACACTCTGCTTTTGAGAAACAGGCACTCTTGCACTCCACTGTGTTTCCTATATGGCCAGTACAGTGAGCTAGCTCAGAACAAAAGAACTGTGCTTCCTACACAAACGGGGCATATCTAGTTCAACTCAGTATTGGAAACTAAGTAAAACAGGAGCTTCTCTTCAGTCCAATACACTGTATTTGCTGGGAACAGACGCGAGTGCTATTTGCACTGTTTATGGCCAGAATAGCACAATAGTGGTGTTCTTACCCTGAATTAACACTTAATGCTAGAACTTGAAACTGGATGTGATTCAACTCCGTTTAGGATGTTGTATTAAACCCCAGTCGGCCTTACAAGAAAAACACTCTGCTTTTGAGAAACAGGCACTCTTGCACTCCACTGTGTTTCCTATAGGGCCAGTACAGTGAGCTAGCTCAGAACAAAAGACCTGTGCTTCCTACACAAACGGGGCATATCTAGTTCAACTCAGTATTGGAAACTAAGTAAAACAGGAGCTTCTCTTCAGTCCAATACACTGTATTTGCTGGGAACAGACGCGAGTGCTATTTGCACTATTTATGGCCAGAATAGCACAATAGTGGTGTTCTTACCCTGAATTAACACTTAATGCTAGAACTTGAAACTGGATGTGATTCAACTCCGTTTAGGAAGTTGTATTAAACCCCAGTCGGCCTTACAAGAAAAACACTCTGCTTTTGAGAAACAGGCACTCTTGCACTCCACTGTGTTTCCTATAGGGCCAGTACAGTGAGCTAGCTCAGAACAAAAGAACTGTGCTTCCTACACAAACGGGGCATATCTAGTTCAACTCAGTATTGGAAACTAAGTAAAACAGGAGCTTCTCTTCAGTCCAATACACTGTATTTGCTGGGAACAGACGCGAGTGCTATTTGCACTGTTTATGGCCAGAATAGCACAATAGTGGTGTTCTTACCCTGAATTAACACGTAATGCTAGAACTTGAAACTGGATGTGATTCAACTCCGTTTAGGATGTTGTATTAAACCCCAGTTGGCCTTACAAGAAAAACACTATGCTTTTGAGAAACAGGCACTCTTGCACTCCACTGTGTTTCCTATAGGGCCAGTACAGTGAGCTAGCTCAGAACAAAAGAACTGTGCTTCCTACACAAACGGGACATATCTAGTTCAACTCAGTATTGGAAACTAAGTAAAACAGGAGCTTCTCTTCAGTCCAATACACTGTATTTGCTGGGAACAGACGCGAGTGCTATTTGCACTGTTTATGGCCAGAATAGCACAATAGTGGTATTCTTACCCTGAATTAACACTTAATGCTAGAACTTGAAACTGGATGTGATTCAACTCCGTTTAGGAAGTTGTATTAAACCCCAGTCGGCCTTACAAGAAAAACACTCTGCTTTTGAGAAACAGGCACTCTTGCACTCCACTGTGTTTCCTATAGGGCCAGTACAGTGAGCTAGCTCAGAACAAAAGAACTGTGCTTCCTACACAAACGGGGCATATCTAGTTCAACTCAGTATTCGAAATTAAGTAAAACAGGAGCTTCTCTTCAGTCCAATACACTGTATTTGCTGGGAACAGACGCGAGTGCTATTTGCACTGTTTATGGCCAGAATAGCACAATAGTGGTGTTCTTACCCTGAATTAACACTTAATGCTAGAACTTGAAACTGGATGTGATTCAACTCCGTTTAGGAAGTTGTATAAAACCCCAGTCGGCCTTATAAGAAAAACACTCTGCTTTTGAGAAACAGGCACTCTTGCACTCCACTGTGTTTCCTATATGGCCAGTACAGTGAGCTAGCTCAGAACAAAAGAACTGTGCTTCCTACACAAACGGGGCATATCTAGTTCAACTCAGTATTGGAAACTAAGTAAAACAGGAGCTTCTCTTCAGTCCAATACACTGTATTTGCTGGGAACAGACGCGAGTGCTATTTGCACTGTTTATGGCCAGAATAGCACAATAGTGGTGTTCTTACCCTGAATTAACACTTAATGCTAGAACTTGAAACTGGATGTGATTCAACTCCGTTTAGGATGTTGTATTAAACCCCAGTCGGCCTTACAAGAAAAACACTCTGCTTTTGAGAAACAGGCACTCTTGCACTCCACTGTGTTTCCTATAGGGCCAGTACAGTGAGCTAGCTCAGAACAAAAGACCTGTGCTTCCTACACAAACGGGGCATATCTAGTTCAACTCAGTATTGGAAACTAAGTAAAACAGGAGCTTCTCTTCAGTCCAATACACTGTATTTGCTGGGAACAGACGCGAGTGCTATTTGCACTATTTATGGCCAGAATAGCACAATAGTGGTGTTCTTACCCTGAATTAACACTTAATGCTAGAACTTGAAACTGGATGTGATTCAACTCCGTTTAGGAAGTTGTATTAAACCCCAGTCGGCCTTACAAGAAAAACACTCTGCTTTTGAGAAACAGGCACTCTTGCACTCCACTGTGTTTCCTATAGGGCCAGTACAGTGAGCTAGCTCAGAACAAAAGAACTGTGCTTCCTACACAAACGGGGCATATCTAGTTCAACTCAGTATTGGAAACTAAGTAAAACAGGAGCTTCTCTTCAGTCCAATACACTGTATTTGCTGGGAACAGACGCGAGTGCTATTTGCACTGTTTATGGCCAGAATAGCACAATAGTGGTGTTCTTACCCTGAATTAACACGTAATGCTAGAACTTGAAACTGGATGTGATTCAACTCCGTTTAGGATGTTGTATTAAACCCCAGTTGGCCTTACAAGAAAAACACTATGCTTTTGAGAAACAGGCACTCTTGCACTCCACTGTGTTTCCTATAGGGCCAGTACAGTGAGCTAGCTCAGAACAAAAGAACTGTGCTTCCTACACAAACGGGACATATCTAGTTCAACTCAGTATTGGAAACTAAGTAAAACAGGAGCTTCTCTTCAGTCCAATACACTGTATTTGCTGGGAACAGACGCGAGTGCTATTTGCACTGTTTATGGCCAGAATAGCACAATAGTGGTATTCTTACCCTGAATTAACACTTAATGCTAGAACTTGAAACTGGATGTGATTCAACTCCGTTTAGGAAGTTGTATTAAACCCCAGTCGTCCTTACAAGAAAAACACTCTGCTTTTGAGAAACAGGCACTCTTGCACTCCACTGTGTTTCCTATAGGGCCAGTACAGTGAGCTAGCTCAGAAAAAAAGAACTGTGCTTCCTACACAAACGGGGCATATCTAGTTCAACTCAGTATTGGAAACTAAGTAAAACAGGAGCTTCTCTTCAGTCCAATACACTGTATTTGCTGGGAACAGACGCGAGTGCTATTTGCACTGTTTATGGCCAGAATAGCACAATAGTGGTGTTCTTACCCTGAATTAACACTTAATGCTAGCACTTGAAACTCGATGTGATTCAACTCCGTTTAGGATGTTGTATTAAACCCCAGTCGGCCTTACAAGAAAAACACTCTGCTTTTGAGAAACAGGCACTCTTGCACTCCACTGTGTTTCCTATAGGGCCAGTACAGTGAGCTAGCTCAGAACAAAAGAACTGTGCTTCCTACACAAACGGGGCATATCTAGTTCAACTCAGTATTGGAAACTAAGTAAAACAGGAGCTTCTCTTCAGTCCAATACACTGTATTTGCTGGGAACAGACGCGAGTGCTATTTGCACTGTTTATGGCCAGAATAGCACAATAGTGGTGTTCTTACCCTGAATTAACACTTAATGCTAGCACTTGAAACTCGATGTGATTCAACTCCGTTTAGGATGTTGTATTAAACCCCAGTCGGCCTTACAAGAAAAACACTCTGCTTTTGAGAAACAGGCACTCTTGCACTCCACTGTGTTTCCTATAGGGCCAGTACAGTGAGCTAGCTCAGAACAAAAGAACTGTGCTTCCTACACAAACGGGAAATATCTAGTTCAACTCAGTATTGGAAACTAAGTAAAACAGGAGCTTCTCTTCAGTCCAATACACTGTATTTGCTGGGAACAGACGCGAGTGCTATTTGCACTGTTTATGGCCAGAATAGCACAATAGTGGTGTTCTTACCCTGAATTAACACTTAATGCTAGAACTTGAAACTGGATGTGATTCAACTCCGTTTAGGAAGTTGTATTAAACCCCAGTCGGCCTTATAAGAAAAACACTCTGCTTTTGAGAAACAGGCACTCTTGCACTCCACTGTGTTTCCTATATGGCCTGTACAGTGAGCTAGCTCAGAACAAAAGAACTGTGCTTCCTACACAAACGGGGCATATCTAGTTCAACTCAGTATTGGAAACTAAGTAAAACAGGAGCTTCTCTTCAGTCCAATACACTGTATTTGCTGGGAACAGACGCGAGTGCTATTTGCACTGTTTATGGCCAGAATAGCACAATAGTGGTGTTCTTACCCTGAATTAACACTTAATGCTAGAACTTGAAACTGGATGTGATTCAACTCCGTTTAGGATGTTGTATTAAACCCCAGTCGGCCTTACAAGAAAAACACTCTGCTTTTGAGAAACAGGCACTCTTGCACTCCACTGTGTTTCCTATAGGGCCAGTACAGTGAGCTAGCTCAGAACAAAAGACCTGTGCTTCCTACACAAACGGGGCATATCTAGTTCAACTCAGTATTGGAAACTAAGTAAAACAGGAGCTTCTCTTCAGTCCAATACACTGTATTTGCTGGGAACAGACGCGAGTGCTATTTGCACTGTTTATGGCCAGAATAGCACAATAGTGGTGTTCTTACCCTGAATTAACACGTAATGCTAGAACTTGAAACTGGATGTGATTCAACTCCGTTTAGGATGTTGTATTAAACCCCAGTTGGCCTTACAAGAAAAACACTATGCTTTTGAGAAACAGGCACTCTTGCACTCCACTGTGTTTCCTATAGGGCCAGTACAGTGAGCTAGCTCAGAACAAAAGAACTGTGCTTCCTACACAAACGGGACATATCTAGTTCAACTCAGTATTGGAAACTAAGTAAAACAGGAGCTTCTCTTCAGTCCAATACACTGTATTTGCTGGGAACAGACGCGAGTGCTATTTGCACTGTTTATGGCCAGAATAGCACAATAGTGGTATTCTTACCCTGAATTAACACTTAATGCTAGAACTTGAAACTGGATGTGATTCAACTCCGTTTAGGAAGTTGTATTAAACCCCAGTCGTCCTTACAAGAAAAACACTCTGCTTTTGAGAAACAGGCACTCTTGCACTCCACTGTGTTTCCTATAGGGCCAGTACAGTGAGCTAGCTCAGAAAAAAAGAACTGTGCTTCCTACACAAACGGGGCATATCTAGTTCAACTCAGTATTGGAAACTAAGTAAAACAGGAGCTTCTCTTCAGTCCAATACACTGTATTTGCTGGGAACAGACGCGAGTGCTATTTGCACTGTTTATGGCCAGAATAGCACAATAGTGGTGTTCTTACCCTGAATTAACACTTAATGCTAGCACTTGAAACTCGATGTGATTCAACTCCGTTTAGGATGTTGTATTAAACCCCAGTCGGCCTTACAAGAAAAACACTCTGCTTTTGAGAAACAGGCACTCTTGCACTCCACTGTGTTTCCTATAGGGCCAGTACAGTGAGCTAGCTCAGAACAAAAGAACTGTGCTTCCTACACAAACGGGGCATATCTAGTTCAACTCAGTATTGGAAACTAAGTAAAACAGGAGCTTCTCTTCAGTCCAATACACTGTATTTGCTGGGAACAGACGCGAGTGCTATTTGCACTGTTTATGGCCAGAATAGCACAATAGTGGTGTTCTTACCCTGAATTAACACTTAATGCTAGCACTTGAAACTCGATGTGATTCAACTCCGTTTAGGATGTTGTATTAAACCCCAGTCGGCCTTACAAGAAAAACACTCTGCTTTTGAGAAACAGGCACTCTTGCACTCCACTGTGTTTCCTATAGGGCCAGTACAGTGAGCTAGCTCAGAACAAAAGAACTGTGCTTCCTACACAAACGGGAAATATCTAGTTCAACTCAGTATTGGAAACTAAGTAAAACAGGAGCTTCTCTTCAGTCCAATACACTGTATTTGCTGGGAACAGACGCGAGTGCTATTTGCACTGTTTATGGCCAGAATAGCACAATAGTGGTGTTCTTACCCTGAATTAACACTTAATGCTAGAACTTGAAACTGGATGTGATTCAACTCCGTTTAGGAAGTTGTATTAAACCCCAGTCGGCCTTATAAGAAAAACACTCTGCTTTTGAGAAACAGGCACTCTTGCACTCCACTGTGTTTCCTATATGGCCTGTACAGTGAGCTAGCTCAGAACAAAAGAACTGTGCTTCCTACACAAACGGGGCATATCTAGTTCAACTCAGTATTGGAAACTAAGTAAAACAGGAGCTTCTCTTCAGTCCAATACACTGTATTTGCTGGGAACAGACGCGAGTGCTATTTGCACTGTTTATGGCCAGAATAGCACAATAGTGGTGTTCTTACCCTGAATTAACACTTAATGCTAGAACTTGAAACTGGATGTGATTCAACTCCGTTTAGGATGTTGTATTAAACCCCAGTCGGCCTTACAAGAAAAACACTCTGCTTTTGAGAAACAGGCACTCTTGCACTCCACTGTGTTTCCTATAGGGCCAGTACAGTGAGCTAGCTCAGAACAAAAGACCTGTGCTTCCTACACAAACGGGGCATATCTAGTTCAACTCAGTATTGGAAACTAAGTAAAACAGGAGCTTCTCTTCAGTCCAATACACTGTATTTGCTGGGAACAGACGCGAGTGCTATTTGCACTGTTTAAGGCCAGAATAGCACAATAGTGGTGTTCTTACCCTGAATTAACACTTAATGCTAGAACTTGAAACTGGATGTGATTCAACTCCGTTTAGGAAGTTGTATTAAAACCCAGTCGGCCTTACAAGAAAAACACTCTGCTTTTGAGAAACAGGCACTCTTGCACTCCACTGTGTTTCCTATAGGGCCAGTACAGTGAGCTAGCTCAGAACAAAAGAACTGTGCTTCCTACACAAACGGGGCATATCTAGTTCAACTCAGTATTGGAAACTAAGTAAAACAGGAGCTTCTCTTCAGTCCAATACACTGTATTAGCTGGGAACAGACGCGAGTGCTATTTGCACTGTTTATGGCCAGAATAGCACAATAGTCGTGTTCTTACCCTGAATTAACACTTAATGCTAGAACTTGAAACTGGATGTGATTCAACTCCGTTTAGGAAGTTGTATTAAACCCCAGTCGGCCTTACAAGAAAAACACTCTGCTTTTGAGAAACAGGCACTCTTGCACTCCACTGTGTTTGCTATATGGCCAGTACAGTGAGCTAGCTCAGAACAAAAGAACTGTGCTTCCTACACAAACGGGGCATATCTAGTTCAACTCAGTATTGGAAACTAAGTAAAACAGGAGCTTCTCTTCAGTCCAATACACTGTATTTGCTGGGAACAGACGCGAGTGCTATTTGCACTGTTTATGGCCAGAATAGCACAATAGTGGTGTTCTTACCCTGAATTAACACTTAATGCTAGAACTTGAAACTGGATGTGATTCAACTCCGTTTAGGATGTTGTATTAAACCCCAGTCGGCCTTACAAGAAAAACACTCTGCTTTTGAGAAACAGGCACTCTTGCACTCCACTGTGTTTCCTATAGGGCCAGTACAGTGAGCTAGCTCAGAACAAAAGAACTGTGGTTCCTACACAAACGGGGCATATCTAGTTCAACTCAGTATTGGAAACTAAGTAAAACAGGAGCTTCTCTTCAGTCCAATACACTGTATTTGCTGGGAACAGACGCGAGTGCTATTTGCACTGTTTATGGCCAGAATAGCACAATAGTGGTGTTCTTACCCTGAATTAACACTTAATGCTAGAACTTGAAACTGGATGTGATTCAACTCCGTTTAGGAAGTTGTATTAAACCCCAGTCGGCCTTACAAGAAAAACACTCTGCTTTTGAGAAACAGGCACTCTTGCACTCCACTGTGTTTCCTATAGGGACAGTACAGTGAGCTAGCTCAGAACAAAAGAACTGTGCTTCCTACACAAACGGGGCATATCTAGTTCAACTCAGTATTGGAAACTAAGTAAAACAGGAGCTTCTCTTCAGTCCAATACACTGTATTTGCTGGGAACAGACGCGAGTGCTATTTGCACTGTTTATGGCCAGAATAGCACAATAGTGGTGTTCTTACCCTGAATTAACACTTAATGCTAGAACTTGAAACTGGATGTGATTCAACTCCGTTTAGGAAGTTGTATTAAACCCCAGTCGGCCTTACAAGAACAACACTCTGCTTTTGAGAAACGGGCACTCTTGCATTCCCTGTGTTTCCTATAGGGCCAGTACAGTGAGCTAGCTCAGAAAAAAAGAACTGTGCTTCCTACACAAACGGGGCATATCTAGTTCAACTCAGTATTGGAAACTAAGTAAAACAGGAGCTTCTCTTCAGTCCAATACACTGTATTTGCTGGGAACAGACGCGAGTGCTATTTGCACTGTTTATGGCCAGAATAGCACAATAGTGGTGTTCTTACCCTGAATTAACACGTAATGCTAGAACTTGAAACTGGATGTGATTCAACTCCGTTTAGGAAGTTGTATTAAACCCCAGTCGGCCTTACAAGAAAAACACTCTGCTTTTGAGAAACAGGCAGTCTTGCACTCCACTGTGTTTCATATAGGGCCAGTACAGTGAGCTAGCTCAGAACAAAAGAACTGTGCTTCCTACACAAACGGGGCATATCTAGTTCAACTCAGTATTTTAAACTAAGTAAAACAGGAGCTTCTCCTCAGTCCAATACACTGTATTTGCTGGGAACAGACGCGAGTGCTATTTGCACTGTTTATGGCCAGAATAGCACAATAGTGGTTTTCTTACCCTGAATTAACACTTAATGCTAGAACTTGAAACTGGATGTGATTCAACTCCGTTTAGGAAGTTGTATTAAACCCCAGTGGCCTTACAAGAAAAACACTCTGCTTTTGAGAAACAGGCACTCTTGCACTCCACTGTGTTTCCTATAGGGCCAGTACAGTGAGCTAGCTCAGAACAAAAGAACTGTGCTTCCTACACAAACGGGGCATATCTAGTTCAACTCAGTATTGGAAACTAAGTAAAACAGGAGCTTCTCTTCAGTCCAATACACTGTATTTGCTGGGAACAGACGCGAGTGCTATTTGCAATGTTTATGGCCAGAATAGCACAATAGTGGTGTTCTTACCCTGAATTAACACGTAATGCTAGAACTTGAAACTGGATGTGATTCAACTACGTTTAGGATGTTGTATTAAACCCCAGTCGGCCTTACAAAAAAAACACTCTGCTTTTGAGAAACAGGCACTCTTGCACTCCACTGTGTTTCCTATAGGGACAGTACAGTGAGCTAGCTCAGAACAAAAGAACTGTGCTTCCTACACAAACGGGGCATATCTAGTTCAACTCAGTATTGGAAACTAAGTAAAACAGGAGCTTCTCTTCAGTCCAATACACTGTATTTGCTGGGAACAGACGCGAGTGCTATTTGCACTGTTTGTGACCAGAATAGCACAATAGTGGTGTTCTTACCCTGAATTAACACTTAATGCTAGAACTTGAAACTGGATGTGATTCAACTCCGTTTAGGAAGTTGTATTAAACCCCAGTCGGCCTTACAAGAAAAACACTCTGCTTTTGAGAAACAGGCACTCTTGCACTCCACTGTGTTTCCTATAGGGCCAGTACAGTGAGCTAGCTCAGAACAAAAGAACTGTGCTTCCTACACAAACGGGGCATATCTAGTTCAACTCAGTATTGGAAACTAAGTAAAACAGGAGCTTCTCTTCAGTCCAATACACTGTATTTGCTGGGAACAGACGCGAGTGCTATTTGCACTGTTTATGGCCAGAATAGCACAATAGTGGTGTTCTTAGCCTGAATTAACACTTAATGCTAGAACTTGAAACTGGATGTGATTCAACTCCGTTTTGGAAGTTGTATTAAACCCCAGTCGGCCTTACAAGAAAAACACTCTGCTTTTGAGAACAGGCACTCTTGCACTCCACTGTGTTTCCTATAGGGCCAGTACAGTGAGCTAGGTCAGAACAAAAGAACTGTGCTTCCTACACAAACGGGGCATATCTAGTTCAACTCAGTATTGGAAACTAAGTAAAACAGGAGCTTCTCTTCAGTCCAATACACTGTATTTGCTGGGAACAGACGCGAGTGCTATTTGCACTGTTTATGGCCAGAATAGCACAATAGTGGTGTTCTTACCCTGAATTAACACTTAATGCTAGAACTTGAAACTGGATGTGATTCAACTCCGTTTAGGAAGTTGTATTAAACCCCAGTCGGCCTTATAAGAAAAACACTCTGCTTTTGAGAAACAGGCACTCTTGCACTCCACTGTGTTTCCTATAGTGCCGGTACAGTGAGCTAGCTCAGAACAAAAGAACTGTGCTTCCTACACAAACGGGGCATATCTAGTTCAACTCAGTATTGGAAACTAAGTAAAACAGGAGCTTCTCTTCAGTCCAATACACTGTATTTGCTGGGAACAGACGCGAGTGCTATTTGCACTGTTTATGGCCAGAATAGCACAATAGTGGTGTTCTTACCCTGAATTAACACTTGATGCTAGAACTTGAAACTGGATGTGCTTCAACTCCGTTTTGGAAGTTGTATTCAACCCCAGTCGGCCTTACAAGAAAAACACTCTGCTTTTGAGAAACAGGCACTCTTGCACTCCACTGTGTTTCCTATAGGGCCAGTACAGTGAGCTAGCTCAGAACAAAAGAACTGTGCTTCCTACACAAACGGGGCATATCTAGTTCAACTCAGTATTGGAAACTAAGTAAAACAGGAGCTTCTCTTCAGTCCAATACACTGTATTTGCTGGGAACAGACGCGAATGCTATTTGCACTGTTTGTGGCCAGAATAGCACAATAGTGGTGTTCTTACCCTGAATTAACACTTAATGCTAGAACTTGAAACTGGATGTGATTCAACTCCGTTTAGGAAGTTGTATTAAACCCCAGTCGGCCTTACAAGAAAAACACTCTGCTTTTGAGAAACAGGCACTCTTGCACTCCACTGTGTTTCCTATAGGGCCGGTACAGTGAGCTAGCTCAGAACAAAAGAACTGTGCTTCCTACACAAACGGGGCATATCTAGTTCAACTCAGTATTGGAAACTAAGTAAAACAGGAGCTTCTCTTCAGTCCAATACACTGTATTTGCTGGGAACAGACGCGAGTGCTATTTGCACTGTTTATGGCCAGAATAGCACAATAGTGGTGTTCTTACCCTGAATTAACACTTAATGCTAGAACTTGAAACTGGATGTGATTCAACTCCGTTTAGGAAGTTGTATTAAACCCCAGTCGGCCTTACAAGAAAAACACTCTGCTTTTGAGAAACAGGCACTCTTGCACTCCACTGTGTTTCCTATAGGGACAGTACAGTGAGCTAGCTCAGAACAAAAGAACTGTGCTTCCTACACAAACGGGGCATATCTAGTTCAACTCAGTATTGGAAACTAAGTAAAACAGGAGCTTCTCTTCAGTCCAATACACTGTATTTGCTGGGAACAGACGCGAGTGCTATTTGCACTGTTTATGGCCAGAATAGCACAATAGTGGTGTTCTTACCCTGAATTAACACGTAATGCTAGAACTTGAAACTGGATGTGATTCAACTCCGTTTAGGAAGTTGTATTAAACCCCAGTCGGCCTTACAAGAAAAACACTCTGCTTTTGAGAAACAGGCACTCTTGCACTCCACTGTGTTTCCTATAGGGCCAGTACAGTGAGCTAGCTCAGAACAAAAGAACTGTGCTTCCTACACAAACGGGGCATATCTAGTTCAACTCAGTATTATAAACTAAGTAAAACAGGAGCTTCTCTTCGTCCAATACACTGTATTTGCTGGGAACAGACGCGAGTGCTATTTGCACTGTTTATGGCCAGAATAGCACAATAGTGGTGTTCTTACCCTGAAATAACACTTAATGCTAGAACTTGAAACTGGATGTGCTTCAACTCCGTTTAGGAAGTTGTATTAAACCCCAGTCGGCCTTACAAGAAAAACACTCTGCTTTTGAGAACAGGCACTCTTGCACTCCACTGTGTTTCCTATAGGGCCAGTACAGTGAGCTAGGTCAGAACAAAAGAACTGTGCTTCCTACACAAACGGGGCATATCTAGTTCAACTCAGTATTGGAAACTAAGTAAAACAGGAGCTTCTCTTCAGTCCAATACACTGTATTTGCTGGGAACAGACGCGAGTGCTATTTGCACTGTTTATGGCCAGAATAGCACAATAGTGGTGTTCTTACCCTGAATTAACACTTAATGCTAGAACTTGAAACTGGATGTGATTCAACTCCGTTTAGGAAGTTGTATTAAACCCCAGTCGGCCTTATAAGAAAAACACTCTGCTTTTGAGAAACAGGCACTCTTGCACTCCACTGTGTTTCCTATAGTGCCGGTACAGTGAGCTAGCTCAGAACAAAAGAACTGTGCTTCCTACACAAACGGGGCATATCTAGTTCAACTCAGTATTGGAAACTAAGTAAAACAGGAGCTTCTCTTCAGTCCAATACACTGTATTTGCTGGGAACAGACGCGAGTGCTATTTGCACTGTTTATGGCCAGAATAGCACAATAGTGGTGTTCTTACCCTGAATTAACACTTAATGCTAGAACTTGAAACTGGATGTGCTTCAACTCCGTTTTGGAAGTTGTATTCAACCCCAGTCGGCCTTACAAGAAAAACACTCTGCTTTTGAGAAACAGGCACTCTTGCACTCCACTGTGTTTCCTATAGGGCCAGTACAGTGAGCAAGCTCAGAACAAAAGAACTGTGCTTCCTACACAAACGGGGCATATCTAGTTCAACTCAGTATTGGAAACTAAGTAAAACAGGAGCTTCTCTTCAGTCCAATACACTGTATTTGCTGGGAACAGACGCGAGTGCTCTTTGCACTGTTTATGGCCAGAATAGCACAATAGTGGTGTTCTTACCCTGAATTAACACTTAATGCTAGAACTTGAAACTGGATGTGATTCAACTCCGTTTAGGAAGTTGTATTAAACCCCAGTCGGCCTTACAAGAAAAACACTCTGCTTTTGAGAAACAGGCACTCTTGCACTCCACTGTGTTTCCTACAGGGCCGGTACAGTGAGCTAGCTCAGAACAAAAGAACTGTGCTTCCTACACAAACGGGGCATATCTAATAAACTCAGTATTGGAAACTAAGTAAAACAGGAACTACTCTTCAGTCCAATACACTGTATTTGCTGGGAACCGACGCGAGTGCTATTTGCACTGTTTATGGCCAGAATAGCACAATAGTGGTGTTTTTACCCTGAATTAACACGTAATGCTAGAACTTGAAACTGGATGTGATTCAACTCCGTTTAGGAAGTTGTATTAAACCCCAGTCGGCCTTACAAGAAAAACACTCTGCTTTTGAGAAACAGGCACTCTTGCACTCCACTGTGTTTCCTATAGGGCCAGTACAGTGAGCTAGCTCAGAACAAAAGAACTGTGCTTCCTACACAAACGGGGCATATCTAGTTCAACTCAGTATTGGAAACTAAGTAAAACAGGAGCTTCTCTTCAGTCCAATACACTGT
Source organism: Peromyscus maniculatus bairdii (assembly GCF_049852395.1). NCBI lineage: Eukaryota > Metazoa > Chordata > Mammalia > Rodentia > Cricetidae > Peromyscus > Peromyscus maniculatus. The sequence continues at coordinate 43,539,659 of NC_134852.1, forward strand.
ATTTGCTGGGAACAGACGCGAATGCTATTTGCACTGTTTGTGGCCAGAATAGCACAATAGTGGTGTTCTTACCCTGAATTAACACTTAATGCTAGAACTTGAAACTGGATGTGATTCAACTCCGTTTAGGAAGTTGTATTAAACCCCAGTCGGCCTTACAAGAAAAACACTCTGCTTTTGAGAAACAGGCACTCTTGCACTCCACTGTGTTTCCTATAGGGCCAGTACAGTGAGCTAGCTCAGAACAAAAGAACTGTGCTTCCTACACAAACGGGGCATATCTAGTTCAACTCAGTATTGGAAACTAAGTAAAACAGGAGCTTCTCTTCAGTCCAATACACTGTATTTGCTGGGAACAGACGCGAGTGCTATTTGCACTGTTTATGGCCAGAATAGCACAATAGTGGTGTTCTTACCCTGAATTAACACTTAATGCTAGAACTTGAAACTGGATGTGATTCAACTCCGTTTAGGAAGTTGTATTAAACCCCAGTCGGCCTTACAAGAAAAACACTCTGCTTTTGAGAAACAGGCACTCTTGCACTCCACTGTGTTTCCTTAGGGACAGTACAGTGAGCTAGCTCAGAACAAAAGAACTGTGCTTCCTACACAAACGGGGCATATCTAGTTCAACTCAGTATTGGAAACTAAGTAAAACAGGAGCTTCTCTTCAGTCCAATACACTGTATTTGCTGGGAACAGACGCGAGTGCTATTTGCACTGTTTATGGCCAGAATAGCACAATAGTGGTGTTCTTACCCTGAATTAACACGTAATGCTAGAACTTGAAACTGGATGTGATTCAACTCCGTTTAGGAAGTTGTATTAAACCCCAGTCGGCCTTACAAGAAAAACACTCTGCTTTTGAGAAACAGGCACTCTTGCACTCCACTGTGTTTCCTATAGGGCCAGTACAGTGAGCTAGCTCAGAACAAAAGAACTGTGCTTCCTACACAAACGGGGCATATCTAGTTCAACTCAGTATTGGAAACTAAGTAAAACAGGAGCTTCTCTTCGTCCAATACACTGTATTTGCTGGGAACAGACGCGAGTGCTATTTGCACTGTTTATGGCCAGAATAGCACAATAGTGGTGTTCTTACCCTGAATTAACACGTAATGCTAGAACTTGAAACTGGATGTGATTCAACTCCGTTTAGGAAGTTGTATTAAACCCCAGTCGGCCTTACAAGAAAAACACTCTGCTTTTGAGAAACAGGCACTCTTGCACTCCACTGTGTTTCCTATAGGGCCAGTACAGTGAGCTAGATCAGAACAAAAGAACTGTGCTTCCTACACAAACGGGGCATATCTAGTTCAACTCAGTATTGGAAACTAAGTAAAACAGGAGCTTCTCTTCAGTCAAATACACTGTATTTGCTGGGAACAGACGCGAGTGCTATTTGCACTGTTTATGGCCAGAATAGCACAATAGTGGTGTTCTTACCCTGAATTAACACTTAATGCTAGAACTTGAAACTGGATGTGATTCAACTCCGTTTAGGAAGTTGTATTAAACCCCAGTCGGCCTTACAAGAAAAACACTCTGCTTTTGAGAAACAGGCACTCTTGCACTCCACTGTGTTTCCTATAGGGCCAGTACAGTGAGCTAGCTCAGAACAAAAGAACTGTGCTTCCTACACAAACGGGGCATATCTAGTTCAACTCAGTATTGGAAACTAAGTAAAACAGGAGCTTCTCTTCAGTCCAATACACTGTATTTGCTGGGAACAGACGCGAGTGCTATTTGCAATGTTTATGGCCAGAATAGCACAATAGTGGTGTTCTTACCCTGAATTAACACTTAATGCTAGAACTTGAAACTGGATGTGATTCAACTCCGTTTAGGAAGTTGTATTAAACCCCAGTCGGCCTTACAAGTAAAACACTCTGCTTTTGAGAAACAGGCACTCTTGCACTCCACTGTGTTTCCTATAGGGCCGGTACAGTGAGCTAGCTCAGAACAAAAGAACTGTGCTTCCTACACAAACGAGGCATATCTAATTCAACTCAGTATTGGAAACTAAGTAAAAGAGGAACTTCTCTTCAGTCCAATACACTGTATTTGCTGGGATCCGACGCGAGTGCTATTTGCACTGTTTATGGCCAGAATAGCACAATAGTGGTGTTCTTACCCTGAATTAACACGTAATGCTAGAACTTGAAACTGGATGTGATTCAACTCCGTTTAGGATGTTGTATTAAACCCCAGTCGGCCTTACAAGAAAAACACTCTGCTTTTGAGAAACAGGCACTCTTGCACTCCACTGTGTTTCCTATAGGGCCAGTACAGTGAGCTAGCTCAGAACAAAAGACCTGTGCTTCCTACACAAACGGGGCATATCTAGTTCAACTCAGTATTGGAAACTAAGTAAAACAGGAGCTTCTCTTCAGTCCAATACACTGTATTTGCTGGGAACAGACGCGAATGCTATTTGCACTGTTTGTGGCCAGAATAGCACAATAGTGGTGTTCTTACCCTGAATTAACACTTAATGCTAGAACTTGAAACTGGATGTGATTCAACTCCGTTTAGGAAGTTGTATTAAACCCCAGTCGGCCTTACAAGAAAAACACTCTGCTTTTGAGAAACAGGCACTCTTGCACTCCACTGGGTTACCTTTAGGGCCAGTACAGTGAGCTAGCTCAGAACAAAAGAACTGTGCTTCCTACACAAACGGGGCATATCTAGTTCAACTCAGTATTGGAAACTAAGTAAAACAGGAGCTTCTCTTCAGTCCAATACACTGTATTTGCTGGGAACAGACGCGAGTGCTATTTGCACTGTTTATGGCCAGAATAGCACAATAGTGGTGTTCTTACCCTGAATTAACACTTAATGCTAGAACTTGAAACTGGATGTGATTCAACTCCGTTTAGGAAGTTGTATTAAACCCCAGTCGGCCTTACAAGAAAAACACTCTGCTTTTGAGAAACAGGCACTCTTGCACTCCACTGTGTTTCCTATAGGGCCAGTACAGTGAGCTAGCTCAGAACAAAAGAACTGTGCTTCCTACACAAACGGGGCATATCTAGTTCAACTCAGTATTGGAAACTAAGTAAAACAGGAGCTTCTCTTCAGTCCAATACACTGTATTTGCTGGGAACAGACGCGAGTGCTATTTGCAATGTTTATGGCCAGAATAGCACAATAGTGGTGTTCTTACCCTGAATTAACACGTAATGCTAGAACTTGAAACTGGATGTGATTCAACTCCGTTTAGGAAGTTGTATTAAACCCCAGTCGGCCTTACAAGAAAAACACTCTGCTTTTGAGAAACAGGCACTCTTGCACTCCACTGTGTTTCCTATAGGGCCAGTACAGTGAGCTAGCTCAGAACAAAAGAACTGTGGTTCCTACACAAACGGGGCATATCTAGTTCAACTCAGTATTGGAAACTAAGTAAAACAGGAGCTTCTCTTCAGTCCAATACACTGTATTTGCTGGGAACAGACGCGAGTGCTATTTGCACTGTTTATGGCCAGAATAGCACAATAGTGGTGTTCTTACCCTGAATTAACACTTAATGCTAGAACTTGAAACTGGATGTGATTCAACTCCGTTTAGGAAGTTGTATTAAACCCCAGTCGGCCTTACAAGAAAAACACTCTGCTTTTGAGAAACAGGCACTCTTGCACTCCACTGTGTTTCCTATAGGGCCAGTACAGTGAGCTAGCTCAGAACAAAAGAACTGTGCTTCCTACACAAACGGGGCATATCTAGTTCAACTCAGTATTGGAAACTAAGTAAAACAGGAGCTTCTCTTCAGTCCAATACACTGTATTTGCTGGGAACAGACGCGAGTGCTATTTGCACTGTTTATGGCCAGAATAGCACAATAGTTGTGTTCTTACCCTGAATTAACACGTAATGCTAGAACTTGAAACTGGATGTGATTCAACTCCGTTTAGGATGTTGTATTAAACCCCAGTCGGCCTTACAAGAAAAACACTCTGCTTTTGAGAAACAGGCACTCTTGCACTCCACTGTGTTTCCTATAGGGCCAGTACAGTGAGCTAGCTCAGAACAAAAGAACTGTGCTTCCTACACAAACGGGGCATATCTAGTTCAACTCAGTATTGGAAACTAAGTAAAACAGGAGCTTCTCTTCAGTCCAATACACTGTATTTGCTGGGAACAGACGCGAGTGCTATTTGCACTGTTTAAGGCCAGAATAGCACAATAGTGGTGTTCTTACCCTGAATTAACACTTAATGCTAGAAATTGAAACTGGATGTGATTCAACTCCGTTTAGGAAGTTGTATTAAAACCCAGTCGGCCTTACAAGAAAAACACTCTGCTTTTGAGAAACAGGCACTCTTGCACTCCACTGTGTTTCCTATAGGGCCAGTACAGTGAGCTAGCTCAGAACAAAAGAACTGTGCTTCCTACACAAACGGGGCATATCTAGTTCAACTCAGTATTGGAAACTAAGTAAAACAGGAGCTTCTCTTCAGTCCAATACACTGTATTAGCTGGGAACAGACGCGAGTGCTATTTGCACTGTTTATGGCCAGAATAGCACAATAGTCGTGTTCTTACCCTGAATTAACACTTAATGCTAGAACTTGAAACTGGATGTGATTCAACTCCGTTTAGGAAGTTGTATTAAACCCCAGTCGGCCTTACAAGAAAAACACTCTGCTTTTGAGAAACAGGCACTCTTGCACTCCACTGTGTTTGCTATATGGCCAGTACAGTGAGCTAGCTCAGAACAAAAGAACTGTGCTTCCTACACAAACGGGGCATATCTAGTTCAACTCAGTATTGGAAACTAAGTAAAACAGGAGCTTCTCTTCAGTCCAATACACTGTATTTGCTGGGAACAGACGCGAGTGCTATTTGCACTGTTTATGGCCAGAATAGCACAATAGTGGTGTTCTTACCCTGAATTAACACTTAATGCTAGAACTTGAAACTGGATGTGATTCAACTCCGTTTAGGATGTTGTATTAAACCCCAGTCGGCCTTACAAGAAAAACACTCTGCTTTTGAGAAACAGGCACTCTTGCACTCCACTGTGTTTCCTATAGGGCCAGTACAGTGAGCTAGCTCAGAACAAAAGAACTGTGGTTCCTACACAAACGGGGCATATCTAGTTCAACTCAGTATTGGAAACTAAGTAAAACAGGAGCTTCTCTTCAGTCCAATACACTGTATTTGCTGGGAACAGACGCGAGTGCTATTTGCACTGTTTATGGCCAGAATAGCACAATAGTGGTGTTCTTACCCTGAATTAACACTTAATGCTAGAACTTGAAACTGGATGTGATTGAACTCCGTTTAGGAAGTTGTATTAAACCCCAGTCGGCCTTACAAGAAAAACACTCTGCTTTTGAGAAACAGGCACTCTTGCACTCCACTGTGTTTCCTATAGGGACAGTACAGTGAGCTAGCTCAGAACAAAAGAACTGTGCTTCCTACACAAACGGGGCATATCTAGTTCAACTCAGTATTGGAAACTAAGTAAAACAGGAGCTTCTCTTCAGTCCAATACACTGTATTTGCTGGGAACAGACGCGAGTGCTATTTGCACTGTTTATGGCCAGAATAGCACAATAGTGGTGTTCTTACCCTGAATTAACACTTAATGCTAGAACTTGAAACTGGATGTGATTCAACTCCGTTTAGGAAGTTGTATTAAACCCCAGTCGGCCTTACAAGAACAACACTCTGCTTTTGAGAAACGGGCACTCTTGCACTCCACTGTGTTTCCTATAGGGCCAGTACAGTGAGCTAGCTCAGAAAAAAAGAACTGTGCTTCCTACACAAACGGGGCATATCTAGTTCAACTCAGTATTGGAAACTAAGTAAAACAGGAGCTTCTCTTCAGTCCAATACACTGTATTTGCTGGGAACAGACGCGAGTGCTATTTGCACTGTTTATGGCCAGAATAGCACAATAGTGGTGTTCTTACCCTGAATTAACACGTAATGCTAGAACTTGAAACTGGATGTGATTCAACTCCGTTTAGGAAGTTGTATTAAACCCCAGTCGGCCTTACAAGAAAAACACTCTGCTTTTGAGAAACAGGCACTCTTGCACTCCACTGTGTTTCCTATAGGGCCAGTACAGTGAGCTAGCTCAGAACAAAAGAACTGTGCTTCCTACACAAACGGGGCATATCTAGTTCAACTCAGTATTGGAAACTAAGTAAAACAGGAGCTTCTCTTCAGTCCAATACACTGTATTTGCTGGGAACAGACGCGAGTGCTATTTGCACTGTTTATGGCCAGAATAGCACAATAGTGGTGTTCTTACCCTGAATTATCACGTAATGCTAGAACTTGAAACTGGATGTGATTCAACTCCGTTTAGGAAGTTGTATTAAACCCCAGTCGGCCTTACAAGAAAAACACTCTGCTTTTGAGAAACAGGCACTCTTGCACTCCACTGTGTTTCCTATAGGGCCATTACAGTGAGCTAGCTCAGAACAAAAGACCTGTGCTTCCTACACAAACGGGGCATATCTAGTTCAACTCAGTATTGGAAACTAAGTAAAACAGGAGCTTCTCTTCAGTCCAATACACTGTATTTGCTGGGAACAGTCGCGAATGCTATTTGCACTGTTTGTGGCCAGAATAGCACAATAGTGGTGTTCTTACCCTGAATTAACACTTAATGCTAGAACTTGAAACTGGATGTGATTCAACTCCGTTTAGGAAGTTGTATTAAACCCCAGTCGGCCTTACAAGAAAAACACTCTGCTTTTGAGAAACAGGCACTCTTGCACTCCACTGGGTTTCCTTTAGGGCCAGTACAGTGAGCTAGCTCAGAACAAAAGAACTGTGCTTCCTACACAAACGGGGCATATCTAGTTCAACTCAGTATTGGAAACTAAGTAAAACAGGAGCTTCTCTTCAGTCCAATACACTGTATTTGCTGGGAACAGACGCGAGTGCTATTTGCACTGTTTATGGCCAGAATAGCACAATAGTGGTGTTCTTACCCTGAATTAACACTTAATGCTAGAACTTGAAACTGGATGTGATTCAACTCCGTTTAGGAAGTTGTATTAAACCCCAGTCGGCCTTACAAGAAAAACACTCTGCTTTTGAGAAACAGGCACTCTTGCACTCCACTGTGTTTCCTATAGGGCCAGTACAGTGAGCTAGCTCAGAACAAAAGAACTGTGCTTCCTACACAAACGGGGCATATCTAGTTCAACTCAGTATTGGAAACTAAGTAAAACAGGAGCTTCTCTTCAGTCCAATACACTGTATTTGCTGGGAACAGACGCGAGTGCTATTTGCACTGTTTATGGCCAGAATAGCACAATAGTGGTGTTCTTACCCTGAATTAACACGTAATGCTAGAACTTGAAACTGGATGTGATTCAACTCCGTTTAGGAAGTTGTATTAAACCCCAGTCGGCCTTACAAGAAAAACACTCTGCTTTTGAGAAACAGGCACTCTTGCACTCCACTGTGTTTCCTATAGGGCCAGTACAGTGAGCTAGCTCAGAACAAAAGAACTGTGGTTCCTACACAAACGGGGCATATCTAGTTCAACTCAGTATTGGAAACTAAGTAAAACAGGAGCTTCTCTTCAGTCCAATACACTGTATTTGCTGGGAACAGACGCGAGTGCTATTTGCACTGTTTATGGCCAGAATAGCACAATAGTGGTGTTCTTACCCTGAATTAACACGTAATGCTAGAACTTGAAACTGGATGTGATTCAACTCCGTTTAGGAAGTTGTATTAAACCCCAGTCGGCCTTACAAGAAAAACACTCTGCTTTTGAGAAACAGGCACTCTTGCACTCCACTGTGTTTCCTATAGGGCCAGTACAGTGAGCTAGCTCAGAACAAAAGAACTGTGCTTCCTACACAAACGGGGCATATCTAGTTCAACTCAGTATTGGAAACTAAGTAAAACAGGAGCTTCTCTTCAGTCCAATACACTGTATTTGCTGGGAACAGACGCGAGTGCTATTTGCACTGTTTAAGGCCAGAATAGCACAATAGTGGTGTTCTTACCCTGAATTAACACTTAATGCTAGAAATTGAAACTGGATGTGATTCAACTCCGTTTAGGAAGTTGTATTAAAACCCAGTCGGCCTTACAAGAAAAACACTCTGCTTTTGAGAAACAGGCACTCTTGCACTCCACTGTGTTTCCTATAGGGCCAGTACAGTGAGCTAGCTCAGAACAAAAGAACTGTGCTTCCTACACAAACGGGGCATATCTAGTTCAACTCAGTATTGGAAACTAAGTAAAACAGGAGCTTCTCTTCAGTCCAATACACTGTATTAGCTGGGAACAGACGCGAGTGCTATTTGCACTGTTTATGGCCAGAATAGCACAATAGTCGTGTTCTTACCCTGAATTAACACTTAATGCTAGAACTTGAAACTGGATGTGATTCAACTCCGTTTAGGAAGTTGTATTAAACCCCAGTCGGCCTTACAAGAAAAACACTCTGCTTTTGAGAAACAGGCACTCTTGCACTCCACTGTGTTTGCTATATGGCCAGTACAGTGAGCTAGCTCAGAACAAAAGAACTGTGCTTCCTACACAAACGGGGCATATCTAGTTCAACTCAGTATTGGAAACTAAGTAAAACAGGAGCTTCTCTTCAGTCCAATACACTGTATTTGCTGGGAACAGACGCGAGTGCTATTTGCACTGTTTATGGCCAGAATAGCACAATAGTGGTGTTCTTACCCTGAATTAACACTTAATGCTAGAACTTGAAACTGGATGTGATTCAACTCCGTTTAGGATGTTGTATTAAACCCCAGTCGGCCTTACAAGAAAAACACTCTGCTTTTGAGAAACAGGCACTCTTGCACTCCACTGTGTTTCCTATAGGGCCAGTACAGTGAGCTAGCTCAGAACAAAAGAACTGTGGTTCCTACACAAACGGGGCATATCTAGTTCAACTCAGTATTGGAAACTAAGTAAAACAGGAGCTTCTCTTCAGTCCAATACACTGTATTTGCTGGGAACAGACGCGAGTGCTATTTGCACTGTTTATGGCCAGAATAGCACAATAGTGGTGTTCTTACCCTGAATTAACACTTAATGCTAGAACTTGAAACTGGATGTGATTGAACTCCGTTTAGGAAGTTGTATTAAACCCCAGTCGGCCTTACAAGAAAAACACTCTGCTTTTGAGAAACAGGCACTCTTGCACTCCACTGTGTTTCCTATAGGGACAGTACAGTGAGCTAGCTCAGAACAAAAGAACTGTGCTTCCTACACAAACGGGGCATATCTAGTTCAACTCAGTATTGGAAACTAAGTAAAACAGGAGCTTCTCTTCAGTCCAATACACTGTATTTGCTGGGAACAGACGCGAGTGCTATTTGCACTGTTTATGGCCAGAATAGCACAATAGTGGTGTTCTTACCCTGAATTAACACTTAATGCTAGAACTTGAAACTGGATGTGATTCAACTCCGTTTAGGAAGTTGTATTAAACCCCAGTCGGCCTTACAAGAACAACACTCTGCTTTTGAGAAACGGGCACTCTTGCACTCCACTGTGTTTCCTATAGGGCCAGTACAGTGAGCTAGCTCAGAAAAAAAGAACTGTGCTTCCTACACAAACGGGGCATATCTAGTTCAACTCAGTATTGGAAACTAAGTAAAACAGGAGCTTCTCTTCAGTCCAATACACTGTATTTGCTGGGAACAGACGCGAGTGCTATTTGCACTGTTTATGGCCAGAATAGCACAATAGTGGTGTTCTTACCCTGAATTAACACGTAATGCTAGAACTTGAAACTGGATGTGATTCAACTCCGTTTAGGAAGTTGTATTAAACCCCAGTCGGCCTTACAAGAAAAACACTCTGCTTTTGAGAAACAGGCACTCTTGCACTCCACTGTGTTTCCTATCGGGCCAGTACAGTGAGCTAGCTCAGAACAAAAGAACTGTGCTTCCTACACAAACGGGGCATATCTAGTTCAACTCAGTATTGGAAACTAAGTAAAACAGGAGCTTCTCTTCAGTCCAATACACTGTATTTGCTGGGAACAGACGCGAGTGCTATTTGCACTGTTTATGGCCAGAATAGCACAATAGTGGTGTTCTTACCCTGAATTAACACGTAATGCTAGAACTTGAAACTGGATGTGATTCAACTCCGTTTAGGAAGTTGTATTAAACCCCAGTCGGCCTTACAAGAAAAACACTCTGCTTTTGAGAAACAGGCACTCTTGCACTCCACTGTGTTTCCTATAGGGCCAGTACAGTGAGCTAGCTCAGAACAAAAGACCTGTGCTTCCTACACAAACGGGGCATATCTAGTTCAACTCAGTATTGGAAACTAAGTAAAACAGGAGCTTCTCTTCAGTCCAATACACTGTATTTGCTGGGAACAGACGCGAATGCTATTTGCACTGTTTGTGGCCAGAATAGCACAATAGTGGTGTTCTTACCCTGAATTAACACTTAATGCTAGAACTTGAAACTGGATGTGATTCAACTCCGTTTAGGAAGTTGTATTAAACCCCAGTCGGCCTTACAAGAAAAACACTCTGCTTTTGAGAAACAGGCACTCTTGCACTCCACTGGGTTTCCTTTAGGGCCAGTACAGTGAGCTAGCTCAGAACAAAAGAACTGTGCTTCCTACACAAACGGGGCATATCTAGTTCAACTCAGTATTGGAAACTAAGTAAAACAGGAGCTTCTCTTCAGTCCAATACACTGTATTTGCTGGGAACAGACGCGAGTGCTATTTGCACTGTTTATGGCCAGAATAGCACAATAGTGGTGTTCTTACCCTGAATTAACACTTAATGCTAGAACTTGAAACTGGATGTGATTCAACTCCGTTTAGGAAGTTGTATTAAACCCCAGTCGGCCTTACAAGAAAAACACTCTGCTTTTGAGAAACAGGCACTCTTGCACTCCACTGTGTTTCCTATAGGGCCAGTACAGTGAGCTAGCTCAGAACAAAAGAACTGTGCTTCCTACACAAACGGGGCATATCTAGTTCAACTCAGTATTGGAAACTAAGTAAAACAGGAGCTTCTCTTCAGTCCAATACACTGTATTTGCTGGGAACAGACGCGAGTGCTATTTGCACTGTTTATGGCCAGAATAGCACAATAGTGGTGTTCTTACCCTGAATTAACACGTAATGCTAGAACTTGAAACTGGATGTGATTCAACTCCGTTTAGGAAGTTGTATTAAACCCCAGTCGGCCTTACAAGAAAAACACTCTGCTTTTGAGAAACAGGCACTCTTGCACTCCACTGTGTTTCCTATAGGGCCAGTACAGTGAGCTAGCTCAGAACAAAAGAACTGTGGTTCCTACACAAACGGGGCATATCTAGTTCAACTCAGTATTGGAAACTAAGTAAAACAGGAGCTTCTCTTCAGTCCAATACACTGTATTTGCTGGGAACAGACGCGAGTGCTATTTGCACTGTTTATGGCCAGAATAGCACAATAGTGGTGTTCTTACCCTGAATTAACACTTAATGCTAGAACTTGAAACTGGATGTGATTCAACTCCGTTTAGGAAGTTGTATTAAACCCCAGTCGGCCTTACAAGAAAAACACTCTGCTTTTGAGAAACAGGCACTCTTGCACTCCACTGTGTTTCCTATAGGGCCAGTACAGTGAGCTAGCTCAGAACAAAAGAACTGTGCTTCCTACACAAACGGGGCATATCTAGTTCAACTCAGTATTGGAAAATAAGTAAAACAGGAGCTTCTCTTCAGTCCAATACACTGTATTTGCTGGGAACAGACGCGAGTGCTATTTGCACTGTTTATGGCCAGAATAGCACAATAGTTGTGTTCTTACCCTGAATTAACACGTAATGCTAGAACTTGAAACTGGATGTGATTCAACTACGTTTAGGATGTTGTATTAAACCCCAGTCGGCCTTACAAGAAAAACACTCTGCTTTTGAGAAACAGGCACTCTTGCACTCCACTGTGTTTCCTATAGGGCCAGTACAGTGAGCTAGCTCAGAACAAAAGAACTGTGCTTCCTACACAAACGGGGCATATCTAGTTCAACTCAGTATTGGAAACTAAGTAAAACAGGAGCTTCTCTTCAGTCCAATACACTGTATTTGCTGGGAACAGACGCGAGTGCTATTTGCACTGTTTAAGGCCAGAATAGCACAATAGTGGTGTTCTTACCCTGAATTAACACTTAATGCTAGAAATTGAAACTGGATGTGATTCAACTCCGTTTAGGAAGTTGTATTAAAACCCAGTCGGCCTTACAAGAAAAACACTCTGCTTTTGAGAAACAGGCACTCTTGCACTCCACTGTGTTTCCTATAGGGCCAGTACAGTGAGCTAGCTCAGAACAAAAGAACTGTGCTTCCTACACAAACGGGGCATATCTAGTTCAACTCAGTATTGGAAACTAAGTAAAACAGGAGCTTCTCTTCAGTCCAATACACTGTATTAGCTGGGAACAGACGCGAGTGCTATTTGCACTGTTTATGGCCAGAATAGCACAATAGTCGTGTTCTTACCCTGAATTAACACTTAATGCTAGAACTTGAAACTGGATGTGATTCAACTCCGTTTAGGAAGTTGTATTAAACCCCAGTCGGCCTTACAAGAAAAACACTCTGCTTTTGAGAAACAGGCACTCTTGCACTCCACTGTGTTTGCTATATGGCCAGTACAGTGAGCTAGCTCAGAACAAAAGAACTGTGCTTCTTACACAAACGGGGCATATCTAGTTCAACTCAGTATTGGAAACTAAGTAAAACAGGAGCTTCTCTTCAGTCCAATACACTGTATTTGCTGGGAACAGACGCGAGTGCTATTTGCACTGTTTATGGCCAGAATAGCACAATAGTGGTGTTCTTACCCTGAATTAACACTTAATGCTAGAACTTGAAACTGGATGTGATTCAACTCCGTTTAGGATGTTGTATTAAACCCCAGTCGGCCTTACAAGAAAAACACTCTGCTTTTGAGAAACAGGCACTCTTGCACTCCACTGTGTTTCCTATAGGGCCAGTACAGTGAGCTAGCTCAGAACAAAAGAACTGTGGTTCCTACACAAACGGGGCATATCTAGTTCAACTCAGTATTGGAAACTAAGTAAAACAGGAGCTTCTCTTCAGTCCAATACACTGTATTTGCTGGGAACAGACGCGAGTGCTATTTGCACTGTTTATGGCCAGAATAGCACAATAGTGGTGTTCTTACCCTGAATTAACACTTAATGCTAGAACTTGAAACTGGATGTGATTGAACTCCGTTTAGGAAGTTGTATTAAACCCCAGTCGGCCTTACAAGAAAAACACTCTGCTTTTGAGAAACAGGCACTCTTGCACTCCACTGTGTTTCCTATAGGGACAGTACAGTGAGCTAGCTCAGAACAAAAGAACTGTGCTTCCTACACAAACGGGGCATATCTAGTTCAACTCAGTATTGGAAACTAAGTAAAACAGGAGCTTCTCTTCAGTCCAATACACTGTATTTGCTGGGAACAGACGCGAGTGCTATTTGCACTGTTTATGGCCAGAATAGCACAATAGTGGTGTTCTTACCCTGAATTAACACTTAATGCTAGAACTTGAAACTGGATGTGATTCAACTCCGTTTAGGAAGTTGTATTAAACCCCAGTCGGCCTTACAAGAACAACACTCTGCTTTTGAGAAACGGGCACTCTTGCACTCCACTGTGTTTCCTATAGGGCCAGTACAGTGAGCTAGCTCAGAAAAAAAGAACTGTGCTTCCTACACAAACGGGGCATATCTAGTTCAACTCAGTATTGGAAACTAAGTAAAACAGGAGCTTCTCTTCAGTCCAATACACTGTATTTGCTGGGAACAGACGCGAGTGCTATTTGCACTGTTTATGGCCAGAATAGCACAATAGTGGTGTTCTTACCCTGAATTAACACGTAATGCTAGAACTTGAAACTGGATGTGATTCAACTCCGTTTAGGAAGTTGTATTAAACCCCAGTCGGCCTTACAAGAAAAACACTCTGCTTTTGAGAAACAGGCACTCTTGCACTCCACTGTGTTTCCTATAGGGCCAGTACAGTGAGCTAGCTCAGAACAAAAGAACTGTGCTTCCTACACAAACGCGGCATATCTAGTTCAACTCAGTATTGGAAACTAAGTAAAACAGGAGCTTCTCTTCAGTCCAATACACTGTATTTGCTGGGAACAGACGCGAGTGCTATTTGCACTGTTTATGGCCAGAATAGCACAATAGTGGTGTTCTTACCCTGAATTAACACGTAATGCTAGAACTTGAAACTGGATGTGATTCAACTCCGTTTAGGAAGTTGTATTAAACCCCAGTCGGCCTTACAAGAAAAACACTCTGCTTTTGAGAAACAGGCACTCTTGCACTCCACTGTGTTTCCTATAGGGCCAGTACAGTGAGCTAGCTCAGAACAAAAGAACTGTGCTTCCTACACAAACGGGGCATATCTAGTTCAACTCAGTATTGGAAACTAAGTAAAACAGGAGCTTCTCCTCAGTCCAATACACTGTATTTGCTGGGAACAGACGCGAGTGCTATTTGCACTGTTTATGGCCAGAATAGCACAATAGTGGTGTTCTTACCCTGAATTAACACTTAATGCTAGAACTTGAAACTGGATGTGATTCAACTCCGTTTAGGAAGTTGTATTAAACCCCAGTGGCCTTACAAGAAAAACACTCTGCTTTTGAGAAACAGGCACTCTTGCACTCCACTGTGTTTCCTATAGGGCCGGTACAGTGAGCTAGCTCAGAACAAAAGAACTGTGCTTCCTACACAAACGGGGCATATCTAGTTCAACTCAGTATTGGAAACTAAGTAAAACAGGAGCTTCTCTTCAGTCCAATACACTGTATTTGCTGGGAACAGACGCGAGTGCTATTTGCAATGTTTATGGCCAGAATAGCACAATAGTGGTGTTCTTACCCTGAATTAACACGTAATGCTAGAACTTGAAACTGGATGTGATTCAACTCCGTTTAGGATGTTGTATTAAACCCCAGTCGGCCTTACAAGAAAAACACTCTGCTTTTGAGAAACAGGCACTCTTGCACTCCACTGTGTTTCCTATAGGGACAGTACAGTGAGCTAGCTCAGAACAAAAGAACTGTGCTTCCTACACAAACGGGGCATATCTAGTTCAACTCAGTATTGGAAACTAAGTAAAACAGGAGCTTCTCTTCAGTCCAATACACTGTATTTGCTGGGAACAGACGCGAGTGCTATTTGCACTGTTTATGGCCAGAATAGCACAATAGTGGTGTTCTTACCCTGAATTAACACTTAATGCTAGAACTTGAAACTGGATGTGATTCAACTCCGTTTAGGAAGTTGTATTAAACCCCAGTCGGCCTTACAAGAAAAACACTCTGCTTTTGAGAAACAGGCACTCTTGCACTCCACTGTGTTTCCTATAGGGCCAGTACAGTGAGCTAGCTCAGAACAAAAGAACTGTGCTTCCTACACAAACGGGGCATATCTAGTTCAACTCAGTATTGGAAACTAAGTAAAACAGGAGCTTCTCTTCAGTCCAATACACTGTATTTGCTGGGAACAGACGCGAGTGCTATTTGCACTGTTTATGGCCAGAATAGCACAATAGTGGTGTTCTTAGCCTGAATTAACACTTAATGCTAGAACTTGAAACTGGATGTGATTCA
The DNA here is from genome assembly GCF_049852395.1 of Peromyscus maniculatus bairdii. Taxonomy (NCBI): domain Eukaryota; kingdom Metazoa; phylum Chordata; class Mammalia; order Rodentia; family Cricetidae; genus Peromyscus; species Peromyscus maniculatus. The sequence goes on from NC_134852.1 coordinate 43,555,254, forward strand.
ACTCCGTTTTGGAAGTTGTATTAAACCCCAGTCGGCCTTACAAGAAAAACACTCTGCTTTTGAGAACAGGCACTCTTGCACTCCACTGTGTTTCCTATAGGGCCAGTACAGTGAGCTAGGTCAGAACAAAAGAACTGTGCTTCCTACACAAACGGGGCATATCTAGTTCAACTCAGTATTGGAAACTAAGTAAAACAGGAGCTTCTCTTCAGTCCAATACACTGTATTTGCTGGGAACAGACGCGAGTGCTATTTGCACTGTTTATGGCCAGAATAGCACAATAGTGGTGTTCTTACCCTGAATTAACACTTAATGCTAGAACTTGAAACTGGATGTGATTCAACTCCGTTTAGGAAGTTGTATTAAACCCCAGTCGGCCTTATAAGAAAAACACTCTGCTTTTGAGAAACAGGCACTCTTGCACTCCACTGTGTTTCCTATAGGGCCGGTACAGTGAGCTAGCTCAGAACAAAAGAACTGTGCTTCCTACACAAACGGGGCATATCTAGTTCAACTCAGTATTGGAAACTAAGTAAAACAGGAGCTTCTCTTCAGTCCAATACACTGTATTTGCTGGGAACAGACGCGAGTGCTATTTGCACTGTTTATGGCCAGAATAGCACAATAGTGGTGTTCTTACCCTGAATTAACACTTAATGCTAGAACTTGAAACTGGATGTGCTTCAACTCCGTTTTGGAAGTTGTATTCAACCCCAGTCGGCCTTACAAGAAAAACACTCTGCTTTTGAGAAACAGGCACTCTTGCACTCCACTGTGTTTCCTATAGGGCCAGTACAGTGAGCTAGCTCAGAACAAAAGAACTGTGCTTCCTACACAAACGGGGCATATCTAGTTCAACTCAGTATTGGAAACTAAGTAAAACAGGAGCTTCTCTTCGTCCAATACACTGTATTTGCTGGGAACAGACGCGAGTGCTATTTGCACTGTTTATAGCCAGAATAGCACAATAGTGGTGTTCTTACCCTGAATTAACACTTAATGCTAGAACTTGAAACTGGATGTGCTTCAACTCCGTTTAGGAAGTTGTATTAAACCCCAGTCGGCCTTACAAGAAAAACACTCTGCTTTTGAGAACAGGCACTCTTGCACTCCACTGTGTTTCCTATAGGGCCAGTACAGTGAGCTAGGTCAGAACAAAAGAACTGTGCTTCCTACACAAACGGGGCATATCTAGTTCAACTCAGTATTGGAAACTAAGTAAAACAGGAGCTTCTCTTCAGTCCAATACACTGTATTTGCTGGGAACAGACGCGAGTGCTATTTGCACTGTTTATGGCCAGAATAGCACAATAGTGGTGTTCTTACCCTGAATTAACACTTAATGCTAGAACTTGAAACTGGATGTGATTCAACTCCGTTTAGGAATTTGTATTAAACCCCAGTCGGCCTTACAAGAAAAACACTCTGCTTTTGAGAAACAGGCACTCTTGCACTCCACTGTGTTTCCTATAGTGCCGGTACAGTGAGCTAGCTCAGAACAAAAGAACTGTGCTTCCTACACAAACGGGGCATATCTAGTTCAACTCAGTATTGGAAACTAAGTAAAACAGGAGCTTCTCTTCAGTCCAATACACTGTATTTGCTGGGAACAGACGCGAGTGCTATTTGCACTGTTTATGGCCAGAATAGCACAATAGTGGTGTTCTTACCCTGAATTAACACTTAATGCTAGTACTTGAAACTGGATGTGCTTCAACTCCGTTTTGGAAGTTGTATTCAACCCCAGTCGGCCTTACAAGAAAAACACTCTGCTTTTGAGAAACAGGCACTCTTGCACTCCACTGTGTTTCCTATAGGGCCAGTACAGTGAGCTAGCTCAGAACAAAAGAACTGTGCTTCCTACACAAACGGGGCATATCTAGTTCAACTCAGTATTGGAAACTAAGTAAAACAGGAGCTTCTCTTCAGTCCAATACACTGTATTTGCTGGGAACAGACGCGAGTGCTCTTTGCACTGTTTATGGCCAGAATAGCACAATAGTGGTGTTCTTACCCTGAATTAACACTTAATGCTAGAACTTGAAACTGGATGTGCTTCAACTCCGTTTAGGAAGTTGTATTAAACCCCAGTCGGCCTTACAAGAAAAACACTCTGCTTTTGAGAAACAGGCACTCTTGCACTCCACTGTGTTTCCTATAGGGCCGGTACAGTGAGCTAGCTCAGAACAAAAGAACTGTGCTTCCTACACAAACGAGGCATATCTAATTCAACTCAGTATTGGAAACTAAGTAAAACAGGAACTACTCTTCAGTCCAATACACTGTATTTGCTGGGAACCGACGCGAGTGCTATTTGCACTGTTTATGGCCAGAATAGCACAATAGTGGTGTTTTTACCCTGAATTAACACGTAATGCTAGAACTTGAAACTGGATGTGATTCAACTCCGTTTAGGATGTTGTATTAAACCCCAGTCGGCCTTACAAGAAAAACACTCTGCTTTTGAGAAACAGGCACTCTTGCACTCCACTGTGTTTCCTATAGGGCCAGTACAGTGAGCTAGCTCAGAACAAAAGAACTGTGCTTCCTACACAAACGGGGCATATCTAGTTCAACTCAGTATTGGAAACTAAGTAAAACAGGAGCTTCTCTTCAGTCCAATACACTGTATTTGCTGGGAACAGACGCGAATGCTATTTGCACTGTTTGTGGCCAGAATAGCACAATAGTGGTGTTCTTACCCTGAATTAACACTTAATGCTAGAACTTGAAACTGGATGTGATTCAACTCCGTTTAGGAAGTTGTATTAAACCCCAGTCGGCCTTACAAGAAAAACACTCTGCTTTTGAGAAACAGGCACTCTTGCACTCCACTGTGTTTCCTATAGGGCCAGTACAGTGAGCTAGCTCAGAACAAAAGAACTGTGCTTCCTACACAAACGGGGCATATCTAGTTCAACTCAGTATTGGAAACTAAGTAAAACAGGAGCTTCTCTTCAGTCCAATACACTGTATTTGCTGGGAACAGACGCGAGTGCTATTTGCACTGTTTATGGCCAGAATAGCACAATAGTGGTGTTCTTACCCTGAATTAACACTTAATGCTAGAACTTGAAACTGGATGTGATTCAACTCCGTTTAGGAAGTTGTATTAAACCCCAGTCGGCCTTACAAGAAAAACACTCTGCTTTTGAGAAACAGGCACTCTTGCACTCCACTGTGTTTCCTTAGGGACAGTACAGTGAGCTAGCTCAGAACAAAAGAACTGTGCTTCCTACACAAACGGTGCATATCTAGTTCAACTCAGTATTGGAAACTAAGTAAAACAGGAGCTTCTCTTCAGTCCAATACACTGTATTTGCTGGGAACAGACGCGAGTGCTATTTGCACTGTTTATGGCCAGAATAGCACAATAGTGGTGTTCTTACCCTGAATTAACACGTAATGCTAGAACTTGAAACTGGATGTGATTCAACTGCGTTTAGGAAGTTGTATTAAACCCCAGTCGGCCTTACAAGAAAAACACTCTGCTTTTGAGAAACAGGCACTCTTGCACTCCACTGTGTTTCCTATAGGGCCAGTACAGTGAGCTAGCTCAGAACAAAAGAACTGTGCTTCCTACACAAACGGGGCATATCTAGTTCAACTCAGTATTGGAAACTAAGTAAAACAGGAGCTTCTCTTCGTCCAATACACTGTATTTGCTGGGAACAGACGCGAGTGCTATTTGCACTGTTTATGGCCAGAATAGCACAATAGTGGTGTTCTTACCCTGAATTAACACGTAATGCTAGAACTTGAAACTGGATGTGATTCAACTCCGTTTAGGAAGTTGTATTAAACCCCAGTCGGCCTTACAAGAAAAACACTCTGCTTTTGAGAAACAGGCACTCTTGCACTCCACTGTGTTTCCTATAGGGCCAGTACAGTGAGCTAGCTCAGAACAAAAGAACTGTGCTTCCTACACAAACGGGGCATATCTAGTTCAACTCAGTATTGGAAACTAAGTAAAACAGGAGCTTCTCTTCAGTCCAATACACTGTATTTGCTGGGAACAGACGCGAGTGCTATTTGCACTGTTTATGGCCAGAATAGCACAATAGTGGTGTTCTTACCCTGAATTAACACTTAATGCTAGAACTTGAAACTGGATGTGATTCAACTCCGTTTAGGAAGTTGTATTAAACCCCAGTCGGCCTTACAAGAAAAACACTCTGCTTTTGAGAAACAGGCACTCTTGCACTCCACTGTGTTTCCTATAGGGCCAGTACAGTGAGCTAGCTCAGAACAAAAGAACTGTGCTTCCTACACAAACGGGGCATATCTAGTTCAACTCAGTATTGGAAACTAAGTAAAACAGGAGCTTCTCTTCAGTCCAATACACTGTATTTGCTGGGAACAGACGCGAGTGCTATTTGCACTGTTTATGGCCAGAATAGCACAATAGTGGTGTTCTTACCCTGAATTAACACTTAATGCTAGAACTTGAAACTGGATGTGCTTCAACTCCGTTTAGGAAGTTGTATTAAACCCCAGTCGGCCTTACAAGAAAAACACTCTGCTTTTGAGAAACAGGCACTCTTGCACTCCACTGTGTTTCCTATAGGGCCGGTACAGTGAGCTAGCTCAGAACAAAAGAACTGTGCTTCCTACACAAACGAGGCATATCTAATTCAACTCAGTATTGGAAACTAAGTAAAACAGGAACTACTCTTCAGTCCAATACACTGTATTTGCTGGGAACCGACGCGAGTGCTATTTGCACTGTTTATGGCCAGAATAGCACAATAGTGGTGTTTTTACCCTGAATTAACACGTAATGCTAGAACTTGAAACTGGATGTGATTCAACTCCGTTTAGGATGTTGTATTAAACCCCAGTCGGCCTTACAAGAAAAACACTCTGCTTTTGAGAAACAGGCACTCATGCACTCCACTGTGTTTCCTATAGGGCCAGTACAGTGAGCTAGCTCAGAACAAAAGAACTGTGCTTCCTACACAAACGGGGCATATCTAGTTCAACTCAGTATTGGAAACTAAGTAAAACAGGAGCTTTTCTTCAGTCCAATACACTGTATTTGCTGGGAACAGACGCGAATGCTATTTGCACTGTTTGTGGCCAGAATAGCACAATAGTGGTGTTCTTACCCTGAATTAACACTTAATGCTAGAACTTGAAACTGGATGTGATTCAACTCCGTTTAGGAAGTTGTATTAAACCCCAGTCGGCCTTACAAGAAAAACACTCTGCTTTTGAGAAACAGGCACTCTTGCACTCCACTGTGTTTCCTATAGGGCCAGTACAGTGAGCTAGCTCAGAACAAAAGAACTGTGCTTCCTACACAAACGGGGCATATCTAGTTCAACTCAGTATTGGAAACTAAGTAAAACAGGAGCTTCTCTTCAGTCCAATACACTGTATTTGCTGGGAACAGACGCGAGTGCTATTTGCACTGTTTATGGCCAGAATAGCACAATAGTGGTGTTCTTACCCTGAATTAACACTTAATGCTAGAACTTGAAACTGGATGTGATTCAACTCCGTTTAGGAAGTTGTATTAAACCCCAGTCGGCCTTACAAGAAAAACACTCTGCTTTTGAGAAACAGGCACTCTTGCACTCCACTGTGTTTCCTTAGGGACAGTACAGTGAGCTAGCTCAGAACAAAAGAACTGTGCTTCCTACACAAACGGGGCATATCTAGTTCAACTCAGTATTGGAAACTAAGTAAAACAGGAGCTTCTCTTCAGTCCAATACACTGTATTTGCTGGGAACAGACGCGAGTGCTATTTGCACTGTTTATGGCCAGAATAGCACAATAGTGGTGTTCTTACCCTGAATTAACACGTAATGCTAGAACTTGAAACTGGATGTGATTCAACTGCGTTTAGGAAGTTGTATTAAACCCCAGTCGGCCTTACAAGAAAAACACTCTGCTTTTGAGAAACAGGCACTCTTGCACTCCACTGTGTTTCCTATAGGGCCAGTACAGTGAGCTAGCTCAGAACAAAAGAACTGTGCTTCCTACACAAACGGGGCATATCTAGTTCAACTCAGTATTGGAAACTAAGTAAAACAGGAGCTTCTCTTCGTCCAATACACTGTATTTGCTGGGAACAGACGCGAGTGCTATTTGCACTGTTTATGGCCAGAATAGCACAATAGTGGTGTTCTTACCCTGAATTAACACGTAATGCTAGAACTTGAAACTGGATGTGATTCAACTCCGTTTAGGAAGTTGTATTAAACCCCAGTCGGCCTTACAAGAAAAACACTCTGCTTTTGAGAAACAGGCACTCTTGCACTCCACTGTGTTTCCTATAGGGCCAGTACAGTGAGCTAGATCAGAACAAAAGAACTGTGCTTCCTACACAAACGGGGCATATCTAGTTCAACTCAGTATTGGAAACTAAGTAAAACAGGAGCTTCTCTTCAGTCCAATACACTGTATTTGCTGGGAACAGACGCGAGTGCTATTTGCACTGTTTATGGCCAGAATAGCACAATAGTGGTGTTCTTACCCTGAATTAACACTTAATGCTAGAACTTGAAACTGGATGTGATTCAACTCCGTTTAGGAAGTTGTATTAAACCCCAGTCGGCCTTACAAGAAAAACACTCTGCTTTTGAGAAACAGGCACTCTTGCACTCCACTGTGTTTCCTATAGGGCCAGTACAGTGAGCTAGCTCAGAACAAAAGAACTGTGCTTCCTACACAAACGGGGCATATCTAGTTCAACTCAGTATTGGAAACTAAGTAAAACAGGAGCTTCTCTTCAGTCCAATACACTGTATTTGCTGGGAACAGACGCGAGTGCTATTTGCAATGTTTATGGCCAGAATAGCACAATAGTGGTGTTCTTACCCTGAATTAACACTTAATGCTAGAACTTGAAACTGGATGTGATTCAACTCCGTTTAGGAAGTTGTATTAAACCCCAGTCGGCCTTACAAGTAAAACACTCTGCTTTTGAGAAACAGGCACTCTTCCACTCCACTGTGTTTCCTATAGGGCCGGTACAGTGAGCTAGCTCAGAACAAAAGAACTGTGCTTCCTACACAAACGAGGCATATCTAATTCAACTCAGTATTGGAAACTAAGTAAAAGAGGAACTTCTCTTCAGTCCAATACACTGTATTTGCTGGGATCCGACGCGAGTGCTATTTGCACTGTTTATGGCCAGAATAGCACAATAGTGGTGTTCTTACCCTGAATTAACACTTAATGCTAGAACTTGAAACTGGATGTGATTCAACTCCGTTTAGGAAGTTGTATTAAACCCCAGTCGGCCTTACAAGAAAAACACTCTGCTTTTGAGAAACAGGCACTCTTGCACTCCACTGTGTTTCCTATAGGGCCAATACAGTGAGCTAGCTCAGAACAAAAGAACTGTGCTTCCTACACAAACGGGGCATATCTAGTTCAACTCAGTATTGGAAACTAAGTAAAACAGGAGCTTCTCTTCAGTCCAATACACTGTATTTGCTGAGAACAGACGCGAGTGCTATTTGCACTGTTTGTGGCCAGAATAGCACAATAGTGGTGTTCTTACCCTGAATTAACACTTAATGCTAGAACTTGAAACTGGATGTGAATCAACTCCGTTTAGGAAGTTGTATTAAACCCCAGTCGGCCTTACAAGAAAAACACTCTGCTTTTGAGAAACAGGCACTCTTGCACTCCACTGTGTTTCCTATAGGGCCAGTACAGTGAGCTAGCTCAGAACAAAAGAACTGTGCTTCCTACACAAACGGGGCATATCTAGTTCAACTCAGTATTGGAAACTAAGTAAAACAGGAGCTTCTCTTCAGTCCAATACACTGTATTTGCTGGGAACAGACGCGAGTGCTATTTGCACTGTTTATGGCCAGAATAGCACAATAGTGGTGTTCTTAGCCTGAATTAACACTTAATGCTAGAACTTGAAACTGGATGTGATTCAACTCCGATTTGGAAGTTGTATTAAACCCCAGTCGGCCTTACAAGAAAAACACTCTGCTTTTGAGAACAGGCACTCTTGCACTCCACTGTGTTTCCTATAGGGCCAGTACAGTGAGCTAGGTCAGAACAAAAGAACTGTGCTTCCTACACAAACGGGGCATATCTAGTTCAACTCAGTATTGGAAACTAAGTAAAACAGGAGCTTCTCTTCAGTCCAATACACTGTATTTGCTGGGAACAGACGCGAGTGCTATTTGCACTGTTTATGGCCAGAATAGCACAATAGTGGTGTTCTTACCCTGAATTAACACTTAATGCTAGAACTTGAAACTGGATGTGATTCAACTCCGTTTAGGAAGTTGTATTAAACCCCAGTCGGCCTTATAAGAAAAACACTCTGCTTTTGAGAAACAGGCACTCTTGCACTCCACTGTGTTTCCTATAGGGCCGGTACAGTGAGCTAGCTCAGAACAAAAGAACTGTGCTTCCTACACAAACGGGGCATATCTAGTTCAACTCAGTATTGGAAACTAAGTAAAACAGGAGCTTCTCTTCAGTCCAATACACTGTATTTGCTGGGAACAGACGCGAGTGCTATTTGCACTGTTTATGGCCATAATAGCACAATAGTGGTGTTCTTACCCTGAATTAACACTTAATGCTAGAACTTGAAACTGGATGTGCTTCAACTCCGTTTAGGAAGTTGTATTAAACCCCAGTCGGCCTTACAAGAAAAACACTCTGCTTTTGAGAAACAGGCACTCTTGCACTCCACTGTGTTTCCTATAGGGCCAGTACAGTGTGCTAGCTCAGAACAAAAGAACTGTGCTTCCTACACAAACGGGGCATATCTAGTTCAACTCAGTATTGGAAACTAAGTAAAACAGGAGCTTCTCTTCAGTCCAATACACTGTATTTGCTGGGAACAGACGCGAGTGCTCTTTGCACTGTTTATGGCCAGAATAGCACAATAGTGGTGTTCTTACCCTGAATTAACACTTAATGCTAGAACTTGAAACTGGATGTGCTTCAACTCCGTTTAGGAAGTTGTATTAAACCCCAGTCGGCCTTACAAGAAAAACACTCTGCTTTTGAGAAACAGGCACTCTTGCACTCCACTGTGTTTCCAATAGGGCCGGTACAGTGAGCTAGCTCAGAACAAAAGAACTGTGCTTCCTACACAAACGGGGCATATCTAATAAACTCAGTATTGGAATCTAAGTAAAACAGGAACTACTCTTCAGTCCAATACACTGTATTTGCTGGGAACCGACGCGAGTTCTATTTGCACTGTTTATGGCCAGAATAGCACAATAGTGGTGTTCTTACCCTGAATTAACACGTAATGCTAGAACTTGAAACTGGATGTGATTCAACTCCGTTTAGGATGTTGTATTAAACCCCAGTCGGCCTTACAAGAAAAACACTCTGCTTTTGAGAAACAGGCACTCTTGCACTCCACTGTGTTTCCTATAGGGCCAGTACAGTGAGCTAGCTCAGAACAAAAGAACTGTGCTTCCTACACAAACGGGGCATATCTAGTTCAACTCAGTATTGGAAACTAAGTAAAACAGGAGCTTCTCTTCAGTCCAATACACTGTATTTGCTGGGAACAGACGCTAATGCTATTTGCACTGTTTGTGGCCAGAATAGCACAATAGTGGTGTTCTTACCCTGAATTAACACTTAATGCTAGAACTTGAAACTGGATGTGATTCAACTCCGTTTAGGAAGTTGTATTAAACCCCAGTCGGCCTTATAAGAAAAACACTCTGCTTTTGAGAAACAGGCACTCTTGCACTCCACTGGGTTTCCTATAGGGCCAGTACAGTGAGCTAGCTCAGAACAAAAGAACTGTGCTTCCTACACAAACGGGGCATATCTAGTTCAACTCAGTATTGGAAACTAAGTAAAACAGGAGCTTCTCTTCAGTCCAATACACTGTATTTGCTGGGAACAGACGCGAGTGCTATTTGCACTGTTTATGGCCAGAATAGCACAATAGTGGTGTTCTTACCCTGAATTAACACTTAATGCTAGAAATTGAAACTGGATGTGATTCAACTCCGTTTAGGAAGTTGTATTAAACCCCAGTCGGCTTTACAAGAAAAACACTCTGCTTTTGAGAAACAGGCACTCTTGCACTCCACTGTGTTTCCTATAGGGACAGTACAGTGAGCTAGCTCAGAACAAAAGAACTGTGCTTCCTACACAAACGGGGCATATCTAGTTCAACTCAGTATTGGAAACTAAGTAAAACAGGAGCTTCTCTTCAGTCCAATACACTGTATTTGCTGGGAACAGACGCGAGTGCTATTTGCACTGTTTATGGCCAGAATAGCACAATAGTGGTGTTCTTACCCTGAATTAACACGTAATGCTAGAACTTGAAACTGGATGTGATTCAACTCCGTTTAGGAAGTTGTATTAAACCCCAGTCGGCCTTACAAGAAAAACACTCTGCTTTTGAGAAACAGGCACTCTTGCACTCCACTGTGTTTCCTATAGGGCCAGTACAGTGAGCTAGCTCAGAACAAAAGAACTGTGCTTCCTACACAAACGGGGCATATCTAGTTCAACTCAGTATTGGAAACTAAGTTAAACAGGAGCTTCTCTTCGTCCAATACACTGTATTTGCTGGGAACAGACGCGAGTGCTATTTGCTATGTTTATGGCCAGAATAGCACAATAGTGGTGTTCTTACCCTGAATTAACACTTAATGCTAGAACTTGAAACTGGATGTGATTCACCTCCGTTTAGGAAGTTGTATTAAACCCCAGTCGGCCTTACAAGTAAAACACTCTGCTTTTGAGAAACAGGCACTCTTCCACTCCACTGTGTTTCCTATAGGGCCGGTACAGTGAGCTAGCTCAGAACAAAAGAACTGTGCTTCCTACACAAACGAGGCATATCTAATTCAACTCAGTATTGGAAACTAAGGAAAACAGGAACTTCTCTTCAGTCCAATACACTGTATTTGCTGGGATCCGACGCGAGTGCTATTTGCACTGTTTATGGCCAGAATAGCACAATAGTGGTGTTCTTACCCTGAATTAACACGTAATGCTAGAACTTGAAACTGGATGTGATTCAACTCCGTTTAGGATGTTGTATTAAACCCCAGTCGGCCTTACAAGAAAAACACTCTGCTTTTGAGAAACAGGCACTCTTGCACTCCACTGTGTTTCCTATAGGGCCAGTACAGTGAGCTAGCTCAGAACAAAAGAACTGTGCTTCCTACACAAACGGGGCATATCTAGTTCAACTCAGTATTGGAAACTAAGTAAAACAGGAGCTTCTCTTCAGTCCAATACACTGTATTTGCTGGGAACAGACGCGAATGCTATTTGCACTGTTTGTGGCCAGAATAGCACAATAGTGGTGTTCTTACCCTGAATTAACACTTAATGCTAGAACTTGAAACTGGATGTGATTCAACTCCGTTTAGGAAGTTGTATTAAACCCCAGTCGGCCTTACAAGAAAAACACTCTGCTTTTGAGAAACAGGCACTCTTGCACTCCACTGTGTTTCCTATAGGGCCAGTACAGTGAGCTAGCTCAGAACAAAAGAACTGTGCTTCCTACACAAACGGGGCATATCTAGTTCAACTCAGTATTGGAAACTAAGTAAAACAGGAGCTTCTCTTCAGTCCAATACACTGTATTTGCTGGGAACAGACGCGAGTGCTATTTGCACTGTTTATGGCGAGAATAGCACAATAGTGGTGTTCTTACCCTGAATTAACACGTAATGCTAGAACTTGAAACTGGATGTGATTCAACTCCGTTTAGGAAGTTGTATTAAACCCCAGTCGGCCTTACAAGAAAAACACTCTGCTTTTGAGAAACAGGCACACTTGCACTCCACTGTGTTTCCTATAGGGCCAGTACAGTGAGCTAGCTCAGAACAAAGAACTGTGCTTCCTACACAAACGGGGCATATCTAGTTCAACTCAGTATTGGAAACTAAGTAAAACAGGAGCTTCTCTTCGTCCAATACACTGTATTTGCTGGGAACAGACGCGAGTGCTATTTGCACTGTCTATGGCCAGAATAGCACAATAGTGGTGTTCTTACCCTGAATTAACACGTAATGCTAGAACTTGAAACTGGATGTGATTCAACTCCGTTTAGGAAGTTGTATTAAACCCCAGTCGGCCTTACAAGAAAAACACTCTGCTTTTGAGAAACAGGCACTCTTGCACTCCACTGTGTTTCCTATAGGGCCAGTACAGTGAGCTAGCTCAGAACAAAAGAACTGTGGTTCCTACACAAACGGGGCATATCTAGTTCAACTCAGTATTGGAAACTAAGTAAAACAGGAGCTTCTCTTCAGTCCAATACACTGGATTTGCTGGGAACAGACGCGAGTGCTATTTGCACTGTTTATGGCCAGAATAGCACAATAGTGGTGTTCTTACCCTGAATTAACACTTAATGCTAGAACTTGAAACTGGATGTGATTCAACTCCGTTTAGGAAGTTGTATTAAACCCCAGTCGGCCTTACAAGAAAAACACTCTGCTTTTGAGAAACAGGCACTCTTGCACTCCACTGTGTTTCCTATAGGGCCAGTACAGTGAGCTAGCTCAGAACAAAAGAACTGTGCTTCCTACACAAACGGGGCATATCTAGTTCAACTCAGTATTGGAAACTAAGTAAAACAGGAGCTTCTCTTCAGTCCAATACACTGTATTTGCTGGGAACAGACGCGAGTGCTATTTGCAATGTTTATGGCCAGAATAGCACAATAGTGGTGTTCTTACCCTGAATTAACACTTAATGCTAGAACTTGAAACTGGATGTGATTCAACTCCGTTTAGGAAGTTGTATTAAACCCCAGTCGGCCTTACAAGTAAAACACTCTGCTATTGAGAAACAGGCACTCTTCCACTCCACTGTGTTTCCTATAGGGCCGGTACAGTGAGCTAGCTCAGAACAAAAGAACTGTGCTTCCTACACAAACGAGGCATATCTAATTCAACTCAGTATTGGAAACTAAGTAAAACAGGAACTTCTCTTCAGTCCAATACACTGTATTTGCTGGGATCCGACGCGAGTGCTATTTGCACTGTTTATGGCCAGAATAGCACAATAGTGGTGTTCTTACCCTGAATTAACACGTAATGCTAGAACTTGAAACTGGATGTGATTCAACTCAGTTTAGGATGTTGTATTAAACCCCAGTCGGCCTTACAAGAAAAACACTCTGCTTTTGAGAAACAGGCACTCTTGCACTCCACTGTGTTTCCTATAGGGCCAGTACAGTGAGCTAGCTCAGAACAAAAGAACTGTGCTTCCTACACAAACGGGGCATATCTAGTTCAACTCAGTATTGGAAACTAAGTAAAACAGGAGCTTCTCTTCAGTCCAATACACTGTATTTGCTGGGAACAGACGCGAGTGCTATTTGCACTGTTTGTGGCCAGAATAGCACAATAGTGGTGTTCTTACCCTGAATTAACACTTAATGCTAGAACTTGAAACTGGATGTAATTCAACTCCGTTTAGGAAGTTGTATTAAACCCCAGTCGGCCTTACAAGAAAAACACTCTGCTTTCGAGAAACAGGCACTCTTGCATTCCACTGTGTTTCCTGTAGGGCCAGTACAGTGAGCTAGCTCAGAACAAAAGAACTGTGCTTCCTACACAAACGGGGCATATCTAGTTCAACTCAGTATTGGAAACTTAGTAAAACAGGAGCTTCTCTTCAGTCCAATACACTGCATTTGCTGGGAACAGAGGCGAGTGCTATTTGCACTTTTTATGGCCAGAATAGCACAATAGTGGTGTTCTTACCCTGAATTAACACTTAATGCTAGAACTTGAAACTGGATGTGCTTCAACTCCGTTTAGGAAGTTGTATTAAACCACAGTCGGCTTTACAAGAAAAACACTCTGCTTTTGAGAAACAGGCACTTTTGCACTCCACTGTGTTTCCTATAGGGCCAGTACAGTGAGCTAGCTCAGAACAAAAGAACTGTGCTTCCTACACAAACGGGGCATATCTAGTTCAACTCAGTATTGGAAACTAAGTAAAACAGGAGCTTCTCTTCAGTCCAATACACTGTATTTGCTGGGAACAGACGCGAGTGCTATTTGCACTGTTTATGGCCAGAATAGCACAATAGTTGTGTTCTTACCCTGAATTAACACTTAATGCTAGAACTTGAAACTGGATGTGATTCAACTCCTTTTAGGAAGTTGTATTAAACCCCAGTCGGCCTTACAAGAAAAACACTCTGCTTTTGAGAAACAGGCACTCTTGCACTCCACTGTGTTTCCTATAGGGCCAGTACAGTGAGCTAGCTCAGAACAAAAGAACTGTGCTTCCTACACAAACGGGGCATATATAGTTCTACTCAGTATTGGAAACTAAGTAAAACAGGAGCTTCTCTTCAGTCCAATACACTGTATTTGCTGGGAACAGACGCGAGTGCTATTTGCACTGTTTATGGCCAGAATAGCACAATAGTTGTGTTCTTACCCTGAATTAACACTTAATGCTAGAACTTGAAACTGGATGTGATTCAACTCCGTTTAGGAAGTTGTATTAAACCCCAGTCGGCCTTACAAGAAAAACACTCTGCTTTTGAGAAACAGGCACTCTTGCACTCCACTGTGTTTCCTATAGGGCCAGTACAGTGAGCTAGCTCAGAACAAAAGAACTGTGCTTCCTACACAAACGGGGCATATCTAGTTCAACTCAGTATTGGAAACTAAGTAAAACAGGAGCTTCTCTTCAGTCCAATACACTGTATTTGCTGGGAACAGACGCGAGTGCTATTTGCACTGTTTATGGCCAGAATAGCACAATAGTGGTGTTCTTACCCTGAATTAACACTTAATGCTAGAACTTGAAACTGGATGTGCTTCAACTCCGTTTAGGAAGTTGTATTAAACCCCAGTCGGCCTTACAAGAAAAACACTCTGCTTTTGAGAAACAGGCACTCTTGCACTCCACTGTGTTTCCTATAGGGCCGGTACAGTGAGCTAGATCAGAACAAAAGAACTGTGCTTCCTACACAAACGGGGCATATCTAATAAAGTCAGTATTGGAAACTAAGTAAAACAGGAGCTTCTCTTCAGTCCAATACACTGTATTTGCTGGGAACAGACGCAAGTGCTATTTGCACTGTTTGTGGCCAGAATAGCACAATAGTGGTGTTCTTACCCTGAATTAACACTTAATGCTAGAACTTGAAACTGGATGTGATTCAACTCCGTTTAGGAAGTTGTATTAAACCCCAGTCGGCCTTACAAGAAAAACACTCTGCTTTTGAGAAACAGGCACTCTTGCACTCCACTGTGTTTCCTATAGGACAAGTACAGTGAGCTAGCTCAGAACAAAAGAACTGTGCTTCCTACACAAACGGGGCATATCTAGTTCAACTCAGTATTGGAAACTAAGTAAAACAGGAGCTTCTCTTCAGTCCAATACACTGTATTTGCTGGGAACAGACGCGAGTGCTATTTGCACTGTTTATGGCCAGAATAGCACAATAGTTGTGTTCTTACCCTGAATTAACACTTAATGCTAGAACTTGAAACTGGATGTGCTTCAACTCCGTTTAGGAAGTTGTATTAAACCCCAGTCGGCCTTACAAGTAAAACACTCTGCTTTTGAGAAACAGGCACTCTTGCACTCCACTGTGTTTCCTATAGGGCCAGTACAGTGAGCTAGCTCAGAACAAAAGAACTGTGCTTCCTACACAAACGGGGCATATCTAGTTCAACTCAGTATTGGAAACTAAGTAAAACAGGAGCTTCTCTTCAGTCCAATACACTGTATTTGCTGGGAACAGACGCGAGTGCTATTTGCACTGTTTATGGCCAGAATAGCACAATAGTGGTGTTCTTACCCTGAATTAACACTTAATGCTAGAACTTGAAACTGGATGTGATTCAACTCCGTTTAGGAAGTTGTATTAAACCACAGTCGGCCTTACAAGAAAAACACTCTGCTTTTGAGAAACAGGCACACTTGCACTCCACTGTGTTTCCTATAGGGCCAGTAAAGTGAGCTAGCTCAGAACAAAAGAACTGTGCTTCCTACACAAACGGGGCATATCTAGTACAACTCAGTATTGGAAACTAAGTAAAACAGGAGCTTCTCTTCAGTCCAATACACTGTATTTGCTGGGAACAGACGCGAGTGCTATTTGCACTGTTTGTGGCCAGAATAGCACAATAGTGGTGTTCTTACCCTGAATTAACACTTAATGCTAGAACTTGAAACTGGATGTGATCCAACTTCTTTTAGGAAGTTGTATTAAACCCCAGTCGGCCTTACAAGAAAAACACTCTGCTTTTGAGAAACAGGCACTCTTGCACTCCACTGTGTTTCCTATAGGGCCAGTACACTGAGCTAGCTCAAAACAAAAGAACTGTGCTTCCTACACAAACGGGGCATATCTAGTTCAACTCAGTATTGGAAACTAAGTAAAACAGGAGCTTCTCTTCAGTCCAATACACTGTATTTGCTGGGAACAGACGCGAGTGCTATTTGCACTGTTTATGGCCAGAATAGCACAATAGTGGTGTTCTTACCCTGAATTAACACTTAATGCTAGAACTTGAAACTGGATGTGCTTCAACTCCGTTTAGGAAGTTGTATTAAACCCCAGTCGGCCTTACAAGGAAAACACTCTGCTTTTGAGAAACAGGCACTCTTGCACTCCACTGTGTTTCCTATAGGGCCAGTACAGTGAGCTAGCTCAGAACAAAAGAACTGTGCTTCCTACACAAACGGGGCATATCTAGTTCAACTCAGTATTGGAAACTAAGTAAAACAGGAGCTTCTCTTCAGTCCAATACACTGTATTTGCTGGGAACGGACGCGAGTGCAATTTGCACTGTTTATGGCCAGAATAGCACAATAGTGGTGTTCTTACCCTGAATTAACACTTAATGCTAGAACTTGAAACTGGATGTGATTCAACTCCGTTTAGGAAGTTGTATTAAACCCCAGTCGGCCTTACAAGAAAAACACTCTGCTTTTGAGAAACAGGCACTCTTGCACTCCACTGTGTTTCCTATAGGGCCAGTACAGTGAGCTAGCTCAGAAAAAAAGAACTGTGCTTCCTACACAAACGGGGCATATCTAGTTCAACTCAGTATTGGAAACTAAGTAAAACAGGAGCTTCTCTTCAGTCCAATACACTGTATTTGCTGGGAACAGACGCGAGTGCTATTTGCACTGTTTATGGCCAGAATAGCACAATAGTGGTGTTCTTACCCTGAATTAACACTTAATGCTAGAACTTGAAACTGGATGTGATTCAACTCCGTTTAGGAAGTTGTATTAAACCCCAGTCGGCTTTACAAGAAAAACACTCTGCTTTTGAGAAACAGGCACTTTTGCACTCCACTGTGTTTCCTGTAGGGCCAGTACAGTGAGCTAGCTCAGAACAAAAGAACTGTGCTTCCTACACAAACGGGGCATATCTAGTTCAACTCAGTATTGGAAACTAAGTAAAACAGGAGCTTCTCTTCAGTCCAATACACTGTATTTCCTGGGAACAGACGCGAGTGCTATTTGCACTGTTTATGGCCAGAATAGCACAATAGTGGTGTTCTTACCCTGAATTAACACTTAATGCTAGAACTTGAAACTGGATGTGATTCAACTCCGTTTAGGCAGTTGTATTAAACCACAGTCGGCTTTACAAGAAAAACACTCTGCTTTTGAGAAACAGGCACTTTTGCACTCCACTGTGTTTCCTATAGGGCCAGTACAGTGAGCTAGCTCAGAACAAAAGAACTGTGCTTCCTACACAAACGGGGCATATCTAGTTCAACTCAGTATTGGAAACTAAGTAAAACAGGAGCTTCTCTTCAGTCCAATACACTGTATTTGCTGGGAACAGACGCGAGTGCTATTTGCACTGTTTATGGCCAGAATAGCACAATAGTTGTGTTCTTACCCTGAATTAACACTTAATGCTAGAACTTGAAACTGGATGTGATTCAACTCCTTTTAGGAAGTTGTATTAAACCCCAGTCGGCCTTACAAGAAAAACACTCTGCTTTTGAGAAACAGGCACTCTTGCACTCCACTGTGTTTCCGATAGGGCCAGTACAGTGAGCTAGCTCAGAACAAAAGAACTGTGCTTCCTACACAAACGGGGCATATCTAGTTCAACTCAGTATTGGAAACTAAGTAAAACAGGAGCTTCTCTTCAGTCCAATACACTGTATTTGCTGGGAACAGACGCGAGTGCTATTTGCACTGTTTATGGCCAGAATAGCACAATAGTGGTGTTCTTACCCTGAATTAACACTTAATGCTAGAACTTGAAACTGGATGTGATTCAACTTCTTTTAGGAAGTTGTATTAAACCCCAGTCGGCCTTAGAAGAAAAACACTCTGCTTTTGAGAAACAGGCACTCTTGCACTCCACTGTGTTTCCTATAGGGCCAGTACACTGAGCTAGCTCAAAACAAAAGAACTGTGCTTCCTACACAAACGGGGCATATCTAGTTCAACTCAGTATTGGAAACTAAGTAAAACAGGAGCTTCTCTTCAGTCCAATACACTGTATTTGCTGGGAACAGACGCGAGTGCTATTTGCACTGTTTATGGCCAGAATAGCACAATAGTGGTGTTCTTACCCTGAATTAACACTTAATGCTAGAACTTGAAACTGGATGTGATTCAACTCCGTTTAGGAAGTTGTATTAAACCCCAGTCGGCCTTACAAGAAAAACACTCTGCTTTTGAGAAACAGGCACTCTTGCACTCCACTGTGTTTCCTATAGGGCCAGTACAGTGAGCTAGCTCAGAAAAAAAGAACTGTGCTTCCTACACAAACGGGGCATATCTAGTTCAACTCAGTATTGGAAACTAAGTAAAACAGGAGCTTCTCTTCAGTCCAATACACTGTATTTGCTGGGAACAGACGCGAGTGCTATTTGCACTGTTTATGGCCAGAATAGCACAATAGTGGTGTTCTTACCCTGAATTAACACTTAATGCTAGAACTTGAAACTGGATGTGATTCAACTCCTTTTAGGAAGTTGTATTAAACCCCAGTCGGCCTTACAAGAAAAACACTCTGCTTTTGAGAAACAGGCACTCTTGCACTCCACTGTGTTTCCTATAGGGCCAGTACAGTGAGCTAGCTCAGAACAAAAGAACTGTGCTTCCTACACAAACGGGGCATATCTAGTTCAACTCAGTATTGGAAACTAAGTAAAACAGGAGCTTCTCTTCAGTCCAATACACTGTATTTGCTGGGAACAGACGCGAGTGCTATTTGCATTGTTTATGGCCAGAATAGCACAATAGTTGTGTTCTTACCCTGAATTAACACTTAATGCTAGAACTTGAAACTGGATGAGATTCAACTCCTTTTAGGAAGTTGTATTAAACCCCAGTCGGCCTTACAAGGAAAACACTCTGCTTTTGAGAAACATGCACTCTTGCACTCCACTGTGTTTCCTATAGGGCCAGTACAGTGAGCTAGCTCAGAACAAAAGAACTGTGCTTCCTACACAAACGGGGCATATCTAGTTCAACTCAGTATTGGCAACTAAGTAAAACAGGAGCTTCTCTTCAGTCCAATACACTGTATTTGCTGGGAACAGACGCGAGTGCTATTTGCACTGTTTTTGGCCAGAATAGCACAATAGTGGTGTTCTTACCCTGAATTAACACTTAATGCTAGAACTTGAAACTGGATGTGATTCAACTCCGTTTAGGAAGTTGTATTAAACCCCAGTCGGCCTTATAAGAAAAACACTCTGCTTTTGAGAAACAGGCACTCTTGCACTCCACTGTGTTTCCTATAGGGCCGGTACAGTGAGCTAGCTCAGAACAAAAGAACTGTGCTTCCTACACAAACGGGGCATATCTAGTTCAACTCAGTATTGGAAACTAAGTAAAACAGGAGCTTCTCTTCAGGCCAATACACTGTATTTGCTGGGAACAGACGCGAGTGCTATTTGCACTGTTTATGGCCAGAATAGCACAATAGTGGTGTTCTTACCCTGAATTAACAATTAATGCTAGAACTTGAAACTGGATGTGATTCAAATCCTTTTAGGAAGTTGTATTAAACCCCAGTCGGCCTTACAAGAAAAACACTCTGCTTTTGAGAAACAGGCACTCTTGCACTCCACTGTGTTTCCTATAGGGCCAGTACAGTGAGCTAGCTCAGAACAAAAGAACTGTGCTTCCTACACAAACGGGGCATATCTAGTTCAACTCAGTATTGGAAACTAAGTAAAACAGGAGCTTCTCTTCAGTCCAATACACTGTATTTGCTGGGAACAGACGCGAGTGCTATTTGCACTGTTTATGGCCAGAATAGCACAATAGTTGTGTTCTTACCCTGAATTAACACTTAATGCTAGAACTTGAAACTGGATGTGATTCAACTCCTTTTAGGAAGTTGTATTAAACCCCAGTCGGCCTTACAAGAAAAACACTCTGCTTTTGAGAAACATGCACTCTTGCACTCCACTGTGTTTCCTATAGGGCCAGTACAGTGAGCTAGCTCAGAACAAAAGAACTGTGCTTCCTACACAAACGGGGCATATCTAGTTCAACTCAGTATTGGAAACTAAGTAAAATAGGAGCTTCTCTTCAGTCCAATACACTGTATTTGCTGGGAACAGACGCGAGTGCTATTTGCACTGTTTATGGCCAGAATAGCACAATAGTGGTGTTCTTACCCTGAATTAACACTTAATGCTAGAACTTGAAACTGGATGTGATTCAACTCCGTTTAGGAAGTTGTATTAAACCCCAGTCGGCCTTACAAGAAAAACACTCTGCTTTTGAGAAACAGGCACTCTTGCACTCCACTGTGTTTCCTATAGGGCCAGTACAGTGAGCTAGCTCAGAACAAAAGAACTGTGCTTCCTACACAAACGGGGCATATCTAGTTCAACTCAGTATTGGAAACTAAGTAAAACAGGAGCTTCTCTTCAGTCCAATACACTGTATTTGCTGGGAACAGACGCGAGTGCTATTTGCACTGTTTATGGCCAGAATAGCACAATAGTGGTGTTCTTACCCTGAATTAACACTTAATGCTAGAACTTGAAACTGGATGTGATTCAACTCCGTTTAGGAAGTTGTATTAAACCCCAGTCGGCCTTACAAGAAAAACACTCTGCTTTTGAGAAACAGGCACTCTTGCACTCCACTGTGTTTCCTATAGGGCCAGTACAGTGAGCTAGCTCAGAACAAAAGAACTGTGCTTCCTACACAAACGGGGCATATCTAGTTCAACTCAGTATTGGAAACTAAGTAAAACAGGAGCTTCTCTTCAGTCCAATACACTGTATTTGCTGGGAACAGACGCGAGTGCTATTTGCACTGTTTGTGGCCTGAATAGCACAATAGTGGTATTCTTACCCTGAATTAACACTTAATGCTAGAACTTGAAACTGGATGTGATTCAACTCCGTTTAGGAAGTTGTATTAAACCCAAGTCGGCCTTACAAGAAAAACACTCTGCTTTTGAGAAACAGGCACTCATGCACTCCACTGTGTTTCCTATAGGGCCAGTACAGTGAGCTAGCTCAGAAAAAAAGAACTGTGCTTCCTACACAAACGGGGCATATCTAGTTCAACTCAGTATTGGAAACTAAGTAAAACAGGAGCTTCTCTTCAGTCCAATACACTGTATTTGCTGGGAACAGACGCGAGTGCTATTTGCACTGTTTATGGCCAGAATAGCACAATAGTGGTGTTCTTACCCTGAATTAACACTTAATGCTAGAACTTGAAACTGGATGTGATTCAACTCCTTTTAGGAAGTTGTATTAAACCCCAGTCGGCCTTACAAGAAAAACACTCTGCTTTTGAGAAACAGGCACTCTTGCACTCCACTGTGTTTCCTATAGGGCCAGTACAGTGAGCTAGCTCAGAACAAAAGAACTGTGCTTCCTACACAAACGGGGCATATCTAGTTCAACTCAGTATTGGAAACTAAGTAAAACAGGAGCTTCTCTTCAGTCCAATACACTGTATTTGCTGGGAACAGACGCGAGTGCTATTTGCACTGTTTATGGCCAGAATAGCACAATAGTTGTGTTCTTACCCTGAATTAACACTTAATGCTAGAACTTGAAACTGGATGAGATTCAACTCCTTTTAGGAAGTTGTATTAAACCCCAGTCGGCCTTACAAGGAAAACACTCTGCTTTTGAGAAACATGCACTCTTGCACTCCACTGTGTTTCCTATAGGGCCAGTACAGTGAGCTAGCTCAGAACAAAAGAACTGTGCTTCCTACACAAACGGGGCATATCTAGTTCAACTCAGTATTGGAAACTAAGTAAAACAGGAGCTTCTCTTCAGGCCAATACACTGTATTTGCTGGGAACAGACGCGAGTGCTATTTGCACTGTTTTTGGCCAGAATAGCACAATAGTGGTGTTCTTACCCTGAATTAACACTTAATGCTAGAACTTGAAACTGGATGTGATTCAACTCCGTTTAGGAATTTGTATTAAACCCCAGTCGGCCTTATAAGAAAAACACTCTGCTTTTGAGAAACAGGCACTCTTGCACTCCACTGTGTTTCCTATAGGGCCGGTACAGTGAGCTAGCTCAGAACAAAAGAACTGTGCTTCCTACACAAACGGGGCATATCTAGTTCAACTCAGTATTGGAAACTAAGTAAAACAGGAGCTTCTCTTCAGGCCAATACACTGTATTTGCTGGGAACAGACGCGAGTGCTATTTGCACTGTTTATGGCCAGAATAGCACAATAGTGGTGTTCTTACCCTGAATTAACAATTAATGCTAGAACTTGAAACTGGATGTGATTCAACTCCTTTTAGGAAGTTGTATTAAACCCCAGTCGGCCTTACAAGAAAAACACTCTGCTTTTGAGAAACAGGCACTCTTGCACTCCACTGTGTTTCCTATAGGGCCAGTACAGTGAGCTAGCTCAGAACAAAAGAACTGTGCTTCCTACACAAACGGGGCATATCTAGTTCAACTCAGTATTGCAAACTAAGTAAAACAGGAGCTTCTCTTCAGTCCAATACACTGTATTTGCCGGGAACAGACGCGAGTGCTATTTGCACTGTTTATGGCCAGAATAGCACAATAGTTGTGTTCTTACCCTGAATTAACACTTAATGCTAGAACTTGAAACTGGATGTGATTCAACTCCTTTTAGGAAGTTGTATTAAACCCCAGTCGGCCTTACAAGAAAAACACTCTGCTTTTGAGAAACATGCACTCTTGCACTCCACTGTGTTTCCTATAGGGCCAGTACAGTGCGCTAGCTCAGAACAAAAGAACTGTGCTTCCTACACAAACGGGGCATATCTAGTTCAACTCAGTATTGGAAACTAAGTAAAATAGGAGCTTCTCTTCAGTCCAATACACTGTATTTGCTGGGAACAGACGCGAGTGCTATTTGCACTGTTTATGGCCAGAGAAGCACAATAGTGGTGTTCTTACCCTGAATTAACACTTAATGCTAGAACTTGAAACTGGATGTGATTCAACTCCGTTTAGGAAGTTGTATTAAACCCCAGTCGGCCTTACAAGAAAAACACTCTGCTTTTGCCAACAGGCACTCTTGCACTCCACTGTGTTTCCTATAGGGCCAGTACAGTGAGCTAGCTCAGAACAAAAGAACTGTGCTTCCTACACAAACGGGGCATATCTAGTTCAACTCAGTATTGGAAACTAAGTAAAACAGGAGCTTCTCTTCAGTCCAATACACTGTATTTGCTGGGAACAGACGCGAGTGCTATTTGCACTGTTTATGGCCAGAATAGCACAATAGTGGTGTTCTTACCCTGAATTAACACTTAATGCTAGAACTTGAAACTGGATGTGATTCAACTCCATTTAGGAAGTTGTATTAAACCCCAGTCGGCCTTACAAGAAAAACACTCTGCTTTTGAGAAACAGGCACTCTTGCACTTCACTGTGTTTCCTATAGGGCCAGTACAGTGAGCTAGCTCAGAACAAAAGAACTGTGCTTCCTACACAAACGGGGCATATCTAGTTCAACTCAGTATTGGAAACTAAGTAAAACAGGAGCTTCTCTTCAGTCCAATACACTGTATTTGCTGGGAACAGACGCGAGTGCTATTTGCACTGTTTGTGGCCTGAATAGCACAATAGTGGTATTCTTACCCTGAATTAACACTTAATGCTAGAACTTGAAACTGGATGTGATTCAACTCCGTTTAGGAAGTTGTATTAAACCCAAGTCGGCCTTACAAGAAAAACACTCTGCTTTTGAGAAACAGGCACTCTTGCACTCCACTGTGTTTCCTATAGGGCCAGTACAGTGAGCTAGCTCAGAAAAAAAGAACTGTGCTTCCTACACAAACGGGGCATATCTAGTTCAACTCAGTATTGGAAACTAAGTAAAACAGGAGCTTCTCTTCAGTCCAATACACTGTATTTGCTGGGAACAGACGCGAGTGCTATTTGCACTGTTTATGGCCAGAATAGCACAATAGTGGTGTTCTTACCCTGAATTAACACTTAATGCTAGAACTTGAAACTGGATGTGATTCAACTCCTTTTAGGAAGTTGTATTAAACCCCAGTCGGCCTTACAAGAAAAACACTCTGCTTTTGAGAAACAGGCACTCTTGCACTCCACTGTGTTTCCTATAGGGCCAGTACAGTGAGCTAGCTCAGAACAAAAGAACTGTGCTTCCTACACAAACGGGGCATATCTAGTTCAACTCAGTATTGGAAACTAAGTAAAACAGGAGCTTCTCTTCAGTCCAATACACTGTATTTGCTGGGAACAGACGCGAGTGCTATTTGCACTGTTTATGGCCAGAATAGCACAATAGTTGTGTTCTTACCCTGAATTAACACTTAATGCTAGAACTTGAAACTGGATGAGATTCAACTCCTTTTAGGAAGTTGTATTAAACCCCAGTCGGCCTTACAAGGAAAACACTCTGCTTTTGAGAAACATGCACTCTTGCACTCCACTGTGTTTCCTATAGGGCCAGTACAGTGAGCTAGCTCAGAACAAAAGAACTGTGCTTCCTACACAAACGGGGCATATCTAGTTCAACTCAGTATTGGAAACTAAGTAAAACAGGAGCTTCTCTTCAGGCCAATACACTGTATTTGCTGGGAACAGACGCGAGTGCTATTTGCACTGTTTTTGGCCAGAATAGCACAATAGTGGTGTTCTTACCCTGAATTAACACTTAATGCTAGAACTTGAAACTGGATGTGATTCAACTCCATTTAGGAAGTTGTATTAAACCCCAGTCGGCCTTATAAGAAAAACACTCTGCTTTTGAGAAACAGGCACTCTTGCACTCCACTGTGTTTCCTATAGGGCCGGTACAGTGAGCTAGCTCAGAACAAAAGAACTGTGCTTCCTACACAAACGGGGCATATCTAGTTCAACTCAGTATTGGAAACTAAGTAAAACAGGAGCTTCTCTTCAGGCCAATACACTGTATTTGCTGGGAACAGACGCGAGTGCTATTTGCACTGTTTATGGCCAGAATAGCACAATAGTGGTGTTCTTACCCTGAATTAACAATTAATGCTAGAACTTGAAACTGGATGTGATTCAACTCCTTTTAGGAAGTTGTATTAAACCCCAGTCGGCCTTACAAGAAAAACACTCTGCTTTTGAGAAACAGGCACTCTTGCACTCCACTGTGTTTCCTATAGGGCCAGTACAGTGAGCTAGCTCAGAACAAAAGAACTGTGCTTCCTACACAAACGGGGCATATCTAGTTCAACTCAGTATTGGAAACTAAGTAAAACAGGAGCTTCTCTTCAGTCCAATACACTGTATTTGCTGGGAACAGACGCGAGTGCTATTTGCACTGTTTATGGCCAGAATAGCACAATAGTTGTGTTCTTACCCTGAATTAACACTTAATGCTAGAACTTGAAACTGGATGTGATTCAACTCCTTTTAGGAAGTTGTATTAAACCCCAGTCGGCCTTACAAGAAAAACACTCTGCTTTTGAGAAACATGCACTCTTGCACTCCACTGTGTTTCCTATAGGGCCAGTACAGTGAGCTAGCTCAGAACAAAAGAACTGTGCTTCCTACACAAACGGGGCATATCTAGTTCAACTCAGTATTGGAAACTAAGTAAAATAGGAGCTTCTCTTCAGTCCAATACACTGTATTTGCTGGGAACAGACGCGAGTGCTATTTGCACTGATTATGGCCAGAAGAGCACAATAGTGGTGTTCTTACCCTGAATTAACACTTAATGCTAGAACTTGAAACTGGATGTGATTCAACTCCGTTTAGGAAGTTGTATTAAACCCCAGTCGGCCTTACAAGAAAAACACTCTGCTTTTGAGAAACAGGCACTCTTGCACTCCACTGTGTTTCCTATAGGGCCAGTACAGTGAGCTAGCTCAGAACAAAAGAACTGTGCTTCCTACACAAACGGGGCATATCTAGTTCAACTCAGTATTGGAAACTAAGTAAAACAGGAGCTTCTCTTCAGTCCAATACACTGTATTTGCTGGGAACAGACGCGAGTGCTATTTGCACTGTTTATGGCCAGAATAGCACAATAGTGGTGTTCTTACCCTGAATTAACACTTAATGCTAGAACTTGAAACTGGATGTGATTCAACTCCGTTTAGGAAGTTGTATTAAACCCCAGTCGGCCTTACAAGAAAAACACTCTGCTTTTGAGAAACAGGCACTCTTGCACTCCACTGTGTTTCCTATAGGGCCAGTACAGTGAGCTAGCTCAGAACAAAAGAACTGTGCTTCCTACACAAACGGGGCATATCTAGTTCAACTCAGTATTGGAAACTAAGTAAAACAGGAGCTTCTCTTCAGTCCAATACACTGTATTTGCTGGGAACAGACGCGAGTGCTATTTGCACTGTTTGTGGCCTGAATAGCACAATAGTGGTATTCTTACCCTGAATTAACACTTAATGCTAGAACTTGAAACTGGATGTGATTCAACTCCGTTTAGGAAGTTGTATTAAACCCAAGTCGGCCTTACAAGAAAAACACTCTGCTTTTGAGAAACAGGCACTCTTGCACTCCACTGTGTTTCCTATAGGGCCAGTACAGTGAGCTAGCTCAGAAAAAAAGAACTGTGCTTCCTACACAAACGGGGCATATCTAGTTCAACTCAGTATTGGAAACTAAGTAAAACAGGAGCTTCTCTTCAGTCCAATACACTGTATTTGCTGGGAACAGACGCGAGTGCTATTTGCACTGTTTATGGCCAGAATAGCACAATAGTGGTGTTCTTACCCTGAATTAACACTTAATGCTAGAACTTGAAACTGGATGTGATTCAACTCCTTTTAGGAAGTTGTATTAAACCCCAGTCGGCCTTACAAGAAAAACACTCTGCTTTTGAGAAACAGGCACTCTTGCACTCCACTGTGTTTCCTATAGGGCCAGTACAGTGAGCTAGCTCAGAACAAAAGAACTGTGCTTCCTACACAAACGGGGCATATCTAGTTCAACTCAGTATTGGAAACTAAGTAAAACAGGAGCTTCTCTTCAGTCCAATACACTGTATTTGCTGGGAACAGACGCGAGTGCTATTTGCACTGTTTATGGCCAGAATAGCACAATAGTGGTGTTCTTACCCTGAATTAACACGTAATTCTAGAACTTGAACCTGGATGTGATTCAACTCCGTTTAGGAAGTTGTATTAAACCCCAGTCGGCCTTACAAGAAAAACACTCTGCTTTTGAGAAACAGGCACTCTTGCACTCCACTGTGTTTCCTATAGGGCCAGTACAGTGAGCTAGCTCAGAACAAAAGAACTGTGCTTCCTACACAAACGGGGCATATCTAGTTCAACACAGTATTGGAAACTAAGTAAAACAGGAGCTTCTCTTCAGTCCAATACACTGTATTTGCTGGGAACAGACGCGAGTGCTATTTGCACTGTTTTTGGCCAGAATAGCACAATAGTGGTGTTCTTACCCTGAATTAACACTTAATGCTAGAACTTGAAACTGGATGTGATTCAACTCCGTTTAGGAAGTTGTATTAAACCCCAGTCGGCCTTATAAGAAAAACACTCTGCTTTTGAGAAACAGGCACTCTTGCACTCCACTGTGTTTCCTATAGGGCCGGTACAGTGAGCTAGCTCAGAACAAAAGAACTGTGCTTCCTACACAAACGGGGCATATCTAGTTCAACTCAGTATTGGAAACTAAGTAAAACAGGAGCTTCTCTTCAGGCCAATACACTGTATTTGCTGGGAACAGACGCGAGTGCTATTTGCACTGTTTATGGCCAGAATAGCACAATAGTGGTGTTCTTACCCTGAATTAACAATTAATGCTAGAACTTGAAACTGGATGTGATTCAACTCCTTTTAGGAAGTTGTATTAAACCCCAGTCGGCCTTACAAGAAAAACACTCTGCTTTTGAGAAACAGGCACTCTTGCACTCCACTGTGTTTCCTATAGGGCCAGTACAGTGAGCTAGCTCAGAACAAAAGAACTGTGCTTCCTACACAAACGGGGCATATCTAGTTCAACTCAGTATTGGAAACTAAGTAAAACAGGAGCTTCTCTTCAGTCCAATACACTGTATTTGCTGGGAACAGACGCGAGTGCTATTTGCACTGTTTATGGCCAGAATAGCACAATAGTTGTGTTCTTACCCTGAATTAACACTTAATGCTAGAACTTGAACCTGGATGTGATTCAACTCCTTTTAGGAAGTTGTATTAAACCCCAGTCGGCCTTACAAGAAAAACACTCTGCTTTTGAGAAACATGCACTCTTGCACTCCACTGTGTTTCCTATAGGGCCAGTACAGTGAGCTAGCTCAGAACAAAAGAACTGTGCTTCCTACACAAACGGGGCATATCTAGTTCAACTCAGTATTGGAAACTAAGTAAAATAGGAGCTTCTCTTCAGTCCAATACACTGTATTTGCTGGGAACAGACGCGAGTGCTATTTGCACTGTTTATGGCCAGAATAGCACAATAGTGGTGTTCTTACCCTGAATTAACACTTAATGCTAGAACTTGAAACTGGATGTGATTCAACTCCGTTTAGGAAGTTGTATTAAACCCCAGTCGGCCTTACAAGAAAAACACTCTGCTTTTGAGAAACAGGCACTCTTGCACTCCACTGTGTTTCCTATAGGGCCAGTACAGTGAGCTAGCTCAGAACAAAAGAACTTTGCTTCCTACACAAACGGGGCATATCTAGTTCAACTCAGTATTGGAAACTAAGTAAAACAGGAGCTTCTCTTCAGTCCAATACACTGTATTTGCTGGGAACAGACGCGAGAGCTATTTGCACTGTTTGTGGCCAGAATAGCACAATAGTGGTGTTCTTACCCTGAATTAACACTTAATGCTAGAACTTGAAACTGGATGTGATTCAACTCCGTTTAGGAAGTTGTATTAAACCCCAGTCGGCCTTACAAGAAAAACACTCTGCTTTTGAGAAACAGGCACTCTTGCACTCACCTGTGTTTCCTATAGGGCCGGTACAGTGAGCTAGCTCAGAACAAAAGAACTGTGCTTCCTACACAAACGGGGCATATCTAGTTCAACTCAGTATTGGAAACTAAGTAAAACAGGAGCTTCTCTTCAGTCCAATACACTGTATTTGCTGGGAACACACGCGTGTGCTATTTGAACTGTTTATGGCCAGAATAGCATAATAGTGGTGTTCTTACCCTGAATTAACACTTAATGCTAGAACTTGAAACTGGATGTGATTCAACTCCGTTTAGGAAGTTGTATTAAACCCCAGTCGGCCTTACAAGAAAAACACTCTGCTTTTGAGAAACAGGCACTCTTGCACTCCACTGTGTTTCCTATAGGGCCAGTACAGTGAGCTAGCTCAGAACAAAAGAACTGTGCTTCCTACACAAACGGGGCATATCTAGTTCAACTCAGTATTGGAAACTAAGTAAAACAGGAGCTTCTCTTCAGTCCAATACACTGTATTTGCTGGGAACAGACGCGAGTTTTATTTGCACTGTTTATGGCCACAAGAGCACAATAGTGGTGTTCTTACCCTGAATTAACACTTAATGCTAGAACTTGAAACTGGATGTGATTCAACTCCTTTTAGGAAGTTGTATTAAACCCCAGTCGGCCTTACAAGAAAAACACTCTGCTTTTGAGAAACAGGCACTCTTGCACTCCACTGTGTTTCCTATAGGGCCAGTACAGTGAGCTAGCTCAGAACAAAAGAACTGTGCTTCCTACACAAACGGGGCATATCTAGTTCAACTCAGTATTGGAAACTAAGTAAAACAGGAGCTTCTCTTCAGTCCAATACACTGTATTTGCTGGGAACAGACGCGAGTTTTATTTGCACTGTTTATGGCCACAAGAGCACAATAGTGGTGTTCTTACCCTGAATTAACACTTAATGCTAGAACTTGAAACTGGATGTGATTCAACTCCGTTTAGGAAGTTGTATTAAACCCCAGTCGGCCTTACAAGAAAAACACTCTGCTTTTGAGAAACAGGCACACTTGCACTCCACTGTGTTTCCTATAGGGCCGGTACAGTGAGCTAGCTCAGAACAAAAGAACTGTGCTTCCTACACAAACGTGGCCTATCTAGTTCAACTCAGTATTTTAAACTAAGTAAAACAGGAGCTTCTCTTCAGTCCAATACACTGTATTTGCTGGGAACAGACGCAAGTGCTATTTGCACTGTTTGTGGCCAGAATAGCACAATAGTGGTGTTCTTACCCTGAATTAACACTTAATGCTAGAACTTGAAACTGGATGTGATTCAACTCCGTTTAGGAAGTTGTATTAAACCCCAGTCGGCCTTACAAGAAAAACACTCTGCTTTTGAGAAACAGGCACTCTTGCACTCCACTGTGTTTCCTATAGGACAAGTACAGTGAGCTAGCTCAGAACAAAAGAACTGTGCTTCCTACACAAACGGGGCATATCTAGTTCAACTCAGTATTGGAAACTAAGTAAAACAGGAGCTTCTCTTCAGTCCAATACACTGTATTTGCTGGGAACAGACGCGAGTGCTATTTGCACTGTTTATGGCCAGAATAGCACAATAGTTGTGTTCTTACCCTGAATTAACACTTAATGCTAGAACTTGAAACTGGATGTGCTTCAACTCCGTTTAGGAAGTTGTATTAAACCCCAGTCGGCCTTACAAGTAAAACACTCTGCTTTTGAGAAACAGGCACTCTTGCACTCCACTGTGTTTCCTATAGGGCCAGTACAGTGAGCTAGCTCAGAACAAAAGAACTGTGCTTCCTACACAAACGGGGCATATCTAGTTCAACTCAGTATTGGAAACTAAGTAAAACAGGAGCTTCTCTTCAGTCCAATACACTGTATTTGCTGGGAACAGACGCGAGTGCTATTTGCACTGTTTATGGCCAGAATAGCACAATAGTGGTGTTCTTACCCTGAATTAACACTTAATGCTAGAACTTGAAACTGGATGTGATTCAACTCCGTTTAGGAAGTTGTATTAAACCACAGTCGGCCTTACAAGAAAAACACTCTGCTTTTGAGAAACAGGCACACTTGCACTCCACTGTGTTTCCTATAGGGCCAGTACAGTGAGCTAGCTCAGAACAAAAGAACTGTGCTTCCTACACAAACGGGGCATATCTAGTACAACTCAGTATTGGAAACTAAGTAAAACAGGAGCTTCTCTTCAGTCCAATACACTGTATTTGCTGGGAACAGACGCGAGTGCTATTTGCACTGTTTGTGGCCAGAATAGCACAATAGTGGTGTTCTTACCCTGAATTAACACTTAATGCTAGAACTTGAAACTGGATGTGATTCAACTTCTTTTAGGAAGTTGTATTAAACCCCAGTCGGCCTTACAAGAAAAACACTCTGCTTTTGAGAAACAGGCACTCTTGCACTCCACTGTGTTTCCTATAGGGCCAGTACACTGAGCTAGCTCAAAACAAAAGAACTGTGCTTCCTACACAAACGGGGCATATCTAGTTCAACTCAGTATTGGAAACTAAGTAAAACAGGAGCTTCTCTTCAGTCCAATACACTGTATTTGCTGGGAACAGACGCGAGTGCTATTTGCACTGTTTATGGCCAGAATAGCACAATAGTGGTGTTCTTACCCTGAATTAACACTTAATGCTAGAACTTGAAACTGGATGTGCTTCAACTCCGTTTAGGAAGTTGTATTAAACCCCAGTCGGCCTTACAAGGAAAACACTCTGCTTTTGAGAAACAGGCACTCTTGCACTCCACTGTGTTTCCTATAGGGCCAGTACAGTGAGCTAGCTCAGAACAAAAGAACTGTGCTTCCTACACAAACGGGGCATATCTAGTTCAACTCAGTATTGGAAACTAAGTAAAACAGGAGCTTCTCTTCAGTCCAATACACTGTATTTGCTGGGAACACACGCGTGTGCTATTTGAACTGTTTATGGCCAGAATAGCATAATAGTGGTGTTCTTACCCTGAATTAACACTTAATGCTAGAACTTGAAACTGGATGTGATTCAACTCCGTTTAGGAAGTTGTATTAAACCCCAGTCGGCCTTACAAGAAAAACACTCTGCTTTTGAGAAACAGGCACTCTTGCACTCCACTGTGTTTCCTATAGGGCCAGTACAGTGAGCTAGCTCAGAACAAAAGAACTGTGCTTCCTACACAAACGGGGCATATCTAGTTCAACTCAGTATTGGAAACTAAGTAAAACAGGAGCTTCTCTTCAGTCCAATACACTGTATTTGCTGGGAACAGACGCGAGTTTTATTTGCACTGTTTATGGCCACAAGAGCACAATAGTGGTGTTCTTACCCTGAATTAACACTTAATGCTAGAACTTGAAACTGGATGTGATTCAACTCCTTTTAGGAAGTTGTATTAAACCCCAGTCGGCCTTACAAGAAAAACACTCTGCTTTTGAGAAACAGGCACTCTTGCACTCCACTGTGTTTCCTATAGGGCCAGTACAGTGAGCTAGCTCAGAACAAAAGAACTGTGCTTCCTACACAAACGGGGCATATCTAGTTCAACTCAGTATTGGAAACTAAGTAAAACAGGAGCTTCTCTTCAGTCCAATACACTGTATTTGCTGGGAACAGACGCGAGTTTTATTTGCACTGTTTATGGCCACAAGAGCACAATAGTGGTGTTCTTACCCTGAATTAACACTTAATGCTAGAACTTGAAACTGGATGTGATTCAACTCCGTTTAGGAAGTTGTATTAAACCCCAGTCGGCCTTACAAGAAAAACACTCTGCTTTTGAGAAACAGGCACACTTGCACTCCACTGTGTTTCCTATAGGGCCGGTACAGTGAGCTAGCTCAGAACAAAAGAACTGTGCTTCCTACACAAACGTGGCCTATCTAGTTCAACTCAGTATTTTAAACTAAGTAAAACAGGAGCTTCTCTTCAGTCCAATACACTGTATTTGCTGGGAACAGACGCAAGTGCTATTTGCACTGTTTGTGGCCAGAATAGCACAATAGTGGTGTTCTTACCCTGAATTCACACTTAATGCTAGAACTTGAAACTGGATGTGATTCAACTCCGTTTAGGAAGTTGTATTAAACCCCAGTCGGCCTTACAAGAAAAACACTCTGCTTTTGAGAAACAGGCACTCTTGCACTCCACTGTGTTTCCTATAGGACAAGTACAGTGAGCTAGCTCAGAACAAAAGAACTGTGCTTCCTACACAAACGGGGCATATCTAGTTCAACTCAGTATTGGAAACTAAGTAAAACAGGAGCTTCTCTTCAGTCCAATACACTGTATTTGCTGGGAACAGACGCGAGTGCTATTTGCACTGTTTATGGCCAGAATAGCACAATAGTTGTGTTCTTACCCTGAATTAACACTTAATGCTAGAACTTGAAACTGGATGTGCTTCAACTCCGTTTAGGAAGTTGTATTAAACCCCAGTCGGCCTTACAAGTAAAACACTCTGCTTTTGAGAAACAGGCACTCTTGCACTCCACTGTGTTTCCTATAGGGCCAGTACAGTGAGCTAGCTCAGAACAAAAGAACTGTGCTTCCTACACAAACGGGGCATATCTAGTTCAACTCAGTATTGGAAACTAAGTAAAACAGGAGCTTCTCTTCAGTCCAATACACTGTATTTGCTGGGAACAGACGCGAGTGCTATTTGCACTGTTTATGGCCAGAATAGCACAATAGTGGTGTTCTTACCCTGAATTAACACTTAATGCTAGAACTTGAAACTGGATGTGATTCAACTCCGTTTAGGAAGTTGTATTAAACCACAGTCGGCCTTACAAGAAAAACACTCTGCTTTTGAGAAACAGGCACACTTGCACTCCACTGTGTTTCCTATAGGGCCAGTACAGTGAGCTAGCTCAGAACAAAAGAACTGTGCTTCCTACACAAACGGGGCATATCTAGTACAACTCAGTATTGGAAACTAAGTAAAACAGGAGCTTCTCTTCAGTCCAATACACTGTATTTGCTGGGAACAGACGCGAGTGCTATTTGCACTGTTTGTGGCCAGAATAGCACAATAGTGGTGTTCTTACCCTGAATTAACACTTAATGCTAGAACTTGAAACTGGATGTGATTCAACTTCTTTTAGGAAGTTGTATTAAACCCCAGTCGGCCTTACAAGAAAAACACTCTGCTTTTGAGAAACAGGCACTCTTGCACTCCACTGTGTTTCCTATAGGGCCAGTACACTGAGCTAGCTCAAAACAAAAGAACTGTGCTTCCTACACAAACGGGGCATATCTAGTTCAACTCAGTATTGGAAACTAAGTAAAACAGGAGCTTCTCTTCAGTCCAATACACTGTATTTGCTGGGAACAGACGCGAGTGCTATTTGCACTGTTTATGGCCAGAATAGCACAATAGTGGTGTTCTTACCCTGAATTAACACTTAATGCTAGAACTTGAAACTGGATGTGATTCAACTCCGTTTAGGAAGTTGTATTAAACCCCAGTCGGCCTTACAAGAAAAACACTCTGCTTTTGAGAAACAGGCACTCTTACACTCCACTGTGTTTCCTATAGGGCCAGTACAGTGAGCTAGCTCAGAAAAAAAGAACTGTGCTTCCTACACAAACGGGGCATATCTAGTTCAACTCAGTATTGGAAACTAAGTAAAACAGGAGCTTCTCTTCAGTCCAATACACTGTATTTGCTGGGAACAGACGCGAGTGCTATTTGCACTGTTTATGGCCAGAATAGCACAATAGTGGTGTTCTTACCCTGAATTAACACTTAATGCTAGAACTTGAAACTGGATGTGATTCAACTCCGTTTAGGAAGTTGTATTAAACCACAGTCGGCTTTACAAGAAAAACACTCTGCTTTTGAGAAACAGGCACTCTTGCACTCCACTGTGTTTCCTATAGGGCCAGTACAGTGAGCTAGCTCAGAACAAAAGAACTGTGCTTCCGACACAAACGGGGCATATCTAGTTCAACTCAGTATTGGAAACTAAGTAAAACAGGAGCTTCTCTTCAGTCCAATACACTGTATTTGCTGGGAACAGACGCGAGTGCTATTTGCACTGTTTATGGCCAGAATAGCACAATAGTGGTGTTCTTACCCTGAATTAACACTTAATGCTAGAACTTGAAACTGGATGTGATTCAACTCCGTTTAGGAAGTTGTATTAAACCACAGTCGGCTTTACAAGAAAAACACTCTGCTTTTGAGAAACAGGCACTTTTGCACTCCACTGTGTTTCCTATAGGGCCAGTACAGTGAGCTAGCTCAGAACAAAAGAACTGTGCTTCCTACACAAACGGGGCATATCTAGTTCAACTCAGTATTGGAAACTAAGTAAAACAGGAGCTTCTCTTCAGTCCAATACACTGTATTTGCTGGGAACAGACGCGAGTGCTATTTGCACTGTTTATGGCCAGAATAGCACAATAGTGGTGTTCTTACCCTGAATTAACACTTAATGCTAGAACTTGAAACTGGATGTGATTCAACTCCGTTTAGGAAGTTGTATTAAACCCCAGTCGGCCTTACAAGAAAAACACTCTGCTTTTGAGAAACAGGCACTCTTGCACTCCACTGTGTTTCCTATAGGGCCAGTACAGTGAGCTAGCTCAGAACAAAAGAACTGTGCTTCCTACACAAACGGGGCATATCTAGTTCAACTCAGTATTGGAAACTAAGTAAAACAGGAGCTTCTCTTCAGTCCAATACACTGTATTTGCTGGGAACAGACGCGAGTGCTATTTGCACTGTTTATGGCCAGAATAGCACAATAGTGGTGTTCTTACCCTGAATTAACACTTAATGCTAGAACTTGAAACTGGATGTGATTCAACTCCGTTTAGGATGTTGTATTAAACCCCAGTCGGCCTTACAAGAAAAACACTCTGCTTTTGAGAAACAGGCACTCTTGCACTCCACTGTGTTTCCTATAGGGCCAGTACAGTGAGCTAGCTCAGAACAAAAGAACTGTGCTTCCTACACAAACGGGGCATATCTAGTTCAACTCAGTATTGGAAACTAAGTAAAACAGGAGCTTCTCTTCAGTCCAATACACTGTATTTGCTGGGAACAGACGCGAGTGCTATTTGCACTGTTTATGGCCAGAATAGCACAATAGTGGTGTTCTTACCCTGAATTAACACTTAATGCTAGAACTTGAAACTGGATGTGATTCAACTCCGTTTAGGATGTTGTATTAAACCCCAGTCGGCCTTACAAGAAAAACACTCTGCTTTTGAGAAACAGGCACTCTTGCACTCCACTGTGTTTCCTATAGGGCCAGTACAGTGAGCTAGCTCAGAACAAAAGAACTGTGCTTCCTACACAAACGGGGCATATCTAGTTCAACTCAGTATTGGAAACTAAGTAAAACAGGAGCTTCTCTTCAGTCCAATACACTGTATTTGCTGGGAACAGACGCGAGTGCTATTTGCACTGTTTGTGGCCTGAATAGCACAATAGTGGTGTTCTTACCCTGAATTAACACTTAATGCTAGAACTTGAAACTGGATGTGATTCAACTCCGTTTAGGAAGTTGTATTAAACCCAAGTCGGCCTTACAAGAAAAACACTCTGCTTTTGAGAAACAGGCACTCTTCCACTCCACTGTGTTTCCTATAGGGCCAGTACAGTGAGCTAGCTCAGAAAAAAAGAACTGTGCTTCCTACACAAACGGGGCATATCTAGTTCAACTCAGTATTGGAAACTAAGTAAAACAGGAGCTTCTCTTCAGTCCAATACACTGTATTTGCTGGGAACAGACGCGAGTGCTATTTGCACTGTTTATGGCCAGAATAGCACAATAGTGGTGTTCTTACCCTGAATTAACACTTAATGCTAGAACTTGAAACTGGATGTGATTCAACTCCTTTTAGGAAGTTGTATTAAACCCCAGTCGGCCTTACAAGAAAAACACTCTGCTTTTGAGAAACAGGCACTCTTGAACTCCACTGTGTTTCCTATAGGGCCAGTACAGTGAGCTAGCTCAGAACAAAAGAACTGTGCTTCCTACACAAACGGGGCATATCTAGTTCAACTCAGTATTGGAAACTAAGTAAAACAGGAGCTTCTCTTCAGTCCAATACACTGTATTTGCTGGGAACAGACGCGAGTGCTATTTGCACTGTTTATGGCCAGAATAGCACAATAGTTGTGTTCTTACCCTGAATTAACACTTAATGCTAGAACTTGAAACTGGATGAGATTCAACTCCTTTTAGGAAGTTGTATTAAACCCCAGTCGGCCTTACAAGGAAAACACTCTGCTTTTGAGAAACATGCACTCTTGCACTCCACTGTGTTTCCTATAGGGCCGGTACAGTGAGCTAGCTCAGAACAAAAGAACTGTGCTTCCTACACAAACGGGGCATATCTAGTTCAACTCAGTATTGGAAACTAAGTAAAACAGGAGCTTCTCTTCAGGCCAATACACTGTATTTGCTGGGAACAGACGCGAGTGCTATTTGCACTGTTTATGGCCAGAATAGCACAATAGTGGTGTTCTTACCCTGAATTAACAATTAATGCTAGAACTTGAAACTGGATGTGATTCAACTCCTTTTAGGAAGTTGTATTAAACCCCAGTCGGCCTTACAAGAAAAACACTCTGCTTTTGAGAAACAGGCACTCTTGCACTCCACTGTGTTTCCTATAGGGCCAGTACAGTGAGCTAGCTCAGAACAAAAGAACTGTGCTTCCTACACAAACGGGGCATATCTAGTTCAACTCAGTATTGGAAACTAAGTAAAACAGGAGCTTCTCTTCAGTCCAATACACTGTATTTGCTGGGAACAGACGCGAGTGCTATTTGCACTGTTTATGGCCAGAATAGCACAATAGTTGTGTTCTTACCCTGAATTAACACTTAATGCTAGAACTTGAAATTGGATGTGATTCAACTCCTTTTAGGAAGTTGTATTAAACCCCAGTCGGCCTTACAAGAAAAACACTCTGCTTTTGAGAAACATGCACTCTTGCACTCCACTGTGTTTCCTATAGGGCCAGTACAGTGAGCTAGCTCAGAACAAAAGAACTGTGCTTCCTACACAAACGGGGCATATCTAGTTCAACTCAGTATTGGAAACTAAGTAAAACAGGAGCTTCTCTTCAGTCCAATACACTGTATTTGCTGGGAACAGACGCGAGTGCTATTTGCACTGTTTATGGCCAGAATAGCACAATAGTGGTGTTCTTACCCTGAATTAACACTTAATGCTAGAACTTGAAACTGGATGTGATTATACTCCGTTTAGGAAGTTGTATTAAACCCCAGTCGGCCTTACAAGAAAAACACTCTGCTTTTGAGAAACAGGCACTCTTGCACTCCACTGTGTTTCCTATAGGGCCAGTACAGTGAGCTAGCTCAGAACAAAAGAACTGTGCTTCCTACACAAACGGGGCATATCTAGTTCAACTCAGTATTGGAAACTAAGTAAAACAGGAGCTTCTCTTCAGTCCAATACACTGTATTTGCTGGGAACAGACGCGAGTGCTATTTGCACTGTTTATGGCCAGAATAGCACAATAGTGGTGTTCTTACCCTGAATTAACACTTAATGCTAGAACTTGAAACTGGATGTGATTCAACTCCGTTTAGGATGTTGTATTAAACCCCAGTCGGCCTTACAAGAAAAACACTCTGCTTTTGAGAAACAGGCACTCTTGCACTCCACTGTGTTTCCTATAGGGCCAGTACAGTGAGCTAGCTCAGAACAAAAGAACTGTGCTTCCTACACAAACGGGGCATATCTAGTTCAACTCAGTATTGGAAACTAAGTAAAACAGGAGCTTCTCTTCAGTCCAATACACTGTATTTGCTGGGAACAGACGCGAGTGCTATTTGCACTGTTTATGGCCAGAATAGCACAATAGTGGTGTTCTTACCCTGAATTAACACTTAATGCTAGAACTTGAAACTGGATGTGATTCAACTCCGTTTAGGATGTTGTATTAAACCCCAGTCGGCCTTACAAGAAAAACACTCTGCTTTTGAGAAACAGGCACTCTTGCACTCCACTGTGTTTCCTATAGGGCCAGTACAGTGAGCTAGCTCAGAACAAAAGAACTGTGCTTCCTACACAAACGGGGCATATCTAGTTCAACTCAGTATTGGAAACTAAGTAAAACAGGAGCTTCTCTTCAGTCCAATACACTGTATTTGCTGGGAACAGACGCGAGTGCTATTTGCACTGTTTGTGGCCTGAATAGCACAATAGTGGTGTTCTTACCCTGAATTAACACTTAATGCTAGAACTTGAAACTGGATGTGATTCAACTCCGTTTAGGAAGTTGTATTAAACCCAAGTCGGCCTTACAAGAAAAACACTCTGCTTTTGAGAAACAGGCACTCTTCCACTCCACTGTGTTTCCTATAGGGCCAGTACAGTGAGCTAGCTCAGAAAAAAAGAACTGTGCTTCCTACACAAACGGGGCATATCTAGTTCAACTCAGTATTGGAAACTAAGTAAAACAGGAGCTTCTCTTCAGTCCAATACACTGTATTTGCTGGGAACAGACGCGAGTGCTATTTGCACTGTTTATGGCCAGAATAGCACAATAGTGGTGTTCTTACCCTGAATTAACACTTAATGCTAGAACTTGAAACTGGATGTGATTCAACTCCTTTTAGGAAGTTGTATTAAACCCCAGTCGGCCTTACAAGAAAAACACTCTGCTTTTGAGAAACAGGCACTCTTGCACTCCACTGTGTTTCCTATAGGGCCAGTACAGTGAGCTAGCTCAGAACAAAAGAACTGTGCTTCCTACACAAACGGGGCATATCTAGTTCAACTCAGTATTGGAAACTAAGTAAAACAGGAGCTTCTCTTCAGTCCAATACACTGTATTTGCTGGGAACAGACGCGAGTGCTATTTGCACTGTTTATGGCCAGAATAGCACAATAGTTGTGTTCTTACCCTGAATTAACACTTAATGCTAGAACTTGAAACTGGATGAGATTCAACTCCTTTTAGGAAGTTGTATTAAACCCCAGTCGGCCTTACAAGGAAAACACTCTGCTTTTGAGAAACATGCACTCTTGCACTCCACTGTGTTTCCTATAGGGCCAGTACAGTGAGCTAGCTCAGAACAAAAGAACTGTGCTTCCTACACAAACGGGGCATATCTAGTTCAACTCAGTATTGGCAACTAAGTAAAACAGGAGCTTCTCTTCAGTCCAATACACTGTATTTGCTGGGAACAGACGCGAGTGCTATTTGCACTGTTTTTGGCCAGAATAGCACAATAGTGGTGTTCTTACCCTGAATTAACACTTAATGCTAGAACTTGAAACTGGATGTGATTCAACTCCGTTTAGGAAGTTGTATTAAACCCCAGTCGGCCTTATAAGAAAAACACTCTGCTTTTGAGAAACAGGCACTCTTGCACTCCACTGTGTTTCCTATAGGGCGGGTACAGTGAGCTAGCTCAGAACAAAAGAACTGTGCTTCCTACACAAACGGGGCATATCTAGTTCAACTCAGTATTGGAAACTAAGTAAAACAGGAGCTTCTCTTCAGGCCAATACACTGTATTTGCTGGGAACAGACGCGAGTGCTATTTGCACTGTTTATGGCCAGAATAGCACAATAGTGGTGTTCTTACCCTGAATTAACAATTAATGCTAGAACTTGAAACTGGATGTGATTCAACTCCTTTTAGGAAGTTGTATTAAACCCCAGTCGGCCTTACAAGAAAAACACTCTGCTTTTGAGAAACAGGCACTCTTGAACTCCACTGTGTTTCCTATAGGGCCAGTACAGTGAGCTAGCTCAGAACAAAAGAACTGTGCTTCCTACACAAACGGGGCATATCTAGTTCAACTCAGTATTGGAAACTAAGTAAAACAGGAGCTTCTCTTCAGTCCAATACACTGTATTTGCTGGGAACAGACGCGAGTGCTATTTGCACTGTTTATGGCCAGAATAGCACAATAGTTGTGTTCTTACCCTGAATTAACACTTAATGCTAGAACTTGAAACTGGATGAGATTCAACTCCTTTTAGGAAGTTGTATTAAACCCCAGTCGGCCTTACAAGGAAAACACTCTGCTTTTGAGAAACATGCACTCTTGCACTCCACTGTGTTTCCTATAGGGCCAGTACAGTGAGCTAGCTCAGAACAAAAGAACTGTGCTTCCTACACAAACGGGGCATATCTAGTTCAACTCAGTATTGGCAACTAAGTAAAACAGGAGCTTCTCTTCAGTCCAATACACTGTATTTGCTGGGAACAGACACGAGTGCTATTTGCACTGTTTTTGGCCAGAATAGCACAATAGTGGTGTTCTTACCCTGAATTAACACTTAATGCTAGAACTTGAAACTGGATGTGATTCAACTCCGTTTAGGAAGTTGTATTAAACCCCAGTCGGCCTTATAAGAAAAACACTCTGCTTTTGAGAAACAGGCACTCTTGCACTCCACTGTGTTTCCTATAGGGCCAGTACAGTGAGCTAGCTCAGAACAAAAGAACTGTGCTTCCTACACAAACGGGGCATATCTAGTTCAACTCAGTATTGGAAACTAAGTAAAACAGGAGCTTCTCTTCAGTCCAATACACTGTATTTGCTGGGAACAGACGCGAGTGCTATTTGCACTGTTTATGGCCAGAATAGCACAATAGTTGTGTTCTTACCCTGAATTAACACTTAATGCTAGAACTTGAAACTGAATGTGATTCAACTCCTTTTAGGAAGTTGTATTAAACCCCAGTCGGCCTTACAAGAAAAACACTCTGCTTTTGAGAAACATGCACTCTTGCACTCCACTGTGTTTCCTATAGGGCCAGTACAGTGAGCTAGCTCAGAACAAAAGAACTGTGCTTCCTACACAAACGGGGCATATCTAGTTCAACTCAGTATTGGAAACTAAGTAAAATAGGAGCTTCTCTTCAGTCCAATACACTGTATTTGCTGGGAACAGACGCGAGTGCTATTTGCACTGTTTTTGGCCAGAATAGCACAATAGTGGTGTTCTTACCCTGAATTAACACTTAATGCTAGAACTTGAAACTGGATGTGATTCAACTCCGTTTAGGAAGTTGTATTAAACCCCAGTCGGCCTTACAAGAAAAACACTCTGCTTTTGAGAAACAGGCACTCTTGCACTCCACTGTGTTTCCTATAGGGCCAGTACAGTGAGCTAGCTCAGAACAAAAGAACTGTGCTTCCTACACAAACGGGGCATATCTAGTTCAACTCAGTATTGGAAACTAAGTAAAACAGGAGCTTCTCTTCAGTCCAATACACTGTATTTGCTGGGAACACACGCGTGTGCTATTTGAACTGTTTATGGCCAGAATAGCATAATAGTGGTGTTCTTACCCTGAATTAACACTTAATGCTAGAACTTGAAACTGGATGTGATTCAACTCCGTTTAGGAAGTTGTATTAAACCCCAGTCGGCCTTACAAGAAAAACACTCTGCTTTTGAGAAACAGGCACTCTTGCACTCCACTGTGTTTCCTATAGGGCCAGTACAGTGAGCTAGCTCAGAACAAAAGAACTGTGCTTCCTACACAAACGGGGCATATCTAGTTCAACTCAGTATTGGAAACTAAGTAAAACAGGAGCTTCTCTTCAGTCCAATACACTGTATTTGCTGGGAACAGACGCGAGTTTTATTTGCACTGTTTATGGCCACAAGAGCACAATAGTGGTGTTCTTACCCTGAATTAACACTTAATGCTAGAACTTGAAACTGGATGTGATTCAACTCCTTTTAGGAAGTTGTATTAAACCCCAGTCGGCCTTACAAGAAAAACACTCTGCTTTTGGGAAACAGGCACTCTTGCACTCCACTGTGTTTCCTATAGGGCCAGTACAGTGAGCTAGCTCAGAACAAAAGAACTGTGCTTCCTACACAAACGGGGCATATCTAGTTCAACTCAGTATTGGAAACTAAGTAAAACAGGAGCTTCTCTTCAGTCCAATACACTGTATTTGCTGGGAACAGACGCGAGTTTTATTTGCACTGTTTATGGCCACAAGAGCACAATAGTGGTGTTCTTACCCTGAATTAACACTTAATGCTAGAACTTGAAACTGGATGTGATTCAACTCCGTTTAGGAAGTTGTATTAAACCCCAGTCGGCCTTACAAGAAAAACACTCTGCTTTTGAGAAACAGGCACTTTTGCACTCCACTGTGTTTCCTATAGGGCCAGTAGAGTGAGCTAGCTCAGAAAAAAAGAACTGTGCTTCCTACACAAACGGGGCATATCTAGTTCAACTCAGTATTGGAAACTAAGTAAAACAGGAGCTTCTCTTCAGTCCAATACACTGTATTTGCTGGGAACAGACGCGAGTGCTATTTGCACTGTTTATGGCCAGAATAGCACAATAGTGGTGTTCTTACCCTGAATTAACACTTAATGCTAGAACTTGAAAC
The DNA here is from genome assembly GCF_049852395.1 of Peromyscus maniculatus bairdii. Lineage (NCBI taxonomy): Eukaryota > Metazoa > Chordata > Mammalia > Rodentia > Cricetidae > Peromyscus > Peromyscus maniculatus. Next base: position 43,598,915 of record NC_134852.1, read on the forward strand.
TGGATGTGATTCAACTCCGTTTAGGAAGTTGTATTAAACCCCAGTCGGCCTTACAAGAAAAACACTCTGCTTTTGAGAAACAGGCACTCTTGCACTCCACTGTGTTTCCTATAGGGCTAGTACAGTGAGCTAGCTCAGAACAAAAGAACTGTGCTTCCTACACAAACGGGGCATATCTAGTTCAACTCAGTATTGGAAACTAAGTAAAACAGGAGCTTCTCTTCAGTCCAATACACTGTATTTGCTGGGAACAGACGCGAGTGCTATTTGCACTGTTTATGGCCAGAATAGCACAATAGTGGTGTTCTTACCCTGAATTAACACTTAATGCTAGAACTTGAAACTGGATGAGATTCAACTCCTTTTAGGAAGTTGTATTAAACCGCAGTCGGCCTTACAAGGAAAACACTCTGCTTTTGAGAAACATGCACTCTTGCACTCCACTGTGTTTCCTATAGGGCCAGTACAGTGAGCTAGCTCAGAACAAAAGAACTGTGCTTCCTACACAAACGGGGCATATCTAGTTCAACTCAGTATTGGCAACTAAGTAAAACAGGAGCTTCTCTTCAGTCCAATACACTGTATTTGCTGGGAACAGACGCGAGTGCTATTTGCACTGTTTTTGGCCAGAATAGCACAATAGTGGTGTTCTTACCCTGAATTAACACTTAATGCTAGAACTTGAAACTGGATGTGATTCAACTCCGTTTAGGAAGTTGTATTAAACCCCAGTCGGCCTTATAAGAAAAACACTCTGCTTTTGAGAAACAGGCACTCTTGCATTCCACTGTGTTTCCTATAGGGCCGGTACAGTGAGCTAGCTCAGAACAAAAGAACTGTGCTTCCTACACAAACGGGGCATATCTAGTTCAACTCAGTATTGGAAACTAAGTAAAACAGGAGCTTCTCTTCAGGCCAATACACTGTATTTGCTGGGAACAGACGCGAGTGCTATTTGCACTGTTTATGGCCAGAATAGCACAATAGTGGTGTTCTTACCCTGAATTAACAATTAATGCTAGAACTTGAAACTGGATGTGATTCAACTCCTTTTAGGAAGTTGTATTAAACCCCAGTCGGCCTTACAAGAAAAACACTCTGCTTTTGAGAAACAGGCACTCTTGCACTCCACTGTGTTTCCTATAGGGCCAGTACAGTGAGCTAGCTCAGAACAAAAGAACTGTGCTTCCTACACAAACGGGGCATATCTAGTTCAACTCAGTATTGGAAACTAAGTAAAACAGGAGCTTCTCTTCAGTCCAATACACTGTATTTGCTGGGAACAGACGCGAGTGCTATTTGCACTGTTTATGGCCAGAATAGCACAATAGTTGTGTTCTTACCCTGAATTAACACTTAATGCTAGAACTTGAAACTGGATGTGATTCAACTCCTTTTAGGAAGTTGTATTAAACCCCAGTCGGCCTTACAAGAAAAACACTCTGCTTTTGAGAAACATGCACTCTTGCACTCCACTGTGTTTCCTATAGGGCCAGTACAGTGAGCTAGCTCAGAACAAAAGAACTGTGCTTCCTACACAAACGGGGCATATCTAGTTCAACTCAGTATTGGAAACTAAGTAAAATAGGAGCTTCTCTTCAGTCCAATACACTGTATTTGCTGGGAACAGACGCGAGTGCTATTTGCATTGTTTATGGCCAGAATAGCACAATAGTGGTGTTCTTACCCTGAATTAACACTTAATGCTAGAACTTGAAACTGGATGTGATTCAACTCCGTTTAGGAAGTTGTATTAAACCCCAGTCGGCCTTACAAGAAAAACACTCTGCTTTTGAGAAACAGGCACTCTTGCACTCCACTGTGTTTCCTATAGGGCCAGTACAGTGAGCTAGCTCAGAACAAAAGAACTGTGCTTCCTACACAAACGGGGCATATCTAGTTCAACTCAGTATTGGAAACTAAGTAAAACAGGAGCTTCTCTTCAGTCCAATACACTCTATTTGCTGGGAACAGACGCGAGAGCTATTTGCACTGTTTGTGGCCAGAATAGCACAATAGTGGTGTTCTTACCCTGAATTAACACTTAATGCTAGAACTTGAAACTGGATGTGATTCAACTCCGTTTAGGAAGTTGTATTAAACTCCAGTCGGCCTTACAAGAAAAACACTCTGCTTTTGAGAAACAGGCACTCTTGCACTCACCTGTGTTTCCTATAGGGCCGGTACAGTGAGCTAGCTCAGAACAAAAGAACTGTGCTTCCTACACAAACGGGGCATATCTAGTTCAACTCAGTATTGGAAACTAAGTAAAACAGGAGCTTCTCTTCAGTCCAATACACTGTATTTGCTGGGAACACACGCGTGTGCTATTTGAACTGTTTATGGCCAAAATAGCATAATAGTGGTGTTCTTACCCTGAATTAACACTTAATGCTAGAACTTGAAACTGGATGTGATTCAACTCCGTTTAGGAAGTTGTATTAAACCCCAGTCGGCCTTACAAGAAAAACACTCTGCTTTTGAGAAACAGGCACTCTTGCACTCCACTGTGTTTCCTATAGGGCCAGTACAGTGAGCTAGCTCAGAACAAAAGAACTGTGCTTCCTACACAAACGGGGCATATCTAGTTCAACTCAGTATTGGAAACTAAGTAAAACAGGAGCTTCTCTTCAGTCCAATACACTGTATTTGCTGGGAACAGACGCGAGTTTTATTTGCACTGTTTATGGCCACAAGAGCACAATAGTGGTGTTCTTACCCTGAATTAACACTTAATGCTAGAACTTGAAACTGGATGTGATTCAACTCCTTTTAGGAAGTTGTATTAAACCCCAGTCGGCCTTACAAGAAAAACACTCTGCTTTTGAGAAACAGGCACTCTTGCACTCCACTGTGTTTCCTATAGGGCCAGTACAGTGAGCTAGCTCAGAACAAAAGAACTGTGCTTTCTACACAAACGGGGCATATCTAGTTCAACTCAGTATTGGAAACTAAGTAAAACAGGAGCTTCTCTTCAGTCCAATACACTGTATTTGCTGGGAACAGACGCGAGTGCTATTTGCACTGTTTATGGCCAGAATAGCACAATAGTGGTGTTCTTACCCTGAATTAACACTTAATGCTAGAACTTGAAACTGGATGTGATTCAACTCCGTTTAGGATGTTGTATTAAACCCCAGTCGGCCTTACAAGAAAAACACTCTGCTTTTGAGAAACAGGCACTCTTGCACTCCACTGTGTTTCCTATAGGGCCAGTACAGTGAGCTAGCTCAGAACAAAAGAACTGTGCTTCCTACACAAACGGGGCATATCTAGTTCAACTCAGTATTGGAAACTAAGTAAAACAGGAGCTTCTCTTCAGTCCAATACACTGTATTTGCTGGGAACAGACGCGAGTGCTATTTGCACTGTTTGTGGCCTGAATAGCACAATAGTGGTGTTCTTACCCTGAATTAACACTTAATGCTAGAACTTGAAACTGGATGTGATTCAACTCCGTTTAGGAAGTTGTATTAAACCCAAGTCGGCCTTACAAGAAAAACACTCTGCTTTTGAGAAACAGGCACTCTTCCACTCCACTGTGTTTCCTATAGGGCCAGTACAGTGAGCTAGCTCAGAAAAAAAGAACTGTGCTTCCTACACAAACGGGGCATATCTAGTTCAACTCAGTATTGGAAACTAAGTAAAACAGGAGCTTCTCTTCAGTCCAATACACTGTATTTGCTGGGAACAGACGCGAGTGCTATTTGCACTGTTTATGGCCAGAATAGCACAATAGTGGTGTTCTTACCCTGAATTAACACTTAATGCTAGAACTTGAAACTGGATGTGATTCAACTCCTTTTAGGAAGTTGTATTAAACCCCAGTCGGCCTTACAAGAAAAACACTCTGCTTTTGAGAAACAGGCACTCTTGAACTCCACTGTGTTTCCTATAGGGCCAGTACAGTGAGCTAGCTCAGAACAAAAGAACTGTGCTTCCTACACAAACGGGGCATATCTAGTTCAACTCAGTATTGGAAACTAAGTAAAACAGGAGCTTCTCTTCAGTCCAATACACTGTATTTGCTGGGAACAGACGCGAGTGCTATTTGCACTGTTTATGGCCAGAATAGCACAATAGTTGTGTTCTTACCCTGAATTAACACTTAATGCTAGAACTTGAAACTGGATGAGATTCAACTCCTTTTAGGAAGTTGTATTAAACCCCAGTCGGCCTTACAAGGAAAACACTCTGCTTTTGAGAAACATGCACTCTTGCACTCCACTGTGTTTCCTATAGGGCCAGTACAGTGAGCTAGCTCAGAACAAAAGAACTGTGCTTCCTACACAAACGGGGCATATCTAGTTCAACTCAGTATTGGCAACTAAGTAAAACAGGAGCTTCTCTTCAGTCCAATACACTGTATTTGCTGGGAACAGACGCGAGTGCTATTTGCACTGTTTTTGGCCAGAATAGCACAATAGTGGTGTTCTTACCCTGAATTAACACTTAATGCTAGAACTTGAAACTGGATGTGATTCAACTCCGTTTAGGAAGTTGTATTAAACCCCAGTCGGCCTTATAAGAAAAACACTCTGCTTTTGAGAAACAGGCACTCTTGCACTCCACTGTGTTTCCTATAGGGCGGGTACAGTGAGCTAGCTCAGAACAAAAGAACTGTGCTTCCTACACAAACGGGGCATATCTAGTTCAACTCAGTATTGGAAACTAAGTAAAACAGGAGCTTCTCTTCAGGCCAATACACTGTATTTGCTGGGAACAGACGCGAGTGCTATTTGCACTGTTTATGGCCAGAATAGCACAATAGTGGTGTTCTTACCCTGAATTAACAATTAATGCTAGAACTTGAAACTGGATGTGATTCAACTCCTTTTAGGAAGTTGTATTAAACCCCAGTCGGCCTTACAAGAAAAACACTCTGCTTTTGAGAAACAGGCACTCTTGAACTCCACTGTGTTTCCTATAGGGCCAGTACAGTGAGCTAGCTCAGAACAAAAGAACTGTGCTTCCTACACAAACGGGGCATATCTAGTTCAACTCAGTATTGGAAACTAAGTAAAACAGGAGCTTCTCTTCAGTCCAATACACTGTATTTGCTGGGAACAGACGCGAGTGCTATTTGCACTGTTTATGGCCAGAATAGCACAATAGTTGTGTTCTTACCCTGAATTAACACTTAATGCTAGAACTTGAAACTGGATGAGATTCAACTCCTTTTAGGAAGTTGTATTAAACCCCAGTCGGCCTTACAAGGAAAACACTCTGCTTTTGAGAAACATGCACTCTTGCACTCCACTGTGTTTCCTATAGGGCCAGTACAGTGAGCTAGCTCAGAACAAAAGAACTGTGCTTCCTACACAAACGGGGCATATCTAGTTCAACTCAGTATTGGCAACTAAGTAAAACAGGAGCTTCTCTTCAGTCCAATACACTGTATTTGCTGGGAACAGACACGAGTGCTATTTGCACTGTTTTTGGCCAGAATAGCACAATAGTGGTGTTCTTACCCTGAATTAACACTTAATGCTAGAACTTGAAACTGGATGTGATTCAACTCCGTTTAGGAAGTTGTATTAAACCCCAGTCGGCCTTATAAGAAAAACACTCTGCTTTTGAGAAACAGGCACTCTTGCATCCACTGTGTTTCCTATAGGGCCAGTACAGTGAGCTAGCTCAGAACAAAAGAACTGTGCTTCCTACACAAACGGGGCATATCTAGTTCAACTCAGTATTGGAAACTAAGTAAAACAGGAGCTTCTCTTCAGTCCAATACACTGTATTTGCTGGGAACAGACGCGAGTGCTATTTGCACTGTTTATGGCCAGAATAGCACAATAGTTGTGTTCTTACCCTGAATTAACACTTAATGCTAGAACTTGAAACTGAATGTGATTCAACTCCTTTTAGGAAGTTGTATTAAACCCCAGTCGGCCTTACAAGAAAAACACTCTGCTTTTGAGAAACATGCACTCTTGCACTCCACTGTGTTTCCTATAGGGCCAGTACAGTGAGCTAGCTCAGAACAAAAGAACTGTGCTTCCTACACAAACGGGGCATATCTAGTTCAACTCAGTATTGGAAACTAAGTAAAATAGGAGCTTCTCTTCAGTCCAATACACTGTATTTGCTGGGAACAGACGCGAGTGCTATTTGCACTGTTTTTGGCCAGAATAGCACAATAGTGGTGTTCTTACCCTGAATTAACACTTAATGCTAGAACTTGAAACTGGATGTGATTCAACTCCGTTTAGGAAGTTGTATTAAACCCCAGTCGGCCTTACAAGAAAAACACTCTGCTTTTGAGAAACAGGCACTCTTGCACTCCACTGTGTTTCCTATAGGGCCAGTACAGTGAGCTAGCTCAGAACAAAAGAACTGTGCTTCCTACACAAACGGGGCATATCTAGTTCAACTCAGTATTGGAAACTAAGTAAAACAGGAGCTTCTCTTCAGTCCAATACACTGTATTTGCTGGGAACACACGCGTGTGCTATTTGAACTGTTTATGGCCAGAATAGCATAATAGTGGTGTTCTTACCCTGAATTAACACTTAATGCTAGAACTTGAAACTGGATGTGATTCAACTCCGTTTAGGAAGTTGTATTAAACCCCAGTCGGCCTTACAAGAAAAACACTCTGCTTTTGAGAAACAGGCACTCTTGCACTCCACTGTGTTTCCTATAGGGCCAGTACAGTGAGCTAGCTCAGAACAAAAGAACTGTGCTTCCTACACAAACGGGGCATATCTAGTTCAACTCAGTATTGGAAACTAAGTAAAACAGGAGCTTCTCTTCAGTCCAATACACTGTATTTGCTGGGAACAGACGCGAGTTTTATTTGCACTGTTTATGGCCACAAGAGCACAATAGTGGTGTTCTTACCCTGAATTAACACTTAATGCTAGAACTTGAAACTGGATGTGATTCAACTCCTTTTAGGAAGTTGTATTAAACCCCAGTCGGCCTTACAAGAAAAACACTCTGCTTTTGAGAAACAGGCACTCTTGCACTCCACTGTGTTTCCTATAGGGCCAGTACAGTGAGCTAGCTCAGAACAAAAGAACTGTGCTTCCTACACAAACGGGGCATATCTAGTTCAACTCAGTATTGGAAACTAAGTAAAACAGGAGCTTCTCTTCAGTCCAATACACTGTATTTGCTGGGAACAGACGCGAGTTTTATTTGCACTGTTTATGGCCACAAGAGCACAATAGTGGTGTTCTTACCCTGAATTAACACTTAATGCTAGAACTTGAAACTGGATGTGATTCAACTCCGTTTAGGAAGTTGTATTAAACCCCAGTCGGCCTTACAAGAAAAACACTCTGCTTTTGAGAAACAGGCACTTTTGCACTCCACTGTGTTTCCTATAGGGCCAGTAGAGTGAGCTAGCTCAGAAAAAAAGAACTGTGCTTCCTACACAAACGGGGCATATCTAGTTCAACTCAGTATTGGAAACTAAGTAAAACAGGAGCTTCTCTTCAGTCCAATACACTGTATTTGCTGGGAACAGACGCGAGTGCTATTTGCACTGTTTATGGCCAGAATAGCACAATAGTGGTGTTCTTACCCTGAATTAACACTTAATGCTAGAACTTGAAACTGGATGTGATTCAACTCCGTTTAGGAAGTTGTATTAAACCCCAGTCGGCCTTACAAGAAAAACACTCTGCTTTTGAGAAACAGGCACTCTTGCACTCCACTGTGTTTCCTATAGGGCTAGTACAGTGAGCTAGCTCAGAACAAAAGAACTGTGCTTCCTACACAAACGGGGCATATCTAGTTCAACTCAGTATTGGAAACTAAGTAAAACAGGAGCTTCTCTTCAGTCCAATACACTGTATTTGCTGGGAACAGACGCGAGTGCTATTTGCACTGTTTATGGCCAGAATAGCACAATAGTGGTGTTCTTACCCTGAATTAACACTTAATGCTAGAACTTGAAACTGGATGAGATTCAACTCCTTTTAGGAAGTTGTATTAAACCGCAGTCGGCCTTACAAGGAAAACACTCTGCTTTTGAGAAACATGCACTCTTGCACTCCACTGTGTTTCCTATAGGGCCAGTACAGTGAGCTAGCTCAGAACAAAAGAACTGTGCTTCCTACACAAACGGGGCATATCTAGTTCAACTCAGTATTGGCAACTAAGTAAAACAGGAGCTTCTCTTCAGTCCAATACACTGTATTTGCTGGGAACAGACGCGAGTGCTATTTGCACTGTTTTTGGCCAGAATAGCACAATAGTGGTGTTCTTACCCTGAATTAACACTTAATGCTAGAACTTGAAACTGGATGTGATTCAACTCCGTTTAGGAAGTTGTATTAAACCCCAGTCGGCCTTATAAGAAAAACACTCTGCTTTTGAGAAACAGGCACTCTTGCATTCCACTGTGTTTCCTATAGGGCCGGTACAGTGAGCTAGCTCAGAACAAAAGAACTGTGCTTCCTACACAAACGGGGCATATCTAGTTCAACTCAGTATTGTAAACTAAGTAAAACAGGAGCTTCTCTTCAGGCCAATACACTGTATTTGCTGGGAACAGACGCGAGTGCTATTTGCACTGTTTATGGCCAGAATAGCACAATAGTGGTGTTCTTACCCTGAATTAACAATTAATGCTAGAACTTGAAACTGGATGTGATTCAACTCCTTTTAGGAAGTTGTATTAAACCCCAGTCGGCCTTACAAGAAAAACACTCTGCTTTTGAGAAACAGGCACTCTTGCACTCCACTGTGTTTCCTATAGGGCCAGTACAGTGAGCTAGCTCAGAACAAAAGAACTGTGCTTCCTACACAAACGGGGCATATCTAGTTCAACTCAGTATTGGAAACTAAGTAAAACAGGAGCTTCTCTTCAGTCCAATACACTGTATTTGCTGGGAACAGACGCGAGTGCTATTTGCACTGTTTATGGCCAGAATAGCACAATAGTTGTGTTCTTACCCTGAATTAACACTTAATGCTAGAACTTGAAACTGGATGTGATTCAACTCCTTTTAGGAAGTTGTATTAAACCCCAGTCGGCCTTACAAGAAAAACACTCTGCTTTTGAGAAACATGCACTCTTGCACTCCACTGTGTTTCCTATAGGGCCAGTACAGTGAGCTAGCTCAGAACAAAAGAACTGTGCTTCCTACACAAACGGGGCATATCTAGTTCAACTCAGTATTGGAAACTAAGTAAAATAGGAGCTTCTCTTCAGTCCAATACACTGTATTTGCTGGGAACAGACGCGAGTGCTATTTGCATTGTTTATGGCCAGAATAGCACAATAGTGGTGTTCTTACCCTGAATTAACACTTAATGCTAGAACTTGAAACTGGATGTGATTCAACTCCGTTTAGGAAGTTGTATTAAACCCCAGTCGGCCTTACAAGAAAAACACTCTGCTTTTGAGAAACAGGCACTCTTGCACTCCACTGTGTTTCCTATAGGGCCAGTACAGTGAGCTAGCTCAGAACAAAAGAACTGTGCTTCCTACACAAACGGGGCATATCTAGTTCAACTCAGTATTGGAAACTAAGTAAAACAGGAGCTTCTCTTCAGTCCAATACACTGTATTTGCTGGGAACAGACGCGAGAGCTATTTGCACTGTTTGTGGCCAGAATAGCACAATAGTGGTGTTCTTACCCTGAATTAACACTTAATGCTAGAACTTGAAACTGGATGTGATTCAACTCCGTTTAGGAAGTTGTATTAAACTCCAGTCGGCCTTACAAGAAAAACACTCTGCTTTTGAGAAACAGGCACTCTTGCACTCACCTGTGTTTCCTATAGGGCCGGTACAGTGAGCTAGCTCAGAACAAAAGAACTGTGCTTCCTACACAAACGGGGCATATCTAGTTCAACTCAGTATTGGAAACTAAGTAAAACAGGAGCTTCTCTTCAGTCCAATACACTGTATTTGCTGGGAACACACGCGTGTGCTATTTGAACTGTTTATGGCCAAAATAGCATAATAGTGGTGTTCTTACCCTGAATTAACACTTAATGCTAGAACTTGAAACTGGATGTGATTCAACTCCGTTTAGGAAGTTGTATTAAACCCCAGTCGGCCTTACAAGAAAAACACTCTGCTTTTGAGAAACAGGCACTCTTGCACTCCACTGTGTTTCCTATAGGGCCAGTACAGTGAGCTAGCTCAGAACAAAAGAACTGTGCTTCCTACACAAACGGGGCATATCTAGTTCAACTCAGTATTGGAAACTAAGTAAAACAGGAGCTTCTCTTCAGTCCAATACACTGTATTTGCTGGGAACAGACGCGAGTTTTATTTGCACTGTTTATGGCCACAAGAGCACAATAGTGGTGTTCTTACCCTGAATTAACACTTAATGCTAGAACTTGAAACTGGATGTGATTCAACTCCTTTTAGGAAGTTGTATTAAACCCCAGTCGGCCTTACAAGAAAAACACTCTGCTTTTGAGAAACAGGCACTCTTGCACTCCACTGTGTTTCCTATAGGGCCAGTACAGTGAGCTAGCTCAGAACAAAAGAACTGTGCTTTCTACACAAACGGGGCATATCTAGTTCAACTCAGTATTGGAAACTAAGTAAAACAGGAGCTTCTCTTCAGTCCAATACACTGTATTTGCTGGGAACAGACGCGAGTTTTATTTGCACTGTTTATGGCCACAAGAGCACAATAGTGGTGTTCTTACCCTGAATTAACACTTAATGCTAGAACTTGAAACTGGATGTGATTCAACTCCGTTTAGGAAGTTGTATTAAACCCCAGTCGGCCTTACAAGAAAAACACTCTGCTTTTGAGAAACAGGCACTTTTGCACTCCACTGTGTTTCCTATAGGGCCAGTAGAGTGAGCTAGCTCAGAACAAAAGAACTGTGCTTCCTACACAAACGGGGCATATCTAGTTCAACTCAGTATTGGAAACTAAGTAAAACAGGAGCTTCTCTTCAGTCCAATACACTGTATTTGCTGGGAACAGACGCGAGTGCTATTTGCACTGTTTATGGCCAGAATAGCACAATAGTGGTGTTCTTACCCTGAATTAACACTTAATGCTAGAACTTGAAACTGGATGTGATTCAACTCCGTTTAGGAAGTTGTATTAAACCCCAGTCGGCCTTACAAGAAAAACACTCTGCTTTTGAGAAACAGGCACTCTTGCACTCCACTGTGTTTCCTATAGGGCTAGTACAGTGAGCTAGCTCAGAACAAAAGAACTGTGCTTCCTACACAAACGGGGCATATCTAGTTCAACTCAGTATTGGAAACTAAGTAAAACAGGAGCTTCTCTTCAGTCCAATACACTGTATTTGCTGGGAACAGACGCGAGTGCTATTTGCACTGTTTATGGCCAGAATAGCACAATAGTGGTGTTCTTACCCTGAATTAACACTTAATGCTAGAACTTGAAACTGGATGTGATTCAACTCCGTTTAGGAAGTTGTATTAAACCCCAGTCGGCCTTACAAGAAAAACACTCTGCTTTTGAGAAACAGGCACTCTTGCACTCCACTGTGTTTCCTATAGGGCCGGTACAGTGAGCTAGCTCAGAACAAAAGAACTGTGCTTCCTACACAAACGGGGCATATCTAGTTCAACTCAGTATTGGAAACTAAGTAAAACAGGAGCTTCTCTTCGTCCAATACACTGTATTTGCTGGGAACAGACGCGAGTGCTATTTGCACTGTTTATGTCCAGAATAGCACAATAGTGGTGTTCTTACCCTGAATTAACACTTAATGCTAGACCTTGAAACTGGATGTGATTCAACTCCGTTTAGGAAGTTGTATTAAACCCCAGTCGGCCTTACAAGAAAAACACTCTGCTTTTGAGAAACAGGTACTCTTGCACTCCACTGTGTTTCCTATAGGGCCAGTACAGTGAGCTAGCTCAGAACAAAAGAACTGTACTTCCTACACAAACGGGGCATATCTAGTTCAACTCAGTATTGGAAACTAAGTAAAACAGGAGCTTCTCTTCAGTCCAATACACTGTATTTGCTGGGAACAGACGCGAGTGCTATTTGCACTGTTTATGGCCAGAATAGCACAATAGTGGTGTTCTTACCCTGAATTAACACTTAATGCTAGAACTTGAAACTGGATGTGTTTCAACTCCGTTTAGGAAGTTGTATTAAACCCCAGTCGGCCTTACAAGAAAAACACTCTGCTTTTGACAAACAGGCACTCTTGCACTCCACTGTGTTTCCTATAGGGCCAGTACAGTGAGCTAGCTCAGAACAAAAGAACTGTGCTTCCTACACAAACGGGTCATATCTAGTTCAACTCAGTATTGGAAACTAAGTAAAACAGGAGCTTCTCTTCAGTCCAATACACTGTATTTGCTGGGAACAGACGCGAGTTTTATTTGCACTGTTTATGGCCAGAAGAGCACAATAGTTGTGTTCTTACCCTGAATTAACACTTAATGCTAGAACTTGAAACTGGATGTGATTCAACTCCGTTTAGGAAGTTGTATTAAAGCCCAGTCGGCCTTACAAGAAAAACACTCTGCTTTTGAGAAACAGGCACTCTTGCACTCCACTGTGTTTCCTATAGGGCCTGTACAGTGAGCTAGCTCAGAAAAAAAGAACTGTGCTTCCTACACAAACGTGGCATATCTAGTTCAACTCAGTATTGGAAACTAAGTAAAACAGGAGCTTCTCTTCAGTCCAATACACTGTATTTGCTGGGAACAGACGCGAGTGCTATTTGCACTGTTTATGGCCAGAATAGCACAATAGTGGTGTTCTTACCCTGAATTAACACTTAATGCTAGAACTTGAAACTGGATGTGATTCAACTCCGTTTAGGAAGTTGTATTAAACCCCAGTCGGCCTTACAAGAAAAACACTCTGCTTTTGAGAAACAGGCACTCTTGCACTCCACTGTGTTTCCTATAGGGCCAGTACAGTGAGCTAGCTCAGAACAAAAGAACTGTACTTCCTACACAAACGGGGCATATCTAGTTCAACTCAGTATTGGAAACTAAGTAAAACAGGAGCTTCTCTTCAGTCCAATACACTGTATTTGCTGGGAACAGACGCGAGTGCTATTTGTACTGTTTATGGCCAGAATAGCACAATAGTGGTGTTCTTACCCTGAATTAACACTTAATGCTAGAACTTGAAACTGGATGTGATTCAACTCCGTTTAGGAAGTTGTATTAAACCCCAGTCGGCCTTACAAGAAAAACACTCTGCTTTTGAGAAACAGGCACTCTTGCACTCCACTGTGTTTCCTATAGGGCCAGTACAGTGAGCTAGCTCAGAACAAAAGAACTGTGCTTCCTACACAAACGGGGCATATCTAGTTCAACTCAGTATTGGAAACTAAGTAAAACAGGAGCTTCTCTTCAGTCCAATACACTGTATTTCCTGGGAACAGACGCGAGTGCTATTTGCACTGTTTATGGCCAGAAGAGCACAATAGTGGTGTTCTTACCCTGAATTAACACTTAATGCTAGAACTTGAAACTGGATGTGATTCAACTCCGTTTAGGAAGTTGTATTAAACCCCAGTCGGCCTTACAAGAAAAACACTCTGCTTTTGAGAAACAGGCACTCTTGCACTCCACTGTGTTTCCTATAGGGCCAGTACAGTGAGCTAGCTCAGAACAAAAGAACTGTGCTTCCTACACAAACGGGGCATATCTAATTCAACTCAGTATTGGAAACTAAGTAAAACAGGAGCTTCTCTTCAGTCCAATACACTGTATTTGCTGGGAACAGACGCGAGTGCTATTTGCACTGTTTATGGCCAGAAGAGCACAATAGTGGTGTTCTTACCCTGAATTAACACTTAATGCTAGAACTTGAAACTGGATGTGATTCAACTCCGTTTAGGAAGTTGTATTAAACCCCAGTCGGCCTTACAAGAAAAACACTCTGCTTTTGAGAAACAGGCACTCTTGCACTCCACTGTGTTTCCTATAGGGCCAGTACAGTGAGCTAGCTCAGAACAAAAGAACTGTGCTTCCTACACAAACGGGGCATATCTAATTCAACTCAGTATTGGAAACTAAGTAAAACAGGAGCTTCTCTTCAGTCCAATACACTGTATTTGCTGGGAACAGACGCGAGTTTTATTTGCACTGTTTATGGCCAGAATAGCACAATAGTGGTGTTCTTACCCTGAATTAACACTTAATGCTAGAACTTGAAACTGGATGTGATTCAACTCCGTTTAGGAAGTTGTATTAAACCCCAGTCGGCCTTACAAGAAAAACACTCTGCTTTTGAGAAACAGGCACTCTTGCACTCCACTGTGTTTCCTATAGGGCCAGTACAGTGAGCTAGCTCAGAACAAAAGAACTGTGCTTCCTACACAAACGGGGCATATCTAATTCAACTCAGTATTGGAAACTAAGTAAAACAGGAGCTTCTCTTCAGTCCAATACACTGTATTTGCTGGGAACAGACGCGAGTTTTATTTGCACTGTTTATGGCCACAAGAGCACAATAGTGGTGTTCTTACCCTGAATTAACACTTAATGCTAGAACTTGAAACTGGATGTGATTCAACTCCGTTTAGGAAGTTGTATTAAACCCCAGTCGGCCTTACAAGAAAAACACTCTGCTTTTGAGAAACAGGCACTCTTGCACTCCACAGTGTTTCCTATAGGGCCGGTACAGTGAGCTAGCTCAGAACAAAAGAACTGTGCTTCCTACACAAACGGGGCATATCTAGTTCAACTCAGTATTGGAAACTAAGTAAAACAGGAGCTTCTCTTCAGTCCAATACACTGTATTTGCTGGGAACAGACGCGAGTGCTATTTGCACTGTTTATGGCCAGAAGAGCACAATAGTGGTGTACTTACCCTGAATTAACACTTAATGCTAGAACTTGAAACTGGATGTGATTCAACTCCGTTTAGGAAGTTGTATTAAACTCCAGTCGGCCTTAGAAGAAAAACACTCTGCTTTTGAGAAACATGCACTCTTGCACTCCACTGTGTTTCCTAGAGGGCCAGTACAGTGAGCTAGCTCAGAACAAAAGAACTGTGCTTCCTACACAAACGGGGCATATCTAGTTCAACTCAGTATTGGAAACTAAGTAAAACAGGAGCTTCTCTTCAGTCCAATACACTGTATTTGCTGGGAACAGACGCGAGTGCTATTTGCACTGTTTATGGCCAGAATAGCACAATAGTGGTGTTCTTTCCCTGAATTAACACTTAATGCTAGAACTTGAAACTGGATGTGATTCAACTCCGTTTAGGAAGTTGTATTAAACCCCAGTCGGCCTTACAAGAAAAACACTCTGCTTTTGAGAAACAGGCACTCTTGCACTCCACTGTGTTTCCTATAGGGCCAGTACAGTGAGCTAGCTCAGAACAAAAGAACTGTGCTTCCTACACAAACGGGGCATATCTAGTTCAACTCAGTATTGGAAACTAAGTAAAACAGGAGCTTCTCTTCAGTCCAATACACTGCATTTCCTGGGAACAGACTCGAGTGCTATTTGCACTGTTTATGGCCAGAAGAGCACAATAGTGGTGTTCTTACCCTGAATTAACACTTAATGCTAGAACTTGAAACTGGATGTGATTCAACTCCGTTTAGGAAGTTGTATTAAACCCCAGTCGGCCTTACAAGAAAAACACTCTGCTTTTGAGAAACAGGCACTCTTGCACTCCACTGTGTTTCCTATAGGGCCAGTACAGTGAGCTAGCTCAGAACAAAAGAACTGTGCTTCCTACACAAACGGGGCATATCTAGTTCAACTCAGTATTGGAAACTAAGTAAAACAGGAGCTTCTCTTCAGTCCAATACACTGTATTTCCTGGGAACAGACGCGAGTGCTATTTGCACTGTTTATGGCCAGAAGAGCACAATAGTGGTGTTCTTACCCTGAATTAACACTTAATGCTAGAACTTGAAACTGGATGTGATTCAACTCCGTTTAGGAAGTTGTATTAAACCCCAGTCGGCCTTACAAGAAAAACACTCTGCTTTTGAGAAACAGGCACTCTTGCACTCCACTGTGTTTCCTATAGGGCCAGTACAGTGAGCTAGCTCAGAACAAAAGAACTGTGCTTCCTACACAAACGGGGCATATCTAATTCAACTCAGTATTGGAAACTAAGTAAAACAGGAGCTTCTCTTCAGTCCAATACACTGTATTTGCTGGGAACAGACGCGAGTTTTATTTGCACTGTTTATGGCCAGAATAGCACAATAGTGGTGTTCTTACCCTGAATTAACACTTAATGCTAGAACTTGAAACTGGATGTGATTCAACTCCGTTTAGGAAGTTGTATTAAACCCCAGTCGGCCTTACAAGAAAAACACTCTGCTTTTGAGAAACAGGCACTCTTGCACTCCACAGTGTTTCCTATAGGGCCGGTACAGTGAGCTAGCTCAGAACAAAAGAACTGTGCTTCCTACACAAACGGGGCATATCTAGTTCAACTCAGTATTGGAAACTAAGTAAAACAGGAGCTTCTCTTCAGTCCAATACACTGTATTTGCTGGGAACAGACGCGAGTGCTATTTGCACTGTTTATGGCCAGAAGAGCACAATAGTGGTGTACTTACCCTGAATTAACACTTAATGCTAGAACTTGAAACTGGATGTGATTCAACTCCGTTTAGGAAGTTGTATTAAACCCCAGTCGGCCTTAGAAGAAAAACACTCTGCTTTTGAGAAACAGGCACTCTTGCACTCCACTGTGTTTCCTATAGGGCCAGTACAGTGAGCTAGCTCAGAACAAAAGAACTGTGCTTCCTACACAAACGGGGCATATCTAGTTCAACTCAGTATTGGAAACTAAGTAAAACAGGAGCTTCTCTTCAGTCCAATACACTGTATTTGCTGGGAACAGACGCGAGTGCTATTTGCACTGTTTATGGCCAGAATAGCACAATAGTGGTGTTCTTTCCCTGAATTAACACTTAATGCTAGAACTTGAAACTGGATGTGATTCAACTCCGTTTAGGAAGTTGTATTAAACCCCAGTCGGCCTTACAAGAAAAACACTCTGCTTTTGAGAAACAGGCACTCCTGCACTCCACTGTGTTTCCTATAGGGCCAGTACAGTGAGCTAGCTCAGAACAAAAGAACTGTGCTTCCTACACAAACGGGGCATATCTAGTTCAACTCAGTATTGGAAACTAAGTAAAACAGGAGCTTCTCTTCAGTCCAATACACTGCATTTCCTGGGAACAGACGCGAGTGCTATTTGCACTGTTTATGGCCAGAAGAGCACAATAGTGGTGTTCTTACCCTGAATTAACACTTAATGCTAGGACTTGAAACTGGATGTGATTCAACTCCGTTTAGGAAGTTGTAATAAACCCCAGTCGGCCTTACAAGAAAAACACTCTGCTTTTGAGAAACAGGCACTCTTGCACTCCACTGTGTTTCCTATAGGGCCAGTACAGTAAGCTAGCTCAGAACAAAAGAACTGTGCTTCCTACACAAACGGGGCATATCTAGTTCAACTCAGTATTGGAAACTAAGTAAAACAGGAGCTTCTCTTCAGTCCAATACACTGTATTTGCTGGGAACAACGCGAGTGCTATTTGCACTGTTTATGGCCAGAAGAGCACAATAGTGGTGTTCTTACCCTGAATTAACACTTAATGCTAGAACTTGAAACTGGATGTGATTCAACTCCTTTTAGGAAGTTGTATTAAACCCCAGTCGGCCTTACAAGAAAAACACTCTGCTTTTGAGAAACAGGCACTCTTGCACTCCACTGTTTTTCCTATAGGGCTAGTACAGTGAGCTAGCTCAGAACAAAAGAACTGTGCTTCCTACACAAACGGGGCATATCTAGTTCAACTCAGTATCGGAAACTAAGTAAAACAGGAGCTTCTCTTCAGTCCAATACACTGTATTTGCTGGGAACAGACGTGAGTGCTATTTGCACTGTTTATGGCCAGAATAGCACAATAGTGGTGTTCTTACCCTGAATTAACACTTAATGCTAGAACTTGAAACTGGATGTGATTCAACTCCGTTTAGGAAGTTGTATTAAACCCCAGTCGGCCTTACAAGAAAAACACTCTGCTTTTGAGAAACAGGCACTCTTGCACTCAACTGTGTTTCCTATAGGGCCAGTACAGTGAGCTAGCTCAGAACAAAAGAACTGTACTTCCTACACAAACGCGGCATATCTAGTTCAACTCAGTATTGGAAACTAAGTAAAACAGGAGCTTCTCTTCAGTCCAATACACTGTATTTGCTGGGAACAGTCGCGAGTGCTATTTGCACTGTTTATGGCCAGAAGAGCACAATAGTGGTGTTCTTACCCTGAATTCACACTTAATGCTAGAACTTGAAACTGGATGTGATTCAACTCCGTTTAGGAAGGTGTATTAAACCCCAGTCGGCCTTACAAGAAAAACACTCTGCTTTTGAGAAACAGGCACTCTTGCACTCCACTGTGTTTCCTATAGGGCCAGTACAGTGAGCTAGCTCAGAACAAAAGAACTGTGCTTCCTACACAAACGGGGCATATCTAGTTCAACTCAGTATTGGAAACTAAGTAAAACAGGAGCTTCTCTTCAGTCCAATACACTGTATTTGCTGGGAACAGACGCGAGTGCTATTTGCACTGTTTATGGCCAGAAGAGCAAATAGTGGTGTTCTTACCCTGAATTAACACTTAATGCTAGAACTTGAAACTGGATGTGATTCAACTCCTTTTAGGAAGTTGTATTAAACCCCAGTCGGCCTTACAAGAAAAACACTCTGCTTTTGAGAAACAGGCACTCTTGCACTCCACTGTGTTTCCTATAGGGCCAGTACAGTGAGCTAGCTCAGAACAAAAGAACTGTGCTTCCTACACAAACGGGGCATATCTAGTTCAACTCAGTATTGGAAACTAAGTAAAACAGGTGCTTCTCTTCAGTCCAATACACTGTATTTGCTGGGAACAGACGCGAGTGCTATTTGCATTGTTTTGGCCAGAATAGCACAATAGTGGTGTTCTTACCCTGAATTAACACTTAATGCTAGAACTTGAAACTGGATGTGATTCAACTCCGTTTAGGAAGTTGTATTAAACCCCAGTCGGCCTTACAAGAAAAACACTCTGCTTTTGAGAAACAGGCACTCTTGCACTCCACTGTGTTTCCTATAGGGCCAGTACAGTGAGCTAGCTCAGAACAAAAGAACTGTGCTTCCTACACAAACGGGGCATATCTAATTCAACTCAGTATTGGAAACTAAGTAAAACAGGAGCTTCTCTTCAGTCCAATACACTGTATTTGCTGGGAACAGACGCGAGTTTTATTTGCACTGTTTATGGCCAGAATAGCACAATAGTGGTGTTCTTACCCTGAATTAACACTTAATGCTAGAACTTGAAACTGGATGTGATTCAACTCCGTTTAGGAAGTTGTATTAAACCCCAGTCGGCCTTACAAGAAAAACACTCTGCTTTTGAGAAACAGGCACTCTTGCACTCCACTGTGTTTCCTATAGGGCCAGTACAGTGAGCTAGCTCAGAACAAAAGAACTGTGCTTCCTACACAAACGGGGCATATCTAATTCAACTCAGTATTGGAAACTAAGTAAAACAGGAGCTTCTCTTCAGTCCAATACACTGTATTTGCTGGGAACAGACGCGAGTTTTATTTGCACTGTTTATGGCCAGAATAGCACAATAGTGGTGTTCTTACCCTGAATTAACACTTAATGCTAGAACTTGAAACTGGATGTGATTCAACTCCGTTTAGGAAGTTGTATTAAACCCCAGTCGGCCTTACAAGAAAAACACTCTGCTTTTGAGAAACAGGCACTCTTGCACTCCACAGTGTTTCCTATAGGGCCGGTACAGTGAGCTAGCTCAGAACAAAAGAACTGTGCTTCCTACACAAACGGGGCATATCTAGTTCAACTCAGTATTGGAAACTAAGTAAAACAGGAGCTTCTCTTCAGTCCAATACACTGTATTTGCTGGGAACAGACGCGAGTGCTATTTGCACTGTTTATGGCCAGAAGAGCACAATAGTGGTGTACTTACCCTGAATTAACACTTAATGCTAGAACTTGAAACTGGATGTGATTCAACTCCGTTTAGGAAGTTGTATTAAACCCCAGTCGGCCTTAGAAGAAAAACACTCTGCTTTTGAGAAACATGCACTCTTGCACTCCACTGTGTTTCCTATAGGGCCAGTACAGTGAGCTAGCTCAGAACAAAAGAACTGTGCTTCCTACACAAACGGGGCATATCTAGTTCAACTCAGTATTGGAAACTAAGTAAAACAGGAGCTTCTCTTCAGTCCAATACACTGTATTTGCTGGGAACAGACGCGAGTGCTATTTGCACTGTTTATGGCCAGAATAGCACAATAGTGGTGTTCTTTCCCTGAATTAACACTTAATGCTAGAACTTGAAACTGGATGTGATTCAACTCCGTTTAGGAAGTTGTATTAAACCCCAGTCGGCCTTACAAGAAAAACACTCTGCTTTTGAGAAACAGGCACTCTTGCACTCCACTGTGTTTCCTATAGGGCCAGTACAGTGAGCTAGCTCAGAACAAAAGAACTGTGCTTCCTACACAAACGGGGCATATCTAGTTCAACTCAGTATTGGAAACTAAGTAAAACAGGAGCTTCTCTTCAGTCCAATACACTGCATTTCCTGGGAACAGACTCGAGTGCTATTTGCACTGTTTATGGCCAGAAGAGCACAATAGTGGTGTTCTTACCCTGAATTAACACTTAATGCTAGAACTTGAAACTGGATGTGATTCAACTCCGTTTAGGAAGTTGTATTAAACCCCAGTCGGCCTTACAAGAAAAACACTCTGCTTTTGAGAAACAGGCACTCTTGCACTCCACTGTGTTTCCTATAGGGCCAGTACAGTGAGCTAGCTCAGAACAAAAGAACTGTGCTTCCTACACAAACGGGGCATATCTAGTTCAACTCAGTATTGGAAACTAAGTAAAACAGGAGCTTCTCTTCAGTCCAATACACTGTATTTCCTGGGAACAGACGCGAGTGCTATTTGCACTGTTTATGGCCAGAAGAGCACAATAGTGGTGTTCTTACCCTGAATTAACACTTAATGCTAGAACTTGAAACTGGATGTGATTCAACTCCGTTTAGGAAGTTGTATTAAACCCCAGTCGGCCTTACAAGAAAAACACTCTGCTTTTGAGAAACAGGCACTCTTGCACTCCACTGTGTTTCCTATAGGGCCAGTACAGTGAGCTAGCTCAGAACAAAAGAACTGTGCTTCCTACACAAACGGGGCATATCTAATTCAACTCAGTATTGGAAACTAAGTAAAACAGGAGCTTCTCTTCAGTCCAATACACTGTATTTGCTGGGAACAGACGCGAGTTTTATTTGCACTGTTTATGGCCAGAATAGCACAATAGTGGTGTTCTTACCCTGAATTAACACTTAATGCTAGAACTTGAAACTGGATGTGATTCAACTCCGTTTAGGAAGTTGTATTAAACCCCAGTCGGCCTTACAAGAAAAACACTCTGCTTTTGAGAAACAGGCACTCTTGCACTCCACAGTGTTTCCTATAGGGCCGGTACAGTGAGCTAGCTCAGAACAAAAGAACTGTGCTTCCTACACAAACGGGGCATATCTAGTTCAACTCAGTATTGGAAACTAAGTAAAACAGGAGCTTCTCTTCAGTCCAATACACTGTATTTGCTGGGAACAGACGCGAGTGCTATTTGCACTGTTTATGGCCAGAAGAGCACAATAGTGGTGTACTTACCCTGAATTAACACTTAATGCTAGAACTTGAAACTGGATGTGATTCAACTCCGTTTAGGAAGTTGTATTAAACCCCAGTCGGCCTTAGAAGAAAAACACTCTGCTTTTGAGAAACAGGCACTCTTGCACTCCACTGTGTTTCCTATAGGGCCAGTACAGTGAGCTAGCTCAGAACAAAAGAACTGTGCTTCCTACACAAACGGGGCATATCTAGTTCAACTCAGTATTGGAAACTAAGTAAAACAGGAGCTTCTCTTCAGTCCAATACACTGTATTTGCTGGGAACAGACGCGAGTGCTATTTGCACTGTTTATGGCCAGAATAGCACAATAGTGGTGTTCTTTCCCTGAATTAACACTTAATGCTAGAACTTGAAACTGGATGTGATTCAACTCCGTTTAGGAAGTTGTATTAAACCCCAGTCGGCCTTACAAGAAAAACACTCTGCTTTTGAGAAACAGGCACTCCTGCACTCCACTGTGTTTCCTATAGGGCCAGTACAGTGAGCTAGCTCAGAACAAAAGAACTGTGCTTCCTACACAAACGGGGCATATCTAGTTCAACTCAGTATTGGAAACTAAGTAAAACAGGAGCTTCTCTTCAGTCCAATACACTGCATTTCCTGGGAACAGACGCGAGTGCTATTTGCACTGTTTATGGCCAGAAGAGCACAATAGTGGTGTTCTTACCCTGAATTAACACTTAATGCTAGGACTTGAAACTGGATGTGATTCAACTCCGTTTAGGAAGTTGTAATAAACCCCAGTCGGCCTTACAAGAAAAACACTCTGCTTTTGAGAAACAGGCACTCTTGCACTCCACTGTGTTTCCTATAGGGCCAGTACAGTAAGCTAGCTCAGAACAAAAGAACTGTGCTTCCTACACAAACGGGGCATATCTAGTTCAACTCAGTATTGGAAACTAAGTAAAACAGGAGCTTCTCTTCAGTCCAATACACTGTATTTGCTGGGAACAACGCGAGTGCTATTTGCACTGTTTATGGCCAGAAGAGCACAATAGTGGTGTTCTTACCCTGAATTAACACTTAATGCTAGAACTTGAAACTGGATGTGATTCAACTCCTTTTAGGAAGTTGTATTAAACCCCAGTCGGCCTTACAAGAAAAACACTCTGCTTTTGAGAAACAGGCACTCTTGCACTCCACTGTTTTTCCTATAGGGCTAGTACAGTGAGCTAGCTCAGAACAAAAGAACTGTGCTTCCTACACAAACGGGGCATATCTAGTTCAACTCAGTATCGGAAACTAAGTAAAACAGGAGCTTCTCTTCAGTCCAATACACTGTATTTGCTGGGAACAGACGTGAGTGCTATTTGCACTGTTTATGGCCAGAATAGCACAATAGTGGTGTTCTTACCCTGAATTAACACTTAATGCTAGAACTTGAAACTGGATGTGATTCAACTCCGTTTAGGAAGTTGTATTAAACCCCAGTCGGCCTTACAAGAAAAACACTCTGCTTTTGAGAAACAGGCACTCTTGCACTCAACTGTGTTTCCTATAGGGCCAGTACAGTGAGCTAGCTCAGAACAAAAGAACTGTACTTCCTACACAAACGCGGCATATCTAGTTCAACTCAGTATTGGAAACTAAGTAAAACAGGAGCTTCTCTTCAGTCCAATACACTGTATTTGCTGGGAACAGTCGCGAGTGCTATTTGCACTGTTTATGGCCAGAAGAGCACAATAGTGGTGTTCTTACCCTGAATTCACACTTAATGCTAGAACTTGAAACTGGATGTGATTCAACTCCGTTTAGGAAGGTGTATTAAACCCCAGTCGGCCTTACAAGAAAAACACTCTGCTTTTGAGAAACAGGCACTCTTGCACTCCACTGTGTTTCCTATAGGGCCAGTACAGTGAGCTAGCTCAGAACAAAAGAACTGTGCTTCCTACACAAACGGGGCATATCTAGTTCAACTCAGTATTGGAAACTAAGTAAAACAGGAGCTTCTCTTCAGTCCAATACACTGTATTTGCTGGGAACAGACGCGAGTGCTATTTGCACTGTTTATGGCCAGAAGAGCAAATAGTGGTGTTCTTACCCTGAATTAACACTTAATGCTAGAACTTGAAACTGGATGTGATTCAACTCCTTTTAGGAAGTTGTATTAAACCCCAGTCGGCCTTACAAGAAAAACACTCTGCTTTTGAGAAACAGGCACTCTTGCACTCCACTGTGTTTCCTATAGGGCCAGTACAGTGAGCTAGCTCAGAACAAAAGAACTGTGCTTCCTACACAAACGGGGCATATCTAGTTCAACTCAGTATTGGAAACTAAGTAAAACAGGTGCTTCTCTTCAGTCCAATACACTGTATTTGCTGGGAACAGACGCGAGTGCTATTTGCATTGTTTTGGCCAGAATAGCACAATAGTGGTGTTCTTACCCTGAATTAACACTTAATGCTAGAACTTGAAACTGGATGTGATTCAACTCCGTTTAGGAAGTTGTATTAAACCCCAGTCGGCCTTACAAGAAAAACACTCTGCTTTTGAGAAACAGGCACTCTTGCACTCCACTGTGTTTCCTATAGGGCCAGTACAGTGAGCTAGCTCAGAACAAAAGAACTGTGCTTCCTACACAAACGGGGCATATCTAGTTCAACTCAGTATTGGAAACTAAGTAAAACAGGAGCTTCTCTTCAGTCCAATACACTGCATTTCCTGGGAACAGACGCGAGTGCTATTTGCACTGTTTATGGCCAGAAGAGCACAATAGTGGTGTTCTTACCCTGAATTAACACTTAATGCTAGAACTTGAAACTGGATGTGATTCAACTCCGTTTAGGAAGTTGTATTAAACCCCAGTCGGCCTTACAAGAAAAACACTCTGCTTTTGAGAAACAGGCACTCTTGCACTCCACTGTGTTTCCTATAGGGCCAGTACAGTGAGCTAGCTCAGAACAAAAGAACTGTGCTTCCTACACAAACGGGGCATATCTAGTTCAACTCAGTATTGGAAACTAAGTAAAACAGGAGCTTCTCTTCAGTCCAATACACTGTATTTGCTGGGAACAGACGCGAGTGCTATTTGCACTGTTTATGGCCAGAAGAGCACAATATTGGTGTTCTTACCCTGAATTAACACTTAATGCTAGAACTTGAAACTGGATGTGATTCAACTCCGTTTAGGAAGTTGTATTAAACCCCAGTCGGCCTTACAAGAAAAACACTCTGCTTTTGAGAAACAGGCACTCTTGCACTCCACTGTGTTTCCTATAGGGCCAGTACAGTGAGCTAGCTCAGAACAAAAGAACTGTGCTTCCTACACAAACGGGGCATATCTAGTTCAACTCAGTATTGGAAACTAAGTAAAACAGGAGCTTCTCTTCAGTCCAATACACTGTATTTGCTGGGAACAGACGCGAGTGCTATTTGCACTGTTTATGGCCAGAATAGCACAATAGTGGTGTTCTTACCCTGAATTAACACTTAATGCTAGAACTTGAAACTGGATGTGATTCAACTCCGTTTAGGAAGTTGTATTAAACCCCAGTCGGCCTTACAAGAAAAACACTCTGCTTTTGAGAAACAGGCACTCTTGCACTCCACTGTGTTTCCTATAGGGCCAGTACAGTGAGCTAGCTCAGAACAAAAGAACTGTGCTTCCTACACAAACGGGGCATATCTAGTTCAACTCAGTATTGGAAACTAAGTAAAACAGGAGCTTCTCTTCAGTCCAATACACTGTATTTGCTGGGAACAGACGTGAGTGCTATTTGCACTGTTTATGGCCAGAAGAGCACAATAGTGGTGTTCTTACCCTGAATTAACACTTAATGCTAGAACTTGAAACTGGATGTGATTCAACTCCGTTTAGGAAGTTGTATTAAACCCCAGTCGGCCTTACAAGAAAAACACTCTGCTTTTGAGAAACAGGCACTCTTGCACTCCACTGTGTTTCCTATAGGGCCAGTACAGTGAGCTAGCTCAGAACAAAAGAACTGTGCTTCCTACACATACGGGGCATATCTAGTTCAACTCAGTATTGGAAACTAAGTAAAACAGGAGCTTCTCTTCAGTCCAATACACTGTATTTGCTGGGAACAGACGCGAGTGCTATTTGCACTGTTTATGGCCAGAATAGCACAATAGTCGTGTTCTTACCCTGAATTAACACTTAATGCTAGAACTTGAAACTGGATGTGATTCAACTCCGTTTAGGAAGTTGTATTAAACCCCAGTCGGCCTTACAAGAAAAACACTCTGCTTTTGAGAAACAGGCACTCTTGCACTCCACTGTGTTTCCTATAGGGCCAGTACAGTGAGCTAGCTCAGAACAAAAGAACTGTGCTTCCTACACAAACGGGGCATATCTAGTTCAACTCAGTATTGGAAACTAAGTAAAATAGGAGCTTCTCTTCAGTCCAATACACTTCATTTGCTGGGAACAGACGCGAGTGCTATTTGCACTGTTTATGGCCAGAAGAGCACAATAGTGGTGTTCTTACCCTGAATTAACACTTAATGCTAGAACTTGAAACTGGATGTGATTCAACTCCGTTTAGGAAGTTGTATTAAACCCCAGTCGGCCTTACAAGAAAAACACTCTGCTTTTGAGAAACAGGCACTCTTGCACTCCACTGTGTTTCCTATAGGGCCAGTACA
Source organism: Peromyscus maniculatus bairdii (assembly GCF_049852395.1). Classification (NCBI taxonomy): domain Eukaryota; kingdom Metazoa; phylum Chordata; class Mammalia; order Rodentia; family Cricetidae; genus Peromyscus; species Peromyscus maniculatus. The sequence goes on from NC_134852.1 coordinate 43,625,175, forward strand.
GTGAGCTAGCTCAGAACAAAAGAACTGTGCTTCCTACACAAACGGGGCATATCTAGTTCAACTCAGTATTGGAACCTAAGTAAAACAGGAGCTTCTCTTCAGTCCAATACACTGTATTTGCTGGGAACAGACGCGAGTGCTATTTGCACTGTTTATGGCCAGAAGAGCACAATAGTGGTGTTCTTACCCTGAATTAACACTTAATGCTAGAACTTGAAACTGGATGTGATTCAACTCCGTTTAGGAAGTTGTATTAAACCCCAGTCGGCCTTACAAGAAAAACACTCTGCTTCTGAGAAACAGGCACTCTTGCACTCCACTGTGTTTCCTATAGGGCCAGTACAGTGAGCTAGCTCAGAACAAAAGAACTGTGCTTCCTACACAAACGGGGCATATCTAATTCAACTCAGTATTGGAAACTAAGTAAAACAGGAGCTTCTCTTCAGTCCAATACACTGTATTTGCTGGGAACAGACGCGAGTGCTATTTGCACTGTTTATGGCCAGAAGAGCACAATAGTGGTGTTCTTACCCTGAATTAACACTTAATGCTAGAACTTGAAACTGGATGTGATTCAACTCCGTTTAGGAAGTTGTATTAAACCCCAGTCGGCCTTACAAGAAAAACACTCTGCTTTTGAGAAACAGGCACTCTTGCACTCCACAGTGTTTCCTATAGGGCCGGTACAGTGAGCTAGCTCAGAACAAAAGAACTGTGCTTCCTACACAAACGGGGCATATCTAGTTCAACTCAGTATTGGAAACTAAGTAAAACAGGAGCTTCTCTTCAGTCCAATACACTGTATTTGCTGGGAACAGACGCGAGTGCTATTTGCACTGTTTATGGCCAGAAGAGCACAATAGTGGTGTACTTACCCTGAATTAACACTTAATGCTAGAACTTGAAACTGGATGTGATTCAACTCCGTTTAGGAAGTTGTATTAAACCCCAGTCGGCCTTAGAAGAAAAACACTCTGCTTTTGAGAAACAGGCACTCTTGCACTCCACTGTGTTTTCTATAGGGCCAGTACAGTGAGCTAGCTCAGAACAAAAGAACTGTGCTTCCTACACAAACGGGGCATATCTAGTTCAACTCAGTATTGGAAACTAAGTAAAACAGGAGCTTCTCTTCAGTCCAATACACTGTATTTGCTGGGAACAGACGCGAGTGCTATTTGCACTGTTTATGGCCAGAATAGCACAATAGTGGTGTTCTTTCCCTGAATTAACACTTAATGCTAGAACTTGAAACTGGATGTGATTCAACTCCGTTTAGGAAGTTGTATTAAACCCCAGTCGGCCTTACAAGAAAAACACTCTGCTTTTGAGAAACAGGCACTCTTGCACTCCACTGTGTTTCCTATAGGGCCAGTACAGTGAGCTAGCTCAGAACAAAAGAACTGTGCTTCCTACACAAACGGGGCATATCTAGTTCAACTCAGTATTGGAAACTAAGTAAAACAGGAGCTTCTCTTCAGTCCAATACACTGCATTTCCTGGGAACAGACGCGAGTGCTATTTGCACTGTTTATGGCCAGAAGAGCACAATAGTGGTGTTCTTACCCTGAATTAACACTTAATGCTAGGACTTGAAACTGGATGTGATTCAACTCCGTTTAGGAAGTTGTATTAAACCCCAGTCGGCCTTACAAGAAAAACACTCTGCTTTTGAGAAACAGGCACTCTTGCACTCCACTGTGTTTCCTATAGGGCCAGTACAGTAAGCTAGCTCAGAACAAAAGAACTGTGCTTCCTACACAAACGGGGCATATCTAGTTCAACTCAGTATTGGAAACTAAGTAAAACAGGAGCTTCTCTTCAGTCCAATACACTGTATTTGCTGGGAACAGACGCGAGTGCTATTTGCACTGTTTATGGCCAGAAGAGCACAATAGTGGTGTTCTTACCCTGAATTAACACTTAATGCTAGAACTTGAAACTGGATGTGATTCAACTCCTTTTAGGAAGTTGTATTAAACCCCAGTCGGCCTTACAAGAAAAACACTCTGCTTTTGAGAAACAGGCACTCTTGCACTCCACTGTTTTTCCTATAGGGCTAGTACAGTGAGCTAGCTCAGAACAAAAGAACTGTGCTTCCTACACAAACGGGGCATATCTAGTTCAACTCAGTATCGGAAACTAAGTAAAACAGGAGCTTCTCTTCAGTCCAATACACTGTATTTGCTGGGAACAGACGTGAGTGCTATTTGCACTGTTTATGGCCAGAATAGCACAATAGTGGTGTTCTTACCCTGAATTAACACTTAATGCTAGAACTTGAAACTGGATGTGATTCAACTCCGTTTAGGAAGTTGTATTAAACCCCAGTCGGCCTTACAAGAAAAACACTCTGCTTTTGAGAAACAGGCACTCTTGCACTCCACTGTGTTTCCTATAGGGCCAGTACAGTGAGCTAGCTCAGAACAAAAGAACTGTGCTTCCTACACAAACGGGGCATATCTAGTTCAACTCAGTATTGGAAACTAAGTAAAACAGGAGCTTCTCTTCAGTCCAATACACTGTATTTGCTGGGAACAGACGTGAGTGCTATTTGCACTGTTTATGGCCAGAAGAGCACAATAGTGGTGTTCTTACCCTGAATTAACACTTAATGCTAGAACTTGAAACTGGATGTGATTCAACTCCGTTTAGGAAGTTGTATTAAACCCCAGTCGGCCTTACAAGAAAAACACTCTGCTTTTGAGAAACAGGCACTCTTGCACTCCACTGTGTTTCCTATAGGGCCAGTACAGTGAGCTAGCTCAGAACAAAAGAACTGTGCTTCCTACACATACGGGGCATATCTAGTTCAACTCAGTATTGGAAACTAAGTAAAACAGGAGCTTCTCTTCAGTCCAATACACTGTATTTGCTGGGAACAGACGCGAGTGCTATTTGAACTGTTTATGGCCAGAATAGCACAATAGTCGTGTTCTTACCCTGAATTAACACTTAATGCTAGAACTTGAAACTGGATGTGATTCAACTCCGTTTAGGAAGTTGTATTAAACCCCAGTCGGCCTTACAAGAAAAACACTCTGCTTTTGAGAAACAGGCACTCTTGCACTCCACTGTGTTTCCTATAGGGCCAGTACAGTGAGCTAGCTCAGAACAAAAGAACTGTGCTTCCTACACAAACGGGGCATATCTAGTTCAACTCAGTATTGGAAACTAAGTAAAATAGGAGCTTCTCTTCAGTCCAATACACTTCATTTGCTGGGAACAGACGCGAGTGCTATTTGCACTGTTTATGGCCAGAAGAGCACAATAGTGGTGTTCTTACCCTGAATTAACACTTAATGCTAGAACTTGAAACTGGATGTGATTCAACTCCGTTTAGGAAGTTGTATTAAACCCCAGTCGGCCTTACAAGAAAAACACTCTGCTTTTGAGAAACAGGCACTCTTGCACTCCACTGTGTTTCCTATAGGGCCAGTACAGTGAGCTAGCTCAGAACAAAAGAACTGTGCTTCCTACACAAACGGGGCATATCTAGTTCAACTCAGTATTGGAACCTAAGTAAAACAGGAGCTTCTCTTCAGTCCAATACACTGTATTTGCTGGGAACAGACGCGAGTGCTATTTGCACTGTTTATGGCCAGAAGAGCACAATAGTGGTGTTCTTACCCTGAATTAACACTTAATGCTAGAACTTGAAACTGGATGTGATTCAACTCCGTTTAGGAAGTTGTATTAAACCCCAGTCGGCCTTACAAGAAAAACACTCTGCTTTTGAGAAACAGGCACTCTTGCACTCCACTGTGTTTCCTATAGGGCCAGTACAGTGAGCTAGCTCAGAACAAAAGAACTGTGCTTCCTACACAAACGGGGCATATCTAATTCAACTCAGTATTGGAAACTAAGTAAAACAGGAGCTTCTCTTCAGTCCAATACACTGTATTTGCTGGGAACAGACGCGAGTTTTATTTGCAGTGTTTATGGCCAGAATAGCACAATAGTGGTGTTCTTACCCTGAATTAACACTTAATGCTAGAACTTGAAACTGGATGTGATTCAACTCCGTTTAGGAAGTTGTATTAAACCCCAGTCGGCCTTACAAGAAAAACACTCTGCTTTTGAGAAACAGGCACTCTTGCACTCCACAGTGTTTCCTATAGGGCCGGTACAGTGAGCTAGCTCAGAACAAAAGAACTGTGCTTCCTACACAAACGGGGCATATCTAGTTCAACTCAGTATTGGAAACTAAGTAAAACAGGAGCTTCTCTTCAGTCCAATACACTGTATTTGCTGGGAACAGACGCGAGTGCTATTTGCACTGTTTATGGCCAGAAGAGCACAATAGTGGTGTACTTACCCTGAATTAACACTTAATGCTAGAACTTGAAACTGGATGTGATTCAACTCCGTTTAGGAAGTTGTATTAAACCCCAGTCGGCCTTAGAAGAAAAACACTCTGCTTTTGAGAAACAGGCACTCTTGCACTCCACTGTGTTTTCTATAGGGCCAGTACAGTGAGCTAGCTCAGAACAAAAGAACTGTGCTTCCTACACAAACGGGGCATATCTAGTTCAACTCAGTATTGGAAACTAAGTAAAACAGGAGCTTCTCTTCAGTCCAATACACTGTATTTGCTGGGAACAGACGCGAGTGCTATTTGCACTGTTTATGGCCAGAATAGCACAATAGTGGTGTTCTTTCCCTGAATTAACACTTAATGCTAGAACTTGAAACTGGATGTGATTCAACTCCGTTTAGGAAGTTGTATTAAACCCCAGTCGGCCTTACAAGAAAAACACTCTGCTTTTGAGAAACAGGCACTCTTGCACTCCACTGTGTTTCCTATAGGGCCAGTACAGTGAGCTAGCTCAGAACAAAAGAACTGTGCTTCCTACACAAACGGGGCATATCTAGTTCAACTCAGTATTGGAAACTAAGTAAAACAGGAGCTTCTCTTCAGGCCAATACACTGCATTTCCTGGGAACAGACGCGAGTGCTATTTGCACTGTTTATGGCCAGAAGAGCACAATAGTGGTGTTCTTACCCTGAATTAACACTTAATGCTAGGACTTGAAACTGGATGTGATTCAACTCCGTTTAGGAAGTTGTATTAAACCCCAGTCGGCCTTACAAGAAAAACACTCTGCTTTTGAGAAACAGGCACTCTTGCACTCCACTGTGTTTCCTATAGGGCCAGTACAGTAAGCTAGCTCAGAACAAAAGAACTGTGCTTCCTACACAAACGGGGCATATCTAGTTCAACTCAGTATTGGAAACTAAGTAAAACAGGAGCTTCTCTTCAGTCCAATACACTGTATTTGCTGGGAACAGACGCGAGTGCTATTTGCACTGTTTATGGCCAGAAGAGCACAATAGTGGTGTTCTTACCCTGAATTAACACTTAATGCTAGAACTTGAAACTGGATGTGATTCAACTCCTTTTAGGAAGTTGTATTAAACCCCAGTCGGCCTTACAAGAAAAACACTCTGCTTTTGAGAAACAGGCACTCTTGCACTCCACTGTTTTTCCTATAGGGCTAGTACAGTGAGCTAGCTCAGAACAAAAGAACTGTGCTTCCTACACAAACGGGGCATATCTAGTTCAACTCAGTATCGGAAACTAAGTAAAACAGGAGCTTCTCTTCAGTCCAATACACTGTATTTGCTGGGAACAGACGTGAGTGCTATTTGCAGTGTTTATGGCCAGAATAGCACAATAGTGGTGTTCTTACCCTGAATTAACACTTAATGCTAGAACTTGAAACTGGATGTGATTCAACTCCGTTTAGGAAGTTGTATTAAACTCCAGTCGGCCTTACAAGAAAAACACTCTGCTTTTGAGAAACAGGCACTCTTGCACTCCACTGTGTTTCCTATAGGGCCAGTACAGTGAGCTAGCTCAGAACAAAAGAACTGTACTTCCTACACAAACGGGGCATATCTAGTTCAACTCAGTATTGGAAACTAAGTAAAACAGGAGCTTCTCTTCAGTCCAATACACTGTATTTGCTGGGAACAGTCGCGAGTGCTATTTGCACTGTTTATGGCCAGAAGAGCACAATAGTGGTGTTCTTACCCTGAATTAACACTTAATGCTAGAACTTGAAACTGGATGTGATTCAACTCCGTTTAGGAAGTTGTATTAAACCCCAGTCGGCCTTACAAGAAAAACACTCTGCTTTTGAGAAACAGGCACTCTTGCACTCCACTGTGTTTCCTATAGGGCCAGTACAGTGAGCTAGCTCAGAACAAAAGAACTGTGCTTCCTACACAAACGGGGCATATCTAGTTCAACTCAGTATTGGAAACTAAGTAAAACAGGAGCTTCTCTTCAGTCCAATACACTGTATTTGCTGGGAACAGACGCGAGTGCTATTTGCACTGTTTATGGCCAGAAGAGCAAATAGTGGTGTTCTTACCCTGAATTAACACTTAATGCTAGAACTTGAAACTGGATGTGATTCAACTCCTTTTAGGAAGTTGTATTAAACCCCAGTCGGCCTTACAAGAAAAACACTCTGCTTTTGAGAAACAGGCACTCTTGCACTCCACTGTGTTTCCTATAGGGCCAGTACAGTGAGCTAGCTCAGAACAAAAGAACTGTGCTTCCTACACAAACGGGGCATATCTAGTTCAACTCAGTATTGGAAACTAAGTAAAACAGGAGCTTCTCTTCAGTCCAATACACTGTATTTGCTGGGAACAGACGCGAGTGCTATTTGCATTGTTTTGGCCAGAATAGCACAATAGTGGTGTTCTTACCCTGAATTAACACTTAATGCTAGAACTTGAAACTGGATGTGATTCAACTCCGTTTAGGAAGTTGTATTAAACCCCAGTCGGCCTTACAAGAAAAACACTCTGCTTTTGAGAAACAGGCACTCTTGCACTCCACTGTGTTTCCTATAGGGCCAGTACAGTGAGCTAGCTCAGAACAAAAGAACTGTGCTTCCTACACAAACGGGGCATATCTAGTTCAACTCAGTATTGGAAACTAAGTAAAACAGGAGCTTCTCTTCAGTCCAATACACTGTATTTGCTGGGAACAGACGCGAGTTTTATTTGCACTGTTTATGGCCAGAAGAGCACAATAGTGGTGTTCTTACCCTGAATTAACACTTAATGCTAGAACTTGAAACTGGATGTGATTCAACTCCGTTTAGGAAGTTGTATTAAACCCCAGTCGGCCTTACAAGAAAAACACTCTGCTTTTGAGAAACAGGCACTCTTGCACTCCACTGTGTTTCCTATAGGGCCAGTACAGTGAGCTAGCTCAGAACAAAAGAACTGTGCTTCCTACACAAACGGGGCATATCTAGTTCAACTCAGTATTGGAAACTAAGTAAAACAGGAGCTTCTCTTCAGTCCAATACACTGTATTTGCTGGGAACAGACGCGAGTTTTATTTGCACTGTTTATGGCCAGAATAGCACAATAGTGGTGTTCTTACCCTGAATTAACACTTAATGCTAGAACTTGAAACTGGATGTGATTCAACTCCGTTTAGGAAGTTGTATTAAACCCCAGTCGGCCTTACAAGAAAAACACTCTGCTTTTGAGAAACAGGCACTCTTGCACTCCACAGTGTTTCCTATAGGGCCAGTACAGTGAGCTAGCTCAGAACAAAAGAACTGTGCTTCCTACACAAACGGGGCATATCTAGTTCAACTCAGTATTGGAAACTAAGTAAAACAGGAGCTTCTCTTCAGTCCAATACACTGTATTTGCTGGGAACAGACGTGAGTGCTATTTGCACTGTTTATGGCCAGAAGAGCACAATAGTGGTGTTCTTACCCTGAATTAACACTTAATGCTAGAACTTGAAACTGGATGTGATTCAACTCCGTTTAGGAAGTTGTATTAAACCCCAGTCGGCCTTACAAGAAAAACACTCTGCTTTTGAGAAACAGGCACTCTTGCACTCCACTGTGTTTCCTATAGGGCCAGTACAGTGAGCTAGCTCAGAACAAAAGAACTGTGCTTCCTACACATACGGGGCATATCTAGTTCAACTCAGTATTGGAAACTAAGTAAAACAGGAGCTTCTCTTCAGTCCAATACACTGTATTTGCTGGGAACAGACGCGAGTGCTATTTGCACTGTTTATGGCCAGAATAGCACAATAGTCGTGTTCTTACCCTGAATTAACACTTAATGCTAGAACTTGAAACTGGATGTGATTCAACTCCGTTTAGGAAGTTGTATTAAACCCCAGTCGGCCTTACAAGAAAAACACTCTGCTTTTGAGAAACAGGCACTCTTGCACTCCACTGTGTTTCCTATAGGGCCAGTACAGTGAGCTAGCTCAGAACAAAAGAACTGTGCTTCCTACACAAACGGGGCATATCTAGTTCAACTCAGTATTGGAAACTAAGTAAAATAGGAGCTTCTCTTCAGTCCAATACACTTCATTTGCTGGGAACAGACGCGAGTGCTATTTGCACTGTTTATGGCCAGAAGAGCACAATAGTGGTGTTCTTACCCTGAATTAACACTTAATGCTAGAACTTGAAACTGGATGTGATTCAACTCCGTTTAGGAAGTTGTATTAAACCCCAGTCGGCCTTACAAGAAAAACACTCTGCTTTTGAGAAACAGGCACTCTTGCACTCCACTGTGTTTCCTATAGGGCCAGTACAGTGAGCTAGCTCAGAACAAAAGAACTGTGCTTCCTACACAAACGGGGCATATCTAGTTCAACTCAGTATTGGAACCTAAGTAAAACAGGAGCTTCTCTTCAGTCCAATACACTGTATTTGCTGGGAACAGACGCGAGTGCTATTTGCACTGTTTATGGCCAGAAGAGCACAATAGTGGTGTTCTTACCCTGAATTAACACTTAATGCTAGAACTTGAAACTGGATGTGATTCAACTCCGTTTAGGAAGTTGTATTAAACCCCAGTCGGCCTTACAAGAAAAACACTCTGCTTCTGAGAAACAGGCACTCTTGCACTCCACTGTGTTTCCTATAGGGCCAGTACAGTGAGCTAGCTCAGAACAAAAGAACTGTGCTTCCTACACAAACGGGGCATATCTAATTCAACTCAGTATTGGAAACTAAGTAAAACAGGAGCTTCTCTTCAGTCCAATACACTGTATTTGCTGGGAACAGACGCGAGTGCTATTTGCACTGTTTATGGCCAGAAGAGCACAATAGTGGTGTTCTTACCCTGAATTAACACTTAATGCTAGAACTTGAAACTGGATGTGATTCAACTCCGTTTAGGAAGTTGTATTAAACCCCAGTCGGCCTTACAAGAAAAACACTCTGCTTTTGAGAAACAGGCACTCTTGCACTCCACAGTGTTTCCTATAGGGCCGGTACAGTGAGCTAGCTCAGAACAAAAGAACTGTGCTTCCTACACAAACGGGGCATATCTAGTTCAACTCAGTATTGGAAACTAAGTAAAACAGGAGCTTCTCTTCAGTCCAATACACTGTATTTGCTGGGAACAGACGCGAGTGCTATTTGCACTGTTTATGGCCAGAAGAGCACAATAGTGGTGTACTTACCCTGAATTAACACTTAATGCTAGAACTTGAAACTGGATGTGATTCAACTCCGTTTAGGAAGTTGTATTAAACCCCAGTCGGCCTTAGAAGAAAAACACTCTGCTTTTGAGAAACAGGCACTCTTGCACTCCACTGTGTTTTCTATAGGGCCAGTACAGTGAGCTAGCTCAGAACAAAAGAACTGTGCTTCCTACACAAACGGGGCATATCTAGTTCAACTCAGTATTGGAAACTAAGTAAAACAGGAGCTTCTCTTCAGTCCAATACACTGTATTTGCTGGGAACAGACGCGAGTGCTATTTGCACTGTTTATGGCCAGAATAGCACAATAGTGGTGTTCTTTCCCTGAATTAACACTTAATGCTAGAACTTGAAACTGGATGTGATTCAACTCCGTTTAGGAAGTTGTATTAAACCCCAGTCGGCCTTACAAGAAAAACACTCTGCTTTTGAGAAACAGGCACTCTTGCACTCCACTGTGTTTCCTATAGGGCCAGTACAGTGAGCTAGCTCAGAACAAAAGAACTGTGCTTCCTACACAAACGGGGCATATCTAGTTCAACTCAGTATTGGAAACTAAGTAAAACAGGAGCTTCTCTTCAGTCCAATACACTGCATTTCCTGGGAACAGACGCGAGTGCTATTTGCACTGTTTATGGCCAGAAGAGCACAATAGTGGTGTTCTTACCCTGAATTAACACTTAATGCTAGGACTTGAAACTGGATGTGATTCAACTCCGTTTAGGAAGTTGTATTAAACCCCAGTCGGCCTTACAAGAAAAACACTCTGCTTTTGAGAAACAGGCACTCTTGCACTCCACTGTGTTTCCTATAGGGCCAGTACAGTAAGCTAGCTCAGAACAAAAGAACTGTGCTTCCTACACAAACGGGGCATATCTAGTTCAACTCAGTATTGGAAACTAAGTAAAACAGGAGCTTCTCTTCAGTCCAATACACTGTATTTGCTGGGAACAGACGCGAGTGCTATTTGCACTGTTTATGGCCAGAAGAGCACAATAGTGGTGTTCTTACCCTGAATTAACACTTAATGCTAGAACTTGAAACTGGATGTGATTCAACTCCTTTTAGGAAGTTGTATTAAACCCCAGTCGGCCTTACAAGAAAAACACTCTGCTTTTGAGAAACAGGCACTCTTGCACTCCACTGTTTTTCCTATAGGGCTAGTACAGTGAGCTAGCTCAGAACAAAAGAACTGTGCTTCCTACACAAACGGGGCATATCTAGTTCAACTCAGTATCGGAAACTAAGTAAAACAGGAGCTTCTCTTCAGTCCAATACACTGTATTTGCTGGGAACAGACGTGAGTGCTATTTGCACTGTTTATGGCCAGAATAGCACAATAGTGGTGTTCTTACCCTGAATTAACACTTAATGCTAGAACTTGAAACTGGATGTGATTCAACTCCGTTTAGGAAGTTGTATTAAACCCCAGTCGGCCTTACAAGAAAAACACTCTGCTTTTGAGAAACAGGCACTCTTGCACTCCACTGTGTTTCCTATAGGGCCAGTACAGTGAGCTAGCTCAGAACAAAAGAACTGTGCTTCCTACACAAACGGGGCATATCTAGTTCAACTCAGTATTGGAAACTAAGTAAAACAGGAGCTTCTCTTCAGTCCAATACACTGTATTTGCTGGGAACAGACGTGAGTGCTATTTGCACTGTTTATGGCCAGAAGAGCACAATAGTGGTGTTCTTACCCTGAATTAACACTTAATGCTAGAACTTGAAACTGGATGTGATTCAACTCCGTTTAGGAAGTTGTATTAAACCCCAGTCGGCCTTACAAGAAAAACACTCTGCTTTTGAGAAACAGGCACTCTTGCACTCCACTGTGTTTCCTATAGGGCCAGTACAGTGAGCTAGCTCAGAACAAAAGAACTGTGCTTCCTACACATACGGGGCATATCTAGTTCAACTCAGTATTGGAAACTAAGTAAAACAGGAGCTTCTCTTCAGTCCAATACACTGTATTTGCTGGGAACAGACGCGAGTGCTATTTGAACTGTTTATGGCCAGAATAGCACAATAGTCGTGTTCTTACCCTGAATTAACACTTAATGCTAGAACTTGAAACTGGATGTGATTCAACTCCGTTTAGGAAGTTGTATTAAACCCCAGTCGGCCTTACAAGAAAAACACTCTGCTTTTGAGAAACAGGCACTCTTGCACTCCACTGTGTTTCCTATAGGGCCAGTACAGTGAGCTAGCTCAGAACAAAAGAACTGTGCTTCCTACACAAACGGGGCATATCTAGTTCAACTCAGTATTGGAAACTAAGTAAAATAGGAGCTTCTCTTCAGTCCAATACACTTCATTTGCTGGGAACAGACGCGAGTGCTATTTGCACTGTTTATGGCCAGAAGAGCACAATAGTGGTGTTCTTACCCTGAATTAACACTTAATGCTAGAACTTGAAACTGGATGTGATTCAACTCCGTTTAGGAAGTTGTATTAAACCCCAGTCGGCCTTACAAGAAAAACACTCTGCTTTTGAGAAACAGGCACTCTTGCACTCCACTGTGTTTCCTATAGGGCCAGTACAGTGAGCTAGCTCAGAACAAAAGAACTGTGCTTCCTACACAAACGGGGCATATCTAGTTCAACTCAGTATTGGAACCTAAGTAAAACAGGAGCTTCTCTTCAGTCCAATACACTGTATTTGCTGGGAACAGACGCGAGTGCTATTTGCACTGTTTATGGCCAGAAGAGCACAATAGTGGTGTTCTTACCCTGAATTAACACTTAATGCTAGAACTTGAAACTGGATGTGATTCAACTCCGTTTAGGAAGTTGTATTAAACCCCAGTCGGCCTTACAAGAAAAACACTCTGCTTTTGAGAAACAGGCACTCTTGCACTCCACTGTGTTTCCTATAGGGCCAGTACAGTGAGCTAGCTCAGAACAAAAGAACTGTGCTTCCTACACAAACGGGGCATATCTAATTCAACTCAGTATTGGAAACTAAGTAAAACAGGAGCTTCTCTTCAGTCCAATACACTGTATTTGCTGGGAACAGACGCGAGTTTTATTTGCACTGTTTATGGCCAGAATAGCACAATAGTGGTGTTCTTACCCTGAATTAACACTTAATGCTAGAACTTGAAACTGGATGTGATTCAACTCCGTTTAGGAAGTTGTATTAAACCCCAGTCGGCCTTACAAGAAAAACACTCTGCTTTTGAGAAACAGGCACTCTTGCACTCCACAGTGTTTCCTATAGGGCCGGTACAGTGAGCTAGCTCAGAACAAAAGAACTGTGCTTCCTACACAAACGGGGCATATCTAGTTCAACTCAGTATTGGAAACTAAGTAAAACAGGAGCTTCTCTTCAGTCCAATACACTGTATTTGCTGGGAACAGACGCGAGTGCTATTTGCACTGTTTATGGCCAGAAGAGCACAATAGTGGTGTACTTACCCTGAATTAACACTTAATGCTAGAACTTGAAACTGGATGTGATTCAACTCCGTTTAGGAAGTTGTATTAAACCCCAGTCGGCCTTAGAAGAAAAACACTCTGCTTTTGAGAAACAGGCACTCTTGCACTCCACTGTGTTTTCTATAGGGCCAGTACAGTGAGCTAGCTCAGAACAAAAGAACTGTGCTTCCTACACAAACGGGGCATATCTAGTTCAACTCAGTATTGGAAACTAAGTAAAACAGGAGCTTCTCTTCAGTCCAATACACTGTATTTGCTGGGAACAGACGCGAGTGCTATTTGCACTGTTTATGGCCAGAATAGCACAATAGTGGTGTTCTTTCCCTGAATTAACACTTAATGCTAGAACTTGAAACTGGATGTGATTCAACTCCGTTTAGGAAGTTGTATTAAACCCCAGTCGGCCTTACAAGAAAAACACTCTGCTTTTGAGAAACAGGCACTCTTGCACTCCACTGTGTTTCCTATAGGGCCAGTACAGTGAGCTAGCTCAGAACAAAAGAACTGTGCTTCCTACACAAACGGGGCATATCTAGTTCAACTCAGTATTGGAAACTAAGTAAAACAGGAGCTTCTCTTCAGTCCAATACACTGCATTTCCTGGGAACAGACGCGAGTGCTATTTGCACTGTTTATGGCCAGAAGAGCACAATAGTGGTGTTCTTACCCTGAATTAACACTTAATGCTAGGACTTGAAACTGGATGTGATTCAACTCCGTTTAGGAAGTTGTATTAAACCCCAGTCGGCCTTACAAGAAAAACACTCTGCTTTTGAGAAACAGGCACTCTTGCACTCCACTGTGTTTCCTATAGGGCCAGTACAGTAAGCTAGCTCAGAACAAAAGAACTGTGCTTCCTACACAAACGGGGCATATCTAGTTCAACTCAGTATTGGAAACTAAGTAAAACAGGAGCTTCTCTTCAGTCCAATACACTGTATTTGCTGGGAACAGACGCGAGTGCTATTTGCACTGTTTATGGCCAGAAGAGCACAATAGTGGTGTTCTTACCCTGAATTAACACTTAATGCTAGAACTTGAAACTGGATGTGATTCAACTCCTTTTAGGAAGTTGTATTAAACCCCAGTCGGCCTTACAAGAAAAACACTCTGCTTTTGAGAAACAGGCACTCTTGCACTCCACTGTTTTTCCTATAGGGCTAGTACAGTGAGCTAGCTCAGAACAAAAGAACTGTGCTTCCTACACAAACGGGGCATATCTAGTTCAACTCAGTATCGGAAACTAAGTAAAACAGGAGCTTCTCTTCAGTCCAATACACTGTATTTGCTGGGAACAGACGTGAGTGCTATTTGCAGTGTTTATGGCCAGAATAGCACAATAGTGGTGTTCTTACCCTGAATTAACACTTAATGCTAGAACTTGAAACTGGATGTGATTCAACTCCGTTTAGGAAGTTGTATTAAACTCCAGTCGGCCTTACAAGAAAAACACTCTGCTTTTGAGAAACAGGCACTCTTGCACTCCACTGTGTTTCCTATAGGGCCAGTACAGTGAGCTAGCTCAGAACAAAAGAACTGTACTTCCTACACAAACGGGGCATATCTAGTTCAACTCAGTATTGGAAACTAAGTAAAACAGGAGCTTCTCTTCAGTCCAATACACTGTATTTGCTGGGAACAGTCGCGAGTGCTATTTGCACTGTTTATGGCCAGAAGAGCACAATAGTGGTGTTCTTACCCTGAATTAACACTTAATGCTAGAACTTGAAACTGGATGTGATTCAACTCCGTTTAGGAAGTTGTATTAAACCCCAGTCGGCCTTACAAGAAAAACACTCTGCTTTTGAGAAACAGGCACTCTTGCACTCCACTGTGTTTCCTATAGGGCCAGTACAGTGAGCTAGCTCAGAACAAAAGAACTGTGCTTCCTACACAAACGGGGCATATCTAGTTCAACTCAGTATTGGAAACTAAGTAAAACAGGAGCTTCTCTTCAGTCCAATACACTGTATTTGCTGGGAACAGACGCGAGTGCTATTTGCACTGTTTATGGCCAGAAGAGCAAATAGTGGTGTTCTTACCCTGAATTAACACTTAATGCTAGAACTTGAAACTGGATGTGATTCAACTCCTTTTAGGAAGTTGTATTAAACCCCAGTCGGCCTTACAAGAAAAACACTCTGCTTTTGAGAAACAGGCACTCTTGCACTCCACTGTGTTTCCTATAGGGCCAGTACAGTGAGCTAGCTCAGAACAAAAGAACTGTGCTTCCTACACAAACGGGGCATATCTAGTTCAACTCAGTATTGGAAACTAAGTAAAACAGGAGCTTCTCTTCAGTCCAATACACTGTATTTGCTGGGAACAGACGCGAGTGCTATTTGCATTGTTTTGGCCAGAATAGCACAATAGTGGTGTTCTTACCCTGAATTAACACTTAATGCTAGAACTTGAAACTGGATGTGATTCAACTCCGTTTAGGAAGTTGTATTAAACCCCAGTCGGCCTTACAAGAAAAACACTCTGCTTTTGAGAAACAGGCACTCTTGCACTCCACTGTGTTTCCTATAGGGCCAGTACAGTGAGCTAGCTCAGAACAAAAGAACTGTGCTTCCTACACAAACGGGGCATATCTAGTTCAACTCAGTATTGGAAACTAAGTAAAACAGGAGCTTCTCTTCAGTCCAATACACTGTATTTGCTGGGAACAGACGCGAGTTTTATTTGCACTGTTTATGGCCAGAAGAGCACAATAGTGGTGTTCTTACCCTGAATTAACACTTAATGCTAGAACTTGAAACTGGATGTGATTCAACTCCGTTTAGGAAGTTGTATTAAACCCCAGTCGGCCTTACAAGAAAAACACTCTGCTTTTGAGAAACAGGCACTCTTGCACTCCACTGTGTTTCCTATAGGGCCAGTACAGTGAGCTAGCTCAGAACAAAAGAACTGTGCTTCCTACACAAACGGGGCATATCTAGTTCAACTCAGTATTGGAAACTAAGTAAAACAGGAGCTTCTCTTCAGTCCAATACACTGTATTTGCTGGGAACAGACGCGAGTTTTATTTGCACTGTTTATGGCCAGAATAGCACAATAGTGGTGTTCTTACCCTGAATTAACACTTAATGCTAGAACTTGAAACTGGATGTGATTCAACTCCGTTTAGGAAGTTGTATTAAACCCCAGTCGGCCTTACAAGAAAAACACTCTGCTTTTGAGAAACAGGCACTCTTGCACTCCACAGTGTTTCCTATAGGGCCGGTACAGTGAACTAGCTCAGAACAAAAGAACTGTGCTTCCTACACAAACGGGGCATATCTAGTTCAACTCAGTATTGGAAACTAAGTAAAACAGGAGCTTCTCTTCAGTCCAATACACTGTATTTGCTGGGAACAGACGCGAGTGCTATTTGCACTGTTTATGGCTAGAAGAGCACAATAGTGGTGTACTTACCCTGAATTAACACTTAATGCTAGAACTTGAAACTGGATGTGATTCAACTCCGTTTAGGAAGTTGTATTAAACCCCAGTCGGCCTTACAAGAAAAACACTCTGCTTTTGAGAAACAGGCACTCTTGCACTCCACTGTGTTTCCTATAGGGCCAGTACAGTGAGCTAGCTCAGAACAAAAGAACTGTGCTTCCTACACAAACGGGGCATATCTAGTTCAACTCAGTATTGGAAACTAAGTAAAACAGGAGCTTCTCTTCAGTCCAATACACTGTATTTGCTGGGAACAGACGCGAGTGCTATTTGCACTGTTTATGGCCAGAATAGCACAATAGTGGTGTTCTTACCCTGAATTAACACTTAATGCTAGAACTTGAAACTGGATGTGATTCAACTCCGTTTAGGAAGTTGTATTAAACCCCAGTCGGCCTTACAAGAAAAACACTCTGCTTTTGAGAAACAGGCACTCTTGCACTCCACTGTGTTTCCTATAGGGCCAGTACAGTGAGCTAGCTCAGAACAAAAGAACTGTGCTTCCTACACAAACGGGGCATATCTAGTTCAACTCAGTATTGGAAACTAAGTAAAACAGGAGCTTCTCTTCAGTCCAATACACTGTATTTGCTGGGAACAGACGCGAGTGCTATTTGCACTGTTTATGGCCAGAAGAGCAAATAGTGGTGTTCTTACCCTGAATTAACACTTAATGCTAGAACTTGAAACTGGATGTGATTCAACTCCTTTTAGGAAGTTGTATTAAACCCCAGTCGGCCTTACAAGAAAAACACTCTGCTTTTGAGAAACAGGCACTCTTGCACTCCACTGTGTTTCCTATAGGGCCAGTACAGTGAGCTAGCTCAGAACAAAAGAACTGTGCTTCCTACACAAACGGGGCATATCTAGTTCAACTCAGTATTGGAAACTAAGTAAAACAGGAGCTTCTCTTCAGTCCAATACACTGTATTTGCTGGGAACAGACGCGAGTGCTATTTGCATTGTTTTGGCCAGAATAGCACAATAGTGGTGTTCTTACCCTGAATTAACACTTAATGCTAGAACTTGAAACTGGATGTGATTCAACTCCGTTTAGGAAGTTGTATTAAACCCCAGTCGGCCTTACAAGAAAAACACTCTGCTTTTGAGAAACAGGCACTCTTGCACTCCACTGTGTTTCCAATAGGGCCAGTACAGTGAGCTAGCTCAGAACAAAAGAACTGTGCTTCCTACACAAACGGGGCATATCTAGTTCAACTCAGTATTGGAAACTAAGAAAAACAGGAGCTTCTCTTCAGTCCAATACACTGTATTTGCTGGGAACAGACGCGAGTGCTATTTGCACTGTTTATGGCCAGAAGAACACAATAGTGGTGTTCTTACCCTGATTTAACACTTAATGCTAGAACTTGAAACTGGATGTGATTCAACTCCGCTTAGGAAGTTGTATTAAACCCCAGTCGGCCTTACAAGAAAAACACTCTGCTTTTGAGAAACAGGCACTCTTGCACTCCACTGTGTTTCCTATAGGGCCAGTACAGTGAGCTAGCTCAGAACAAAAGAACTGTGCTTCCTACACAAACGGGGCATATCTAGTTCAACTCAGTATTGGAAACTAAGTAAAACAGGAGCTTCTCTTCAGTCCAATACACTGTATTTGCTGGGAACAGACGCGAGTGCTATTTGCATTGTTTTGGCCAGAATAGCACAATAGTGGTGTTCTTACCCTGAATTAACACTTAATGCTAGAACTTGAAACTGGATGTGATTCAACTCCGTTTAGGAAGTTGTATTAAACCCCAGTCGGCCTTACAAGAAAAACACTCTGCTTTTGAGAAACAGGCACTCTTGCACTCCACTGTGTTTCCTATAGGGCCAGTACAGTGAGCTAGCTCAGAACAAAAGAACTGTGCTTCCTACACAAACGGGGCATATCTAGTTCAACTCAGTATTGGAAACTAAGTAAAACAGGAGCTTCTCTTCAGTCCAATACACTGTATTTGCTGGGAACAGACGCGAGTTTTATTTGCACTGTTTATGGCCAGAAGAGCACAATAGTGGTGTTCTTACCCTGAATTAACACTTAATGCTAGAACTTGAAACTGGATGTGATTCAACTCCGTTTAGGAAGTTGTATTAAACCCCAGTCGGCCTTACAAGAAAAACACTCTGCTTTTGAGAAACAGGCACTCTTGCACTCCACTGTGTTTCCTATAGGGCCAGTACAGTGAGCTAGCTCAGAACAAAAGAACTGTGCTTCCTACACAAACGGGGCATATCTAATTCAACTCAGTATTGGAAACTAAGTAAAACAGGAGCTTCTCTTCAGTCCAATACACTGTATTTGCTGGGAACAGACGCGAGTTTTATTTGCACTGTTTATGGCCAGAATAGCACAATAGTGGTGTTCTTACCCTGAATTAACACTTAATGCTAGAACTTGAAACTGGATGTGATTCAACTCCGTTTAGGAAGTTGTATTAAACCCCAGTCGGCCTTACAAGAAAAACACTCTGCTTTTGAGAAACAGGCACTCTTGCACTCCACTGTGTTTCCTATAGGGCCAGTACAGTGAGCTAGCTCAGAACAAAAGAACTGTGCTTCCTACACAAACGGGGCATATCTAGTTCAACTCAGTATTGGAAACTAAGTAAAACAGGAGCTTCTCTTCAGTCCAATACACTGTATTTGCTGGGAACAGACGCGAGTGCTATTTGCACTGTTTATGGCCAGAATAGCACAATAGTGGTGTTCTTACCCTGAATTAACACTTAATGCTAGAACTTGAAACTGGATGTGATTCAACTCCGTTTAGGAAGTTGTATTAAACCCCAGTCGGCCTTACAAGAAAAACACTCTGCTTTTGAGAAACAGGCACTCTTGCACTCCACTGTGTTTCCTATAGGGCCAGTACAGTGAGCTAGCTCAGAACAAAAGAACTGTGCTTCCTACACAAACGGGGCATATCTAGTTCAACTCAGTATTGGAAACTAAGTAAAACAGGAGCTTCTCTTCAGTCCAATACACTGCATTTCCTGGGAACAGACGCGAGTGCTATTTGCACTGTTTATGGCCAGAAGAGCACAATAGTGGTGTTCTTACGCTGAATTAACACTTAATGCTAGAACTTGAAACTGGATGTGATTCAACTCCGTTTAGGAAGTTGTATTAAACCCCAGTCGGCCTTACAAGAAAAACACTCTGCTTTTGAGAAACAGGCACTCTTGCACTCCACTGTGTTTCCTATAGGGCCAGTACAGTGAGCTAGCTCAGAACAAAAGAACTGTGCTTCCTACACAAACGGGGCATATCTAGTTCAACTCAGTATTGGAAACTAAGTAAAACAGGAGCTTCTCTTCAGTCCAATACACTGTATTTGCTGGGAACAGACGCGAGTGCTATTTGCACTGTTTATGGCCAGAAGAGCACAATATTGGTGTTCTTACCCTGAATTAACACTTAATGCTAGAACTTGAAACTGGATGTGATTCAACTCCGTTTAGGAAGTTGTATTAAACCCCAGTCGGCCTTACAAGAAAAACACTCTGCTTTTGAGAAACAGGCACTCTTGCACTCCACTGTGTTTCCTATAGGGCCAGTACAGTGAGCTAGCTCAGAACAAAAGAACTGTGCTTCCTACACAAACGGGGCATATCTAGTTCAACTCAGTATTGGAAACTAAGTAAAACAGGAGCTTCTCTTCAGTCCAATACACTGTATTTGCTGGGAACAGACGCGAGTGCTATTTGCACTGTTTATGGCCAGAATAGCACAATAGTGGTGTTCTTACCCTGAATTAACACTTAATGCTAGAACTTGAAACTGGATGTGATTCAACTCCGTTTAGGAAGTTGTATTAAACCCCAGTCGGCCTTACAAGAAAAACACTCTGCTTTTGAGAAACAGGCACTCTTGCACTCCACTGTGTTTCCTATAGGGCCAGTACAGTGAGCTAGCTCAGAACAAAAGAACTGTGCTTCCTACACAAACGGGGCATATCTAGTTCAACTCAGTATTGGAAACTAAGTAAAACAGGAGCTTCTCTTCAGTCCAATACACTGTATTTGCTGGGAACAGACGTGAGTGCTATTTGCACTGTTTATGGCCAGAAGAGCACAATAGTGGTGTTCTTACCCTGAATTAACACTTAATGCTAGAACTTGAAACTGGATGTGATTCAACTCCGTTTAGGAAGTTGTATTAAACCCCAGTCGGCCTTACAAGAAAAACACTCTGCTTTTGAGAAACAGGCACTCTTGCACTCCACTGTGTTTCCTATAGGGCCAGTACAGTGAGCTAGCTCAGAACAAAAGAACTGTGCTTCCTACACATACGGGGCATATCTAGTTCAACTCAGTATTGGAAACTAAGTAAAACAGGAGCTTCTCTTCAGTCCAATACACTGTATTTGCTGGGAACAGACGCGAGTGCTATTTGCACTGTTTATGGCCAGAATAGCACAATAGTCGTGTTCTTACCCTGAATTAACACTTAATGCTAGAACTTGAAACTGGATGTGATTCAACTCCGTTTAGGAAGTTGTATTAAACCCCAGTCGGCCTTACAAGAAAAACACTCTGCTTTTGAGAAACAGGCACTCTTGCACTCCACTGTGTTTCCTATAGGGCCAGTACAGTGAGCTAGCTCAGAACAAAAGAACTGTGCTTCCTACACAAACGGGGCATATCTAGTTCAACTCAGTATTGGAAACTAAGTAAAATAGGAGCTTCTCTTCAGTCCAATACACTTCATTTGCTGGGAACAGACGCGAGTGCTATTTGCACTGTTTATGGCCAGAAGAGCACAATAGTGGTGTTCTTACCCTGAATTAACACTTAATGCTAGAACTTGAAACTGGATGTGATTCAACTCCGTTTAGGAAGTTGTATTAAACCCCAGTCGGCCTTACAAGAAAAACACTCTGCTTTTGAGAAACAGGCACTCTTGCACTCCACTGTGTTTCCTATAGGGCCAGTACAGTGAGCTAGCTCAGAACAAAAGAACTGTGCTTCCTACACAAACGGGGCATATCTAGTTCAACTCAGTATTGGAACCTAAGTAAAACAGGAGCTTCTCTTCAGTCCAATACACTGTATTTGCTGGGAACAGACGCGAGTGCTATTTGCACTGTTTATGGCCAGAAGAGCACAATAGTGGTGCTCTTACCCTGAATTAACACTTAATGCTAGAACTTGAAACTGGATGTGATTCAACTCCGTTTAGGAAGTTGTATTAAACCCCAGTCGGCCTTACAAGAAAAACACTCTGCTTTTGAGAAACAGGCACTCTTGCACTCCACTGTGTTTCCTATAGGGCCAGTACAGTGAGCTAGCTCAGAACAAAAGAACTGTGCTTCCTACACAAACGGGGCATATCTAGTTCAACTCATTATTGGAAACTAAGTAAAACAGGAGCTTCTCTTCAGTCCAATACACTGTATTTGCTGGGAACAGACGCGAGTGCTATTTGCACTGTTTATGGCCAGAAGAGCACAATAGTGGTGTTCTTACCCTGAATTAACACTTAATGCTAGAACTTGAAACTGGATGTGATTCAACTCCGTTTAGGAAGTTGTATTAAACCCCAGTCGGCCTTACAAGAAAAACACTCTGCTTTTGAGAAACAGGCACTCTTGCACTCCACTGTGTTTCCTATAGGGCCAGTACAGTGAGCTAGCTCAGAACAAAAGAACTGTGCTTCCTACACAAACGGGGCATATCTAGTTCAACTCAGTATTGGAAACTAAGTAAAACAGGAGCTTCTCTTCAGTCCAATACACTGTATTTGCTGGGAACAGACGCGAGTGCTATTTGCACTGTTTATGGCCAGAAGAGCACAATAGTGGTGTTCTTACCCTGAATTAACACTTAATGCTAGAACTTGAAACTGGATGTGATTCAACTCCGTTTAGGAAGTTGTATTAAACCCCAGTCGGCCTTACAAGAAAAACACTCTGCTTTTGAGAAACAGGCACTCTTGCACTCCACTGTGTTTCCTATAGGGCCAGTACAGTGAGCTAGCTCAGAACAAAAGAACTGTGCTTCCTAGTCAAACGGGGCATATCTAGTTCAACTCATTATTGGAAACTAAGTAAAACAGGAGCTTCTCTTCAGTCCAATACACTGTATTTGCTGGGAACAGACGCGAGTGCTATTTGCACTGTTTATGGCCAGAAGAGCACAATAGTGGTGTTCTTACGCTGAATTAACACTTAATGCTAGAACTTGAAACTGGATGTGTTTCAACTCCGTTTAGGAAGTTGTATTAAACCCCAGTCGGCCTTACAAGAAAAACACTCTGCTTTTGAGAAACAGGCACTCTTGCACTCCACTGTGTTTCCTATAGGGCCAGTACAGTGAGCTAGCTCAGAACAAAAGAACTGTGCTTCCTACACAAACGGGGCATATCTAGTTCAACTCAGTATTGGAAACTAAGTAAAACAGGAGCTTCTCTTCAGTCCAATACACTGCATTTGCTGGGAACAGACGCGAGTGCTATTTGCACTGTTTATGGCCAGAAGAGCACAATAGTGGTGTTCTTACCCTGAATTAACACTTAATGCTAGAACTTGAAACTGGATGTGATTCAACTCCGTTTAGGAAGTTTTATTAAACCCCAGTCGGCCTTACAAGAAAAACACTCTGCTTTTGAGAAACAGGCACTCTTGCACTCCACTGTGTTTCCTATAGGGCCAGTACAGTGAGCTAGCTCAGAACAAAAGAACTGTGCTTCCTACACAAACGGGGCATATCTAGTTCAACTCAGTATTGGAACCTAAGTAAAACAGGAGCTTCTCTTCAGTCCAATACACTGTATTTGCTGGGAACAGACGCGAGTGCTATTTGCACTGTTTATGGCCAGAAGAGCACAATAGTGGTGTTCTTACCCTGAATTAACACTTAATGCTAGAACTTGAAACTGGATGTGATTCAACTCCGTTTAGGAAGTTGTATTAAACCCCAGTCGGCCTTACAAGAAAAACACTCTGCTTTTGAGAAACAGGCACTCTTGCACTCCACTGTGTTTCCTATAGGGCCAGTACAGTGAGCTAGCTCAGAAAAAAAGAACTGTGCTTCCTACACAAACGGGGCATATCTAGTTCAACTCAGTATTGGAAACTAAGTAAAACAGGAGCTTCTCTAAAGTCCAATACACTGTATTTGCTGGGAACAGACGCGAGTGCTATTTGCACTGTTTATGGCCAGAAGAGCACAATTAGTGGTGTTCTTACCCTGAATTAACACTTAATGCTAGAACTTGAAACTGGATGTGATTCAACTCCGTTTAGGAAGTTGTATTAAACCCCAGTCGGCCTTACAAGAAAAACACTCTGCTTTTGAGAAACAGGCACTCTTGCACTCCACTGTGTTTCCTATAGGGCCAGTACAGTGAGCTAGCTCAGAACAAAAGAACTGTGCTTCCTACACAAACGGGGCATATCTAGTTCAACTCAGTATTGGAAACTAAGTAAAACAGGAGCTTCTCTTCAGGCCAATACCCTGTATTTGCTGGGAACAGACGCGAGTGCTATTTGCACTGTTTATGGCCAGAATAGCACAATAGTGGTGTTCTTACCCTGAATTAACACTTAATGCTAGAACTTGAAACTGGATGTGATTCAACTCCGTTTAGGAAGTTGTATTAAACCCCAGTCGGCCTTACAAGAAAAACACTCTGCTTTTGAGAAACAGGCACTCTTGCACTCCACTGTGTTTCCTATAGGGCCAGTACAGTGAGCTAGCTCAGAACAAAAGAACTGTGCTTCCTACACAAACGGGGCATATCTAGTTCAACTCAGTATTGGAACCTAAGTAAAACAGGAGCTTCTCTTCAGTCCAATACACTGTATTTGCTGGGAACAGACGCGAGTGCTATTTGCACTGTTTATGGCCAGAAGAGCACAATAGTGGTGTTCTTACCCTGAATTAACACTTAATGCTAGAACTTGAAACTGGATGTGATTCAACTCCGTTTAGGAAGTTGTATTAAACCCCAGTCGGCCTTACAAGAAAAACACTCTGCTTTTGAGAAACAGGCACTCTTGCACTCCACTGTGTTTCCTATAGGGCCAGTACAGTGAGCTAGCTCAGAACAAAAGAACTGTGCTTCCTACACAAACGGGGCATATCTAGTTCAACTCAGTATTGGAAACTAAGTAAAACAGGAGCTTCTCTAAAGTCCAATACACTGTATTTGCTGGGAACAGACGCGAGTGCTATTTGCACTGTTTATGGCCAGAAGAGCACAATAGTGGTGTTCTTACCCTGAATTAACACTTAATGCTAGAACTTGAAACTGGATGTGATTCAACTCCGTTTAGGAAGTTGTATTAAACCCCAGTCGGCCTTACAAGAAAAACACTCTGCTTTTGAGAAACAGGCACTCTTGCACTCCACTGTGTTTCCTATAGGGCCAGTACAGTGAGCTAGCTCAGAACAAAAGAACTGTGCTTCCTACACAAACGGGGCATATCTAGTTCAACTCATTATTGGAAACTAAGTAAAACAGGAGCTTCTCTTCAGTCCAATACACTGTATTTGCTGGGAACAGACGCGAGTGCTATTTGCACTGTTTATGGCCTGAATAGCACAATAGTGGTGTTCTTACCCTGAATTAACACTTAATGCTAGAACTTGAAACTGGATGTGATTCAACTCCGTTTAGGAAGTTGTATTAAACCCCAGTCGGCCTTACAAGAAAAACACTCTGCTTTTGAGAAACAGGCACTCTTGCACTCCACTGTGTTTCCTATAGGGCCAGTACAGTGAGCTAGCTCAGAACAAAAGAACTGTGCTTCCTACACAAACGGGGCATATCTAGTTCAACTCAGTATTGGAAACTAAGTAAAACAGGAGCTTCTCTTCAGTCCAATACACTGTATTTGCTGGGAACAGACGCGAGTGCTATTTGCACTGTTTATGGCCAGAAGAGCACAATAGTGGTGTTCTTACCCTGAATTAACACTTAATGCTAGAACTTGAAACTGGATGTGATTCAACTCCGTTTAGGAAGTTGTATTAAACCCCAGTCGGCCTTACAAGAAAAACACTCTGCTTTTGAGAAACAGGCACTCTTGCACTCCACTGTGTTTCCTATAGGGCCAGTACAGTGAGCTAGCTCAGAACAAAAGAACTGTGCTTCCTACACAAACGGGGCATATCTAGTTCAACTCAGTATTGGAAACTAAGTAAAACAGGAGCTTCTCTTCAGTCCAATACACTGTATTTGCTGGGAACAGACGCGAGTGCTATTTGCACTGTTTATGGCCAGAATAGCACAATAGTGGTGTTCTTACCCTGAATTAACACTTAATGCTAGAACTTGAAACTGGATGTGATTCAACTCCGTTTAGGAAGTTGTATTAAACCCCAGTCGGCCTTACAAGTAAAACACTCTGCTTTTGAGAAACAGGCACTCTTGCACTCCACTGTGTTTCCTATAGGGCCAGTACAGTGAGCTAGCTCAGAACAAAAGAACTGTGCTTCCTACACAAACGGGGCATATCTAGTTCAACTCAGTATTGGAAACTAAGTAAAACAGGAGCTTCTCTTCAGTCCAATACACTGTATTTGCTGGGAACAGACGCGAGTGCTATTTGCACTGTTTATGGCCAGAAGAGCACAATAGTGGTGTTCTTACCCTGAATTAACACTTAATGCTAGAACTTGAAACTGGATGTGATTCAACTCCGTTTAGGAAGTTGTATTAAACCCCAGTCGGCCTTACAAGAAAAACACTCTGCTTTTGAGAAACAGGCACTCTTGCACTCCACTGTGTTTCCTATAGGGCCAGTACAGTGAGCTAGCTCAGAACAAAAGAACTGTGCTTCCTACACAAACGGGGCATATCTAGTTCAACTCAGTATTGGAAACTAAGTAAAACAGGAGCTTCTCTTCAGTCCAATACACTGTATTTGCTGGGAACAGACGCGAGTGCTATTTGCACTGTTTATGGCCAGAAGAGCACAATAGTGGTGTTCTTACCCTGAATTAACACTTAATGCTAGAACTTGAAACTGGATGTGATTCAACTCCGTTTAGGAAGTTGTATTAAACCCCAGTCGGCCTTACAAGAAAAACACTCTGCTTTTGAGAAACAGGCACTCTTGCACTCCACTGTGTTTCCTATAGGGCCAGTACAGTGAGCTAGCTCAGAACAAAAGAACTGTGCTTCCTACACAAACGAGGCATATCTAGTTCAACTCAGTATTGGAAACTAAGTAAAACAGGAGCTTCTCTTCAGTCCAATACACTGTATTTGCTGGGAACAGACGCGAGTGCTATTTGCACTGTTTATGGCCAGAATAGCACAATAGTGGTGTTCTTACCCTGAATTAACACTTAATGCTAGAACTTGAAACTGGATGTGATTCAACTCCGTTTAGGAAGTTGTATTAAACCCCAGTCGGCCTTACAAGAAAAACACTCTGCTTTTGAGAAACAGGCACTCTTGCACTCCACTGTGTTTCCTATAGGGCCAGTACAGTGAGCTAGCTCAGAACAAAAGAACTGTGCTTCCTACACAAACGGGGCATATCTAGTTCAACTCAGTATTGGAACCTAAGTAAAACAGGAGCTTCTCTTCAGTCCAATACACTGTATTTGCTGGGAACAGACGCGAGTGCTATTTGCACTGTTTATGGCCAGAAGAGCACAATAGTGGTGTTCTTACCCTGAATTAACACTTAATGCTAGAACTTGAAACTGGATGTGATTCAACTCCGTTTAGGAAGTTGTATTAAACCCCAGTCGGCCTTACAAGAAAAACACTCTGCTTTTGAGAAACAGGCACTCTTGCACTCCACTGTGTTTCCTATAGGGCCAGTACAGTGAGCTAGCTCAGAACAAAAGAACTGTGCTTCCTACACAAACGGGGCATATCTAGTTCAACTCAGTATTGGAAACTAAGTAAAACAGGAGCTTCTCTAAAGTCCAATACACTGTATTTGCTGGGAACAGATGCGAGTGCTATTTGCACTGTTTATGGCCAGAAGAGCACAATAGTGGTGTTCTTACCCTGAATTAACACTTAATGCTAGAACTTGAAACTGGATGTGATTCAACTCCGTTTAGGAAGTTGTATTAAACCCCAGTCGGCCTTACAAGAAAAACACTCTGCTTTTGAGAAACAGGCACTCTTGCACTCCACTGTGTTTCCTATAGGGCCAGTACAGTGAGCTAGCTCAGAACAAAAGAACTGTGCTTCCTACACAAACGGGGCATATCTAGTTCAACTCAGTATTGGAAACTAAGTAAAACAGGAGCTTCTCTTCAGTCCAATACACTGTATTTGCTGGGAACAGACGCGAGTGCTATTTGCACTGTTTATGGCCAGAATAGCACAATAGTGGTGTTCTTACCCTGAATTAACACTTAATGCTAGAACTTGAAACTGGATGTGATTCAACTCCGTTTAGGAAGTTGTATTAAACCCCAGTCGGCCTTACAAGAAAAACACTCTGCTTTTGAGAAACAGGCACTCTTGCACTCCACTGTGTTTCCTATAGGGCCAGTACAGTGAGCTAGCTCAGAACCAAAGAACTGTGCTTCCTATACAAACGGGGCATATCTAGTTCAACTCAGTATTGGAACCTAAGTAAAACAGGAGCATCTCTTCAGTCCAATACACTGTATTTGCTGGGAACAGACGCGAGTGCTATTTGCACTGTTTATGGCCAGAAGAGCACAATAGTGGTGTTCTTACCCTGAATTAACACTTAATGCTAGAACTTGAAACTGGATGTGATTCAACTCCGTTTAGGAAGTTGTATTAAACCCCAGTCGGCCTTACAAGAAAAACACTCTGCTTTTGAGAAACAGGCACTCTTGCACTCCACTGTGTTTCCTATAGGGCCAGTACAGTGAGCTAGCTCAGAACAAAAGAACTGTGCTTCCTACACAAACGGGGCATATCTAGTTCAACTCAGTATTGGAAACTAAGTAAAACAGGAGCTTCTCTAAAGTCCAATACACTGTATTTGCTGGGAACAGACGCGAGTGCTATTTGCACTGTTTATGGCCAGAAGAGCACAATAGTGGTGTTCTTACCCTGAATTAACACTTAATGCTAGAACTTGAAACTGGATGTGATTCAACTCCGTTTAGGAAGTTGTATTAAACCCCAGTCGGCCTTACAAGAAAAACACTCTGCTTTTGAGAAACAGGCACTCTTGCACTCCACTGTGTTTCCTATAGGGCCAGTACAGTGAGCTAGCTCAGAACAAAAGAACTGTGCTTCCTACACAAACGGGACATATCTAGTTCAACTCAGTATTGGAAACTAAGTAAAACAGGAGCTTCTCTTCAGTCCAATACACTGTATTTGCTGGGAACAGACGCGAGTGCTATTTGCACTGTTTATGGCCAGAATAGCACAATAGTGGTGTTCTTACCCTGAATTAACACTTAATGCTAGAACTTGAAACTGGATGTGATTCAACTCCGTTTAGGAAGTTGTATTAAACCCCAGTCGGCCTTACAAGAAAAACACTCTGCTTTTGAGAAACAGGCACTCTTGCACTCCACTGTGTTTCCTATAGGGCCAGTACAGTGAGCTAGCTCAGAACAAAAGAACTGTGCTTCCTACACAAACGGGGCATATCTAGTTCAAATCAGTATTGGAAACTAAGTAAAACAGGAGCTTCTCTTCAGTCCAATACACTGCATTTGCTGGGAACAGACGCGAGTGCTATTTGCACTGTTTATGGCCAGAAGAGCACAATAGTGGTGTTCTTACCCTGAATTAACACTTAATGCTAGAACTTGAAACTGGATGTGATTCAACTCCGTTTAGGAAGTTGTATTAAACCCCAGTCGGCCTTACAAGAAAAACACTCTGCTTTTGAGAAACAGGCACTCTTGCACTCCACTGTGTTTCCTATAGGGCCAGTACAGTGAGCTAGCTCAGAACAAAAGAACTGTGCTTCCTACACAAACGGGGCATATCTAGTTCAACTCAGTATTGGAAACTAAGTAAAACAGGAGCTTCTCTAAAGTCCAATACACTGTATTTGCTGGGAACAGACGCGAGTGCTATTTGCACTGTTTATGGCCAGAAGAGCACAATAGTGGTGTTCTTACCCTGAATTAACACTTAATGCTAGAACTTGAAACTGGATGTGATTCAACTCCGTTTAGGAAGTTGTATTAAACCCCAGTCGGCCTTACAAGAAAAACACTCTGCTTTTGAGAAACAGGCACTCTTGCACTCCACTGTGTTTCCTATAGGGCCAGTACAGTGAGCTAGCTCAGAACAAAAGAACTGTGCTTCCTACACAAACGGGACATATCTAGTTCAACTCAGTATTGGAAACTAAGTAAAACAGGAGCTTCTCTTCAGTCCAATACACTGTATTTGCTGGGAACAGACGCGAGTGCTATTTGCACTGTTTATGGCCAGAATAGCACAATAGTGGTGTTCTTACCCTGAATTAACACTTAATGCTAGAACTTGAAACTGGATGTGATTCAACTCCGTTTAGGAAGTTGTATTAAACCCCAGTCGGCCTTACAAGAAAAACACTCTGCTTTTGAGAAACAGGCACTCTTGCACTCCACTGTGTTTCCTATAGGGCCAGTACAGTGAGCTAGCTCAGAACAAAAGAACTGTGCTTCCTACACAAACGGGGCATATCTAGTTCAAATCAGTATTGGAAACTAAGTAAAACAGGAGCTTCTCTTCAGTCCAATACACTGCATTTGCTGGGAACAGACGCGAGTGCTATTTGCACTGTTTATGGCCAGAAGAGCACAATAGTGGTGTTCTTACCCTGAATTAACACTTAATGCTAGAACTTGAAACTGGATGTGATTCAACTCCGTTTAGGAAGTTGTATTAAACCCCAGTCGGCCTTACAAGAAAAACACTCTGCTTTTGAGAAACAGGCACTCTTGCACTCCACTGTGTTTCCTATAGGGCCAGTACAGTGAGCTAGCTCAGAACAAAAGAACTGTGCTTCCTACACAAACGGGGCATATCTAGTTCAACTCAGTATTGGAAACTAAGTAAAACAGGAGCTTCTCTTCAGTCCAATACACTGTATTTGCTGGGAACAGACGCGAGTGCTATTTGCACTGATTATGGCCAGAAGAGCACAATAGTGGTGTTCTTACCCTGAATTAACACTTAATGCTAGAACTTGAAACTGGATGTGATTCAACTCCGTTTAGGAAGTTGTATTAAACCCCAGTCGGCCTTACAAGAAAAACACTCTGCTTTTGAGAAACAGGCACTCTTGCACTCCACTGTGTTTCCTATAGGGCCAGTACAGTGAGCTAGCTCAGAACAAAAGAACTGTGCTTCCTACACAAACGGGGCATATCTAGTTCAACTCAGTATTGGAAACTAAGTAAAACAGGAGCTTCTCTTCAGTCCAATACACTGTATTTGCTGGGAACAGACGCGAGTGCTACTTGCACTGTTTATGGCCAGAATAGCACAATAGTGGTGTTCTTACCCTGAATTAACACTTAATGCTAGAACTTGAAACTGGATGTGATTCAACTCCGTTTAGGAAGTTGTATTAAACCCCAGTCGGCCTTACAAGAAAAACACTCTGCTTTTGAGAAACAGGCACTCTTGCACTCCACTGTGTTTCCTATAGGGCCAGTACAGTGAGCTAGCTCAGAACAAAAGAACTGTGCTTCCTACACAAACGGGGCATATCTAGTTCAACTCAGTATTGGAAACTAAGTAAAACAGGAGCTTCTCTTCAGTCCAATACACTGTATTTGCTGGGAACAGACGCGAGTGCTATTTGCACTGTTTATGGCCAGAATAGCACAATAGTGGTGTTCTTACGCTGAATTAACACTTAATGCTAGAACTTGAAACTGGATGTGATTCAACTCCGTTTAGGAAGTTGTATTAAACCCCAGTCGGCCTTACAAGAAAAACACTCTGCTTTTGAGAAACAGGCACTCTTGCACTCCACTGTGTTTCCTATAGGGCCAGTAGAGTGAGCTAGCTCAGAACAAAAGAACTGTGCTTCCTACACAAACGGGGCATATCTAGTTCAACTCAGTATTGGAAACTAAGTAAAACAGGAGCTTCTCTTCAGTCCAATACACTGTATTTGCTGGGAACAGACGCGAGTGCTATTTGCACTGTTTATGGCCAGAATAGCACAATAGTGGTGTTCTTACCCTGAATTAACACTTAATGCTAGAACTTGAAACTGGATGTGATTCAACTCCGTTTAGGAAGTTGTATTAAACCCCAGTCGGCCTTACAAGAAAAACACTCTGCTTTTGAGAAACAGGCACTCTTGCACTCCACTGTGTTTCCTATAGGGCCAGTACAGTGAGCTAGCTCAGAACAAAAGAACTGTGCTTCCTACACAAACGGGGCATATCTAGTTCAACTCAGTATTGGAACCTAAGTAAAACAGGAGCTTCTCTTCAGTCCAATACACTGTATTTGCTGGGAACAGACGTGAGTGCTATTTGCACTGTTTATGGCCAGAAGAGCACAATAGTGGTGTTCTTACCCTGAATTAACACTTAATGCTAGAACTTGAAACTGGATGTGATTCAACTCCGTTTAGGAAGTTGTATTAAACCCCAGTCGGCCTTACAAGAAAAACACTCTGCTTTTGAGAAACAGGCACTCTTGCACTCCTCTGTGTTTCCTATAGGGCCAGTACAGTGAGCTAGCTCAGAACAAAAGAACTGTGCTTCCTACACATACGGGGCATATCTAGTTCAACTCAGTATTGGAAACTAAGTAAAACAGGAGCTTCTCTTCAGTCCAATACACTGTATTTGCTGGGAACAGACGCGAGTGCTATTTGCACTGTTTATGGCCAGAATAGCACAATAGTGGTGTTCTTACCCTGAATTAACACTTAATGCTAGAACTTGAAACTGGATGTGATTCAACTCCGTTTAGGAAGTTGTATAAACCCCAGTCGGCCTTACAAGAAAAACACTCTGCTTTGAGAAACAGGCACTCTTGCACTCCTCTGTGTTTCCTATTGGGCCAGTACAGTGAGCTAGCTCAGAACAAAAGAACTGTGCTTCCTACACATACGGGGCATATCTAGTTCAACTCAGTATTGGAAACTAAGTAAAACAGGAGCTTCTCTTCAGTCCAATACACTGTATTTGCTGGGAACAGACGCGAGTGCTATTTGCACTGTTTATGGCCAGAATAGCACAATAGTGGTGTTCTTACCCTGAATTAACACTTAATGCTAGAACTTGAAACTGGATGTGATTCAACTCCGTTTAGGAAGTTGTATTAAACCCCAGTCGGCCTTACAAGAAAAACACTCTGCTTTTGAGAAACAGGCACTCTTGCACTCCACTGTGTTTCCTATAGGGCCAGTACAGTGAGCTAGCTCAGAACAAAAGAACTGTGCTTCCTACACAAACGGGGCATATCTAGTTCAAGTCAGTATTGGAAACTAAGTAAAACAGGAGCTTCTCTTCAGTCCAATACACTGTATTTGCTGGGAACAGACGCGAGTGCTATTTGCACTGTTTATGGCCAGAATAGCACAATAGTGGTGTTCTTACGCTGAATTAACACTTAATGCTAGAACTTGAAACTGGATGTGATTCAACTCCGTTTAGGAAGTTGTATTAAACCCCAGTCGGCCTTACAAGAAAAACACTCTGCTTTTGAGAAACAGGCACTCTTGCACTCCACTGTGTTTCCTATAGGGCCAGTACAGTGAGCTAGCTCAGAACAAAAGAACTGTGCTTCCTACACAAACGGGGCATATCTAGTTCAACTCAGTATTGGAAACTAAGTAAAACAGGAGCTTCTCTTCAGTCCAATACACTGTATTTGCTGGGAACAGACGCGAGTGCTATTTGCACTGTTTATGGCCAGAATAGCACAATAGTGGTGTTCTTACCCTGAATTAACACTTAATGCTAGAACTTGAAACTGGATGTGATTCAACTCCGTTTAGGAAGTTGTATTAAACCCCAGTCGGCCTTACAAGAAAAACACTCTGCTTTTGAGAAACAGGCACTCTTGCACTCCAATGTGTTTCCTATAGGGCCAGTACAGTGAGCTAGCTCAGAACAAAAGAACTGTGCTTCCTACACAAACGGGGCATATCTAGTTCAAGTCAGTATTGGAAACTAAGTAAAACAGGAGCTTCTCTTCAGTCCAATACACTGTATTTGCTGGGAACAGACGCGAGTGCTATTTGCACTGTTTATGGCCAGAATAGCACAATAGTGGTGTTCTTACCCTGAATTAACACTTAATGCTAGAACTTGAAACTGGATGTGATTCAACTCCGTTTAGGAAGTTGTATTAAACCCCAGTCGGCCTTACAAGAAAAACACTCTGCTTTTGAGAAACAGGCACTCTTGCACTCCACTGTGTTTCCTATAGGGCCAGTACAGTGAGCTAGCTCAGAACAAAAGAACTGTGCTTCCTACACAAACGGGGCATATCTAGTTCAACTCAGTATTGGAAACTAAGTAAAACAGGAGCTTCTCTTCAGTCCAATACACTGTATTTGCTGGGAACAGACGCGAGTGCTATTTGCACTGTTTATGGCCAGAATAGCACAATAGTGGTGTTCTTACCCTGAATTAACACTTAATGCTAGAACTTGAAACTGCATGTGATTCAACTCCGTTTAGGAAGTTGTATTAAACCCCAGTAGGCCTTACAAGAAAAACACTCTGCTTTTGAGAAACAGGCACTCTTGCACTCCACTGTGTTTCCTATAGGGCCAGTACAGTGAGCTAGCTCAGAACAAAAGAACTGTGCTTCCTACACAAACGGGGCATATCTAGTTCAACTCAGTATTGGAAACTAAGTAAAACAGGAGCTTCTCTTCAGTCCAATACACTGTATTTGCTGGGAACAGACGCGAGTGCTATTTGCACTGATTATGGCCAGAAGAGCACAATAGTGGTGTTCTTACCCTGAATTAACACTTAATGCTAGAACTTGAAACTGGATGTGATTCAACTCCGTTTAGGAAGTTGTATTAAACCCCAGTCGGCCTTACAAGAAAAACACTCTGCTTTTGAGAAACAGGCACTCTTGCACTCCACTGTGTTTCCTATAGGGCCAGTACAGTGAGCTAGCTCAGAACAAAAGAACTGTGCTTCCTACACAAACGGGGCATATCTAGTTCAACTCAGTATTGGAAACTAAGTAAAACAGGAGCTTCTCTTCAGTCCAATACACTGTATTTGCTGGGAACAGACGCGAGTGCTACTTGCACTGTTTATGGCCAGAATAGCACAATAGTGGT
This sequence comes from Peromyscus maniculatus bairdii, assembly GCF_049852395.1. Lineage (NCBI taxonomy): Eukaryota > Metazoa > Chordata > Mammalia > Rodentia > Cricetidae > Peromyscus > Peromyscus maniculatus. The sequence continues at coordinate 43,659,746 of NC_134852.1, forward strand.
GTTCTTACCCTGAATTAACACTTAATGCTAGAACTTGAAACTGGATGTGATTCAACTCCGTTTAGGAAGTTGTATTAAACCCCAGTCGGCCTTACAAGAAAAACACTCTGCTTTTGAGAAACAGGCACTCTTGCACTCCACTGTGTTTCCTATAGGGCCAGTACAGTGAGCTAGCTCAGAACAAAAGAACTGTGCTTCCTACACAAACGGGGCATATCTAGTTCAACTCAGTATTGGAAACTAAGTAAAACAGGAGCTTCTCTTCAGTCCAATACACTGTATTTGCTGGGAACAGACGCGAGTGCTATTTGCACTGTTTATGGCCAGAATAGCACAATAGTGGTGTTCTTACCCTGAATTAACACTTAATGCTAGAACTTGAAACTGCATGTGATTCAACTCCGTTTAGGAAGTTGTATTAAACCCCAGTAGGCCTTACAAGAAAAACACTCTGCTTTTGAGAAACAGGCACTCTTGCACTCCACTGTGTTTCCTATAGGGCCAGTACAGTGAGCTAGCTCAGAACAAAAGAACTGTGCTTCCTACACAAACGGGGCATATCTAGTTCAACTCAGTATTGGAAACTAAGTAAAACAGGAGCTTCTCTTCAGTCCAATACACTGTATTTGCTGGGAACAGACGCGAGTGCTATTTGCACTGATTATGGCCAGAAGAGCACAATAGTGGTGTTCTTACCCTGAATTAACACTTAATGCTAGAACTTGAAACTGGATGTGATTCAACTCCGTTTAGGAAGTTGTATTAAACCCCAGTCGGCCTTACAAGAAAAACACTCTGCTTTTGAGAAACAGGCACTCTTGCACTCCACTGTGTTTCCTATAGGGCCAGTACAGTGAGCTAGCTCAGAACAAAAGAACTGTGCTTCCTACACAAACGGGGCATATCTAGTTCAACTCAGTATTGGAAACTAAGTAAAACAGGAGCTTCTCTTCAGTCCAATACACTGTATTTGCTGGGAACAGACGCGAGTGCTACTTGCACTGTTTATGGCCAGAATAGCACAATAGTGGTGTTCTTACCCTGAATTAACACTTAATGCTAGAACTTGAAACTGGATGTGATTCAACTCCGTTTAGGAAGTTGTATTAAACCCCAGTCGGCCTTACAAGAAAAACACTCTGCTTTTGAGAAACAGGCACTCTTGCACTCCACTGTGTTTCCTATAGGGCCAGTACAGTGAGCTAGCTCAGAACAAAAGAACTGTGCTTCCTACACAAACGGGGCATATCTAGTTCAACTCAGTATTGGAAACTAAGTAAAACAGGAGCTTCTCTTCAGTCCAATACACTGTATTTGCTGGGAACAGACGCGAGTGCTATTTGCACTGTTTATGGCCAGAATAGCACAATAGTGGTGTTCTTACGCTGAATTAACACTTAATGCTAGAACTTGAAACTGGATGTGATTCAACTCCGTTTAGGAAGTTTTATTAAACCCCAGTCGGCCTTACAAGAAAAACACTCTGCTTTTGAGAAACAGGCACTCTTGCACTCCACTGTGTTTCCTATAGGGCCAGTAGAGTGAGCTAGCTCAGAACAAAAGAACTGTGCTTCCTACACAAACGGGGCATATCTAGTTCAACTCAGTATTGGAAACTAAGTAAAACAGGAGCTTCTCTTCAGTCCAATACACTGTATTTGCTGGGAACAGACGCGAGTGCTATTTGCACTGTTTATGGCCAGAATAGCACAATAGTGGTGTTCTTACCCTGAATTAACACTTAATGCTAGAACTTGAAACTGGATGTGATTCAACTCCGTTTAGGAAGTTGTATTAAACCCCAGTCGGCCTTACAAGAAAAACACTCTGCTTTTGAGAAACAGGCACTCTTGCACTCCACTGTGTTTCCTATAGGGCCAGTACAGTGAGCTAGCTCAGAACAAAAGAACTGTGCTTCCTACACAAACGGGGCATATCTAGTTCAACTCAGTATTGGAACCTAAGTAAAACAGGAGCTTCTCTTCAGTCCAATACACTGTATTTGCTGGGAACAGACGTGAGTGCTATTTGCACTGTTTATGGCCAGAAGAGCACAATAGTGGTGTTCTTACCCTGAATTAACACTTAATGCTAGAACTTGAAACTGGATGTGATTCAACTCCGTTTAGGAAGTTGTATTAAACCCCAGTCGGCCTTACAAGAAAAACACTCTGCTTTTGAGAAACAGGCACTCTTGCACTCCTCTGTGTTTCCTATAGGGCCAGTACAGTGAGCTAGCTCAGAACAAAAGAACTGTGCTTCCTACACATACGGGGCATATCTAGTTCAACTCAGTATTGGAAACTAAGTAAAACAGGAGCTTCTCTTCAGTCCAATACACTGTATTTGCTGGGAACAGACGCGAGTGCTATTTGCACTGTTTATGGCCAGAATAGCACAATAGTGGTGTTCTTACCCTGAATTAACACTTAATGCTAGAACTTGAAATTGGATGTGATTCAACTCCGTTTAGGAAGTTGTATTAAACACCAGTCGGCCTTACAAGAAAAACACTCTGCTTTTGAGAAACAGGCACTCTTGCACTCCACTGTGTTTCTTATAGGGCCAGTACAGTGAGCTAGCTCAGAACAAAAGAACTGTGCTTCCTACACAAACGGGGCATATCTAGTTCAACTCAGTATTGGAAACTAAGTAAAACAGGAGCTTCTCTTCAGTCCAATACACTGTATTTGCTGGGAACAGACGCGAGTGCTATTTGCACTGTTTATGGCCAGAATAGCACAATAGTGGTGTTCTTACCCTGAATTAACACTTAATGCTAGAACTTGAAACTGGATGTGATTCAACTCCGTTTAGGAAGTTGTATTAAACCCCAGTAGGCCTTACAAGAAAAACACTCTGCTTTTGAGAAACAGGCACTCTTGCACTCCACTGTGTTTCCTATAGGGCCAGTACAGTGAGCTAGCTCAGAACAAAAGAACTGTGCTTCCTACACAAACGGGGCATATCTAGTTCAACTCAGTATTGGAAACTAAGTAAAACAGGAGCTTCTCTTCAGTCCAATACACTGTATTTGCTGGGAACAGACGCGAGTGCTATTTGCACTGATTATGGCCAGAAGAGCACAATAGTGGTGTTCTTACCCTGAATTAACACTTAATGCTAGAACTTGAAACTGGATGTGATTCAACTCCGTTTAGGAAGTTGTATTAAACCCCAGTCGGCCTTACAAGAAAAACACTCTGCTTTTGAGAAACAGGCACTCTTGCACTCCACTGTGTTTCCTATAGGGCCAGTACAGTGAGCTAGCTCAGAACAAAAGAACTGTGCTTCCTACACAAACGGGGCATATCTAGTTCAACTCAGTATTGGAAACTAAGTAAAACAGGAGCTTCTCTTCAGTCCAATACACTGTATTTGCTGGGAACAGACGCGAGTGCTACTTGCACTGTTTATGGCCAGAATAGCACAATAGTGGTGTTCTTACCCTGAATTAACACTTAATGCTAGAACTTGAAACTGGATGTGATTCAACTCCGTTTAGGAAGTTGTATTAAACCCCAGTCGGCCTTACAAGAAAAACACTCTGCTTTTGAGAAACAGGCACTCTTGCACTCCACTGTGTTTCCTATAGGGCCAGTACAGTGAGCTAGCTCAGAACAAAAGAACTGTGCTTCCTACACAAACGGGGCATATCTAGTTCAACTCAGTATTGGAAACTAAGTAAAACAGGAGCTTCTCTTCAGTCCAATACACTGTATTTGCTGGGAACAGACGCGAGTGCTATTTGCACTGTTTATGGCCAGAATAGCACAATAGTGGTGTTCTTACGCTGAATTAACACTTAATGCTAGAACTTGAAACTGGATGTGATTCAACTCCGTTTAGGAAGTTTTATTAAACCCCAGTCGGCCTTACAAGAAAAACACTCTGCTTTTGAGAAACAGGCACTCTTGCACTCCACTGTGTTTCCTATAGGGCCAGTAGAGTGAGCTAGCTCAGAACAAAAGAACTGTGCTTCCTACACAAACGGGGCATATCTAGTTCAACTCAGTATTGGAAACTAAGTAAAACAGGAGCTTCTCTTCAGTCCAATACACTGTATTTGCTGGGAACAGACGCGAGTGCTATTTGCACTGTTTATGGCCAGAATAGCACAATAGTGGTGTTCTTACCCTGAATTAACACTTAATGCTAGAACTTGAAACTGGATGTGATTCAACTCCGTTTAGGAAGTTGTATTAAACCCCAGTCGGCCTTACAAGAAAAACACTCTGCTTTTGAGAAACAGGCACTCTTGCACTCCACTGTGTTTCCTATAGGGCCAGTACAGTGAGCTAGCTCAGAACAAAAGAACTGTGCTTCCTACACAAACGGGGCATATCTAGTTCAACTCAGTATTGGAACCTAAGTAAAACAGGAGCTTCTCTTCAGTCCAATACACTGTATTTGCTGGGAACAGACGTGAGTGCTATTTGCACTGTTTATGGCCAGAAGAGCACAATAGTGGTGTTCTTACCCTGAATTAACACTTAATGCTAGAACTTGAAACTGGATGTGATTCAACTCCGTTTAGGAAGTTGTATTAAACCCCAGTCGGCCTTACAAGAAAAACACTCTGCTTTTGAGAAACAGGCACTCTTGCACTCCTCTGTGTTTCCTATAGGGCCAGTACAGTGAGCTAGCTCAGAACAAAAGAACTGTGCTTCCTACACATACGGGGCATATCTAGTTCAACTCAGTATTGGAAACTAAGTAAAACAGGAGCTTCTCTTCAGTCCAATACACTGTATTTGCTGGGAACAGACGCGAGTGCTATTTGCACTGTTTATGGCCAGAATAGCACAATAGTGGTGTTCTTACCCTGAATTAACACTTAATGCTAGAACTTGAAATTGGATGTGATTCAACTCCGTTTAGGAAGTTGTATTAAACACCAGTCGGCCTTACAAGAAAAACACTCTGCTTTTGAGAAACAGGCACTCTTGCACTCCACTGTGTTTCTTATAGGGCCAGTACAGTGAGCTAGCTCAGAACAAAAGAACTGTGCTTCCTACACAAACGGGGCATATCTAGTTCAACTCAGTATTGGAAACTAAGTAAAACAGGAGCTTCTCTTCAGTCCAATACACTGTATTTGCTGGGAACAGACGCGAGTGCTATTTGCACTGTTTATGGCCAGAATAGCACAATAGTGGTGTTCTTACCCTGAATTAACACTTAATGCTAGAACTTGAAACTGGATGTGATTCAACTCCGTTTAGGAAGTTGTATTAAACCCCAGTCGGCCTTACAAGAAAAACACTCTGCTTTTGAGAAACAGGCACTCTTGCACTCCACTGTGTTTCCTATAGGGCCAGTACAGTGAGCTAGCTCAGAACAAAAGAACTGTGCTTCCTACACAAACGGGGCATATCTAGTTCAAGTCAGTATTGGAAACTAAGTAAAACAGGAGCTTCTCTTCAGTCCAATACACTGTATTTGCTGGGAACAGACGCGAGTGCTATTTGCACTGTTTATGGCCAGAAGAGCACAATAGTGGTGTTCTTACCCTGAATTAACACTTAATGCTAGAACTTGAAACTGGATGTGATTCAACTCCGTTTAGGAAGTTGTATTAAACCCCAGTCGGCCTTACAAGAAAAACACTCTGCTTTTGAGAAACAGGCACTCTTGCACTCCACTGTGTTTCCTATAGGGCCAGTACAGTGAGCTAGCTCAGAACAAAAGAACTGTGCTTCCTACACAAACGGGGCATATCTAGTTCAACTCATTATTGGAAACTAAGTAAAACAGGAGCTTCTCTTCAGTCCAATACACTGTATTTGCTGGGAACAGATGCGAGTGCTATTTGCACTGTTTATGGCCAGAATAGCACAATAGTGGTGTTCTTACGCTGAATTAACACTTAATGCTAGAACTTGAAACTGGATGTGATTCAACTCCGTTTAGGAAGTTGTATTAAACCCCAGTCGGCCTTACAAGAAAAACACTCTGCTTTTGAGAAACAGGCACTCTTGCACTCCACTGTGTTTCCTATAGGGCCAGTACAGTGAGCTAGCTCAGAACAAAAGAACTGTGCTTCCTACACAAACGGGGCATATCTAGTTCAACTCAGTATTGGAAACTAAGTAAAACAGGAGCTTCTCTTCAGTCCAATACACTGTATTTGCTGGGAACAGACGCGAGTGCTATTTGCACTGTTTATGGCCAGAATAGCACAATAGTGGTGTTCTTACCCTGAATTAACACTTAATGCTAGAACTTGAAACTGGATGTGATTCAACTCTGTTTAGGAAGTTGTATTAAACCCCAGTCGGCCTTACAAGAAAAACACTCTGCTTTTGAGAAACAGGCACTCTTGCACTCCACTGTGTTTCCTATAGGGCCAGTACAGTGAGCTAGCTCAGAACAAAAGAACTGTGCTTCCTACACAAACGGGGCATATCTAGTTCAACTCAGTATTGGAAACTAAGTAAAACAGGAGCTTCTCTTCAGTCCAATACACTGTATTTGCTGGGAACAGACGCGAGTGCTATTTGCACTGTTTATGGCCAGAAGAGCACAATAGTGGTGTTCTTACCCTGAATTAACACTTAATGCTAGAACTTGAAACTGGATGTGATTCAACTCCGTTTAGGAAGTTGTATTAAACCCCAGTCGGCCTTACAAGAAAAACACTCTGCTTTTGAGAAACAGGCACTCTTGCACTCCACTGTGTTTCCTATAGGGCCAGTACAGTGAGCTAGCTCAGAACAAAAGAACTGTGCTTCCTACACAAACGGGGCATATCTAGTTCAACTCAGTATTGGAACCTAAGTAAAACAGGAGCTTCTCTTCAGTCCAATACACTGTATTTGCTGGGAACAGACGTGAGTGCTATTTGCACTGTTTATGGCCAGAAGAGCACAATAGTGGTGTTCTTACCCTGAATTAACACTTAATGCTAGAACTTGAAACTGGATGTGATTCAACTCCGTTTAGGAAGTTGTATAAACCCCAGTCGGCCTTACAAGAAAAACACTCTGCTTTGAGAAACAGGCACTCTTGCACTCCTCTGTGTTTCCTATTGGGCCAGTACAGTGAGCTAGCTCAGAACAAAAGAACTGTGCTTCCTACACATACGGGGCATATCTAGTTCAACTCAGTATTGGAAACTAAGTAAAACAGGAGCTTCTCTTCAGTCCAATACACTGTATTTGCTGGGAACAGACGCGAGTGCTATTTGCACTGTTTATGGCCAGAATAGCACAATAGTGGTGTTCTTACCCTGAATTAACACTTAATGCTAGAACTTGAAACTGGATGTGATTCAACTCCGTTTAGGAAGTTGTATTAAACCCCAGTCGGCCTTACAAGAAAAACACTCTGCTTTTGAGAAACAGGCACTCTTGCACTCCACTGTGTTTCCTATAGGGCCAGTACAGTGAGCTAGCTCAGAACAAAAGAACTGTGCTTCCTACACAAACGGGGCATATCTAGTTCAAGTCAGTATTGGAAACTAAGTAAAACAGGAGCTTCTCTTCAGTCCAATACACTGTATTTGCTGGGAACAGACGCGAGTGCTATTTGCACTGTTTATGGCCAGAATAGCACAATAGTGGTGTTCTTAGGCTGAATTAACACTTAATGCTAGAACTTGAAACTGGATGTGATTCAACTCCGTTTAGGAAGTTGTATTAAACCCCAGTCGGCCTTACAAGAAAGACACTCTGCTTTTGAGAAACAGGCACTCTTGCACTCCACTGTGTTTCCTATAGGGCCAGTACAGTGAGCTAGCTCAGAACAAAAGAACTGTGCTTCCTACACAAACGGGGCATATCTAGTTCAAGTCAGTATTGGAAACTAAGTAAAACAGGAGCTTCTCTTCAGTCCAATACACTGTATTTGCTGGGAACAGACGCGAGTGCTATTTGCACTGTTTATGGCCAGAATAGCACAATAGTGGTGTTCTTACGCTGAATTAACACTTAATGCTAGAACTTGAAACTGGATGTGATTCAACTCCGTTTAGGAAGTTGTATTAAACCCCAGTCGGCCTTACAAGAAAAACACTCTGCTTTTGAGAAACAGGCATTCTTGCACTCCACTGTGTTTCCTATAGGGCCAGTACAGTGAGCTAGCTCAGAACAAAAGAACTGTGCTTCCTACACAAACGGGGCATATCTAGTTCAACTCAGTATTGGAAACTAAGTAAAACAGGAGCTTCTCTTCAGTCCAATACACTGTATTTGCTGGGAACAGACGCGAGTGCTATTTGCACTGTTTATGGCCAGAATAGCACAATAGTGGTGTTCTTACCCTGAATTAACACTTAATGCTAGAACTTGAAACTGGATGTGATTCAACTCCGTTTAGGAAGTTGTATTAAACCCCAGTCGGCCTTACAAGAAAAACACTCTGCTTTTGAGAAACAGGCACTCTTGCACTCCACTGTGTTTCCTATAGGGCCAGTACAGTGAGCTAGCTCAGAACAAAAGAACTGTGCTTCCTACACAAACGGGGCATATCTAGTTCAAGTCAGTATTGGAAACTAAGTAAAACAGGAGCTTCTCTTCAGTCCAATACACTGTATTTGCTGGGAACAGACGCGAGTGCTATTTGCACTGTTTATGGCCAGAAGAGCACAATAGTGGTGTTCTTACCCTGAATTAACACTTAATGCTAGAACTTGAAACTGGATGTGATTCAACTCCGTTTAGGAAGTTGTATTAAACCCCAGTCGGCCTTACAAGAAAAACACTCTGCTTTTGAGAAACAGGCACTCTTGCACTCCACTGTGTTTCCTATAGGGCCAGTACAGTGAGCTAGCTCAGAACAAAAGAACTGTGCTTCCTACACAAACGGGGCATATCTAGTTCAACTCATTATTGGAAACTAAGTAAAACAGGAGCTTCTCTTCAGTCCAATACACTGTATTTGCTGGGAACAGATGCGAGTGCTATTTGCACTGTTTATGGCCAGAATAGCACAATAGTGGTGTTCTTACGCTGAATTAACACTTAATGCTAGAACTTGAAACTGGATGTGATTCAACTCCGTTTAGGAAGTTGTATTAAACCCCAGTCGGCCTTACAAGAAAAACACTCTGCTTTTGAGAAACAGGCACTCTTGCACTCCACTGTGTTTCCTATAGGGCCAGTACAGTGAGCTAGCTCAGAACAAAAGAACTGTGCTTCCTACACAAACGGGGCATATCTAGTTCAACTCAGTATTGGAAACTAAGTAAAACAGGAGCTTCTCTTCAGTCCAATACACTGTATTTGCTGGGAACAGACGCGAGTGCTATTTGCACTGTTTATGGCCAGAATAGCACAATAGTGGTGTTCTTACCCTGAATTAACACTTAATGCTAGAACTTGAAACTGGATGTGATTCAACTCTGTTTAGGAAGTTGTATTAAACCCCAGTCGGCCTTACAAGAAAAACACTCTGCTTTTGAGAAACAGGCACTCTTGCACTCCACTGTGTTTCCTATAGGGCCAGTACAGTGAGCTAGCTCAGAACAAAAGAACTGTGCTTCCTACACAAACGGGGCATATCTAGTTCAACTCAGTATTGGAAACTAAGTAAAACAGGAGCTTCTCTTCAGTCCAATACACTGTATTTGCTGGGAACAGACGCGAGTGCTATTTGCACTGTTTATGGCCAGAAGAGCACAATAGTGGTGTTCTTACCCTGAATTAACACTTAATGCTAGAACTTGAAACTGGATGTGATTCAACTCCGTTTAGGAAGTTGTATTAAACCCCAGTCGGCCTTACAAGAAAAACACTCTGCTTTTGAGAAACAGGCACTCTTGCACTCCACTGTGTTTCCTATAGGGCCAGTACAGTGAGCTAGCTCAGAACAAAAGAACTGTGCTTCCTACACAAACGGGGCATATCTAGTTCAACTCAGTATTGGAACCTAAGTAAAACAGGAGCTTCTCTTCAGTCCAATACACTGTATTTGCTGGGAACAGACGTGAGTGCTATTTGCACTGTTTATGGCCAGAAGAGCACAATAGTGGTGTTCTTACCCTGAATTAACACTTAATGCTAGAACTTGAAACTGGATGTGATTCAACTCCGTTTAGGAAGTTGTATAAACCCCAGTCGGCCTTACAAGAAAAACACTCTGCTTTGAGAAACAGGCACTCTTGCACTCCTCTGTGTTTCCTATTGGGCCAGTACAGTGAGCTAGCTCAGAACAAAAGAACTGTGCTTCCTACACATACGGGGCATATCTAGTTCAACTCAGTATTGGAAACTAAGTAAAACAGGAGCTTCTCTTCAGTCCAATACACTGTATTTGCTGGGAACAGACGCGAGTGCTATTTGCACTGTTTATGGCCAGAATAGCACAATAGTGGTGTTCTTACCCTGAATTAACACTTAATGCTAGAACTTGAAACTGGATGTGATTCAACTCCGTTTAGGAAGTTGTATTAAACCCCAGTCGGCCTTACAAGAAAAACACTCTGCTTTTGAGAAACAGGCACTCTTGCACTCCACTGTGTTTCCTATAGGGCCAGTACAGTGAGCTAGCTCAGAACAAAAGAACTGTGCTTCCTACACAAACGGGGCATATCTAGTTCAAGTCAGTATTGGAAACTAAGTAAAACAGGAGCTTCTCTTCAGTCCAATACACTGTATTTGCTGGGAACAGACGCGAGTGCTATTTGCACTGTTTATGGCCAGAATAGCACAATAGTGGTGTTCTTACGCTGAATTAACACTTAATGCTAGAACTTGAAACTGGATGTGATTCAACTCCGTTTAGGAAGTTGTATTAAACCCCAGTCGGCCTTACAAGAAAGACACTCTGCTTTTGAGAAACAGGCACTCTTGCACTCCACTGTGTTTCCTATAGGGCCAGTACAGTGAGCTAGCTCAGAACAAAAGAACTGTGCTTCCTACACAAACGGGGCATATCTAGTTCAAGTCAGTATTGGAAACTAAGTAAAACAGGAGCTTCTCTTCAGTCCAATACACTGTATTTGCTGGGAACAGACGCGAGTGCTATTTGCACTGTTTATGGCCAGAATAGCACAATAGTGGTGTTCTTACGCTGAATTAACACTTAATGCTAGAACTTGAAACTGGATGTGATTCAACTCCGTTTAGGAAGTTGTATTAAACCCCAGTCGGCCTTACAAGAAAAACACTCTGCTTTTGAGAAACAGGCATTCTTGCACTCCACTGTGTTTCCTATAGGGCCAGTACAGTGAGCTAGCTCAGAACAAAAGAACTGTGCTTCCTACACAAACGGGGCATATCTAGTTCAACTCAGTATTGGAACCTAAGTAAAACAGGAGCTTCTCTTCAGTCCAATACACTGTATTTGCTGGGAACAGACGTGAGTGCTATTTGCACTGTTTATGGCCAGAAGAGCACAATAGTGGTGTTCTTACCCTGAATTAACACTTAATGCTAGAACTTGAAACTGGATGTGATTCAACTCCGTTTAGGAAGTTGTATTAAACCCCAGTCGGCCTTACAAGAAAAACACTCTGCTTTTGAGAAACAGGCACTCTTGCACTCCTCTGTGTTTCCTATAGGGCCAGTACAGTGAGCTAGCTCAGAACAAAAGAACTGTGCTTCCTACACATACGGGGCATATCTAGTTCAACTCAGTATTGGAAACTAAGTAAAACAGGAGCTTCTCTTCAGTCCAATACACTGTATTTGCTGGGAACAGACGCGAGTGCTATTTGCACTGTTTATGGCCAGAATAGCACAATAGTGGTGTTCTTACCCTGAATTAACACTTAATGCTAGAACTTGAAACTGGATGTGATTCAACTCCGTTTAGGAAGTTGTATTAAACCCCAGTCGGCCTTACAAGAAAAACACTCTGCTTTTGAGAAACAGGCACTCTTGCACTCCACTGTGTTTCCTATAGGGCCAGTACAGTGAGCTAGCTCAGAACAAAAGAACTGTGCTTCCTACACAAACGGGGCATATCTAGTTCAACTCAGTATTGGAAACTAAGTAAAACAGGAGCTTCTCTTCAGTCCAATACACTGTATTTGCTGGGAACAGACGCGAGTGCTATTTGCACTGTTTATGGCCAGAATAGCACAATAGTGGTGTTCTTACCCTGAATTAACACTTAATGCTAGAACTTGAAACTGGATGTGATTCAACTCCGTTTAGGAAGTTGTATTAAACCCCAGTCGGCCTTACAAGAAAAACACTCTGCTTTTGAGAAACAGGCACTCTTGCACTCCACTGTGTTTCCTATAGGGCCAGTACAGTGAGCTAGCTCAGAACAAAAGAACTGTGCTTCCTACACAAACGGGGCATATCTAGTTCAAGTCAGTATTGGAAACTAAGTAAAACAGGAGCTTCTCTTCAGTCCAATACACTGTATTTGCTGGGAACAGACGCGAGTGCTATTTGCACTGTTTATGGCCAGAATAGCACAATAGTGGTGTTCTTACCCTGAATTAACACTTAATGCTAGAACTTGAAACTGGATGTGATTCAACTCCGTTTAGGAAGTTGTATTAAACCCCAGTCGGCCTTACAAGAAAAACACTCTGCTTTTGAGAAACAGGCACTCTTGCACTCCACTGTGTTTCCTATAGGGCCAGTACAGTGAGCTAGCTCAGAACAAAAGAACTGTGCTTCCTACACAAACGGGGCATATCTAGTTCAACTCAGTATTGGAAACTAAGTAAAACAGGAGCTTCTCTTCAGTCCAATACACTGTATTTGCTGGGAACAGACGGGAGTGCTATTTGCACTGTTTATGGCCAGAATAGCACAATAGTGGTGTTCTTACCCTGAATTAACACTTAATGCTAGAACTTGAAACTGCATGTGATTCAACTCCGTTTAGGAAGTTGTATTAAACCCCAGTAGGCCTTACAAGAAAAACACTCTGCTTTTGAGAAACAGGCACTCTTGCACTCCACTGTGTTTCCTATAGGGCCAGTACAGTGAGCTAGCTCAGAACAAAAGATCTGTGCTTCCTACACAAACGGGGCATATCTAGTTCAACTCAGTATTGGAAACTAAGTAAAACAGGAGCTTCTCTTCAGTCCAATACACTGTATTTGCTGGGAACAGACGCGAGTTCTATTTGCACTGTTTATGGCCAGAATAGCACAATAGTGGTGTTCTTACTCTGAATTAACACTTAATGCTAGAACTTGAAACTGGATGTGATTCAACTCCGTTTAGGAAGTTGTATTAAACCCCAGTCGGCCTTACAAGAAAAACACTCTGCTTTTGAGAAACAGGCACTCTTGCACTCCACTGTGTTTCCTATAGGGCCAGTACAGTGAGCTAGCTCAGAACAAAAGAACTGTGCTTCCTACACAAACGGGGCATATCTAGTTCAACTCAGTATTGGAAACTAAGTAAAACAGGAGCTTCTCTTCAGTCCAATACACTGTATTTGCTGGGAACAGACGCGAGTGCTATTTGCACTGTTTATGGCCAGAAGAGCACAATAGTGGTGTTCTTACCCTGAATTAACACTTAATGCTAGAACTTGAAACTGGATGTGATTCAACTCCGTTTAGGAAGTTGTATTAAACCCCAGTCGGCCTTACAAGAAAAACACTCTGCTTTTGAGAAACAGGCACTCTTGCACTCCACTGTGTTTCCTATAGGGCCGGTACAGTGTGCTAGCTCAGAACAAAAGAACTGTGCTTCCTACACAAACGGGGCATATCTAGTTCAACTCAGTATTGGAAACTAAGTAAAACAGGAGCTTCTCTTCAGTCCAATACACTGTATTTGCTGGGAACAGACGCGAGTGCTATTTGCACTGTTTATGGCCAGAATAGCACAATAGTGGTGTTCTTACCCTGAATGAACACTTAATGCTAGAACTTGAAACTGGATGTGATTCAACTCCGTTTAGGAAGTTGTATTAAACCCCAGTCGGCCTTACAAGAAAAACACTCTGCTTTTGAGAAACAGGCACCCTTGCACTCCACTGTGTTTCCTATAGGGCCGGTACAGTGAGCTAGCTCAGAACAAAAGAACTGTGCTTCCTACACAAACGGGGCATATGTAGTTCAACTCAGTATAGGAAACTAAGTTAAACAGGAGCTTCTCTTCAGTCCAATACACTGTATTTGCTGGGAACAGACGCGAGTGCTATTTGCACTGTTTATGGCCAGAAGAACACAATAGTGGTGTTCTTACCCTGAATTAACACTTAATGCTAGAACTTGAAACTGGATGTGATTCAACTCCGTTTAGGAAGTTGTATTAAACCCCAGTCGGCCTTACAAGGAAAACACTCTGCTTTTGAGAAACAGGCACTCTTGCACTCCACTGTGTTTCCTATAGGGCCAGTACAGTGAGCTAGCTCAGAACAAAAGAACTGTGCTTCCTACACAAACGGGGCATATCTAGTTCAACTCAGTATTGGAAACTAAGTAGAACAGGAGCTTCTCTTCAGTCCAATACACTGTATTTGCTGGGAACAGACGCGAGTGCTATTTGCACTGTTTATGGCCAGAATAGCACAATAGTGGTGTTCTTACCCTGAAATAACACTTAATGCTAGAACTTTAAACTGGATGTGATTCAACTCCGTTTAGGAAGTTGTATTAAACCCCAGTCGGCCTTACAAGAAAAACACTCTGCTTTTGAGAAACAGGCACTCTTGCACTCCACTGTGTTTCCTATAGGGCCAGTACAGTGAGCTAGCTCAGAACAAAAGAACTGTGCTTCCTACACAAACGGGGCATATCTAGTTCAACTCAGTATTGGAAACTAAGTAAAACAGGAGCTTCTCTTCAGTCCAATACACTGTATTTGCTGGGAACAGACGCGAGTGCTATTTGCACTGTTTATGGCCAGAATAGCACAATAGTGGTGTTCTTACCCTGAATTAACACTTAATGCTAGACCTTGAAATTGAATGTGATTCAACTCCGTTTAGGATGTTGTACTAAACCCCAGTCGGCCTTACAAGAAAAACACTCTGCTTTTGAGAAACAGGCACTCTTGCACTCCACTGTGTTTCCTATAGGGCCAGTACAGTGAGCTAGCTCAGAACAAAAGAACTGTGCTTCCTACACAAACGGGGCATATCTAGTTCAACTCAGTATTGGAAACTAAGTAAAACAGGAGCTTCTCTTCAGTCCAATACACTGTATTTGCTGGGAACAGACACGAGTGCTATTTGCACTGTTTATGGAGAGAATAACACAATAGTGGTGTTCTTACCTGAATTAACACTTAATGCTAGAACTTGAAACTGGATGTGATTCAACTCCGTTTAGGAAGTTGTATTAAACCCCAGTCGGCCTTACAAGAAAAACACTCTGCTTTTGAGAAACAGGCACTCTTGCACTCCACTGTGTTTCCTATAGGGCCAGTACAGTGAGCTAGCTCAGAACAAAAGAACTGTGCTTCCTACACAAACGGGGCATATCTAGTTCAAGTCAGTATTGGAAACTAAGTAAAACAGGAGCTTCTCTTCAGTCCAATACACTGTATTTGCTGGGAACAGACGCGAGTGCTATTTGCACTGTTTATGGCCAGAATAGCACAATAGTGGTGTTCTTACCCTGAATTAACACGTAATGCTAGAACTTGAAACTGGATGTGATTCAACTCCGTTTAGGAAGTTGTATTAAACCCCAGTCGGCCTTACAAGAAAAACACTCTGCTTTTGAGAAACAGGCACTCTTGCACTCCACTGTGTTTCCTATAGGGCCAGTACAGTGAGCTAGCTCAGAACAAAAGAACTGTGCTTCCTACACAAACGGGGCATATCTAGTTCAACTCAGTATTGGAAACTAAGTAAAACAGGAGCTTCTCTTCAGTCCAATACACTGTATTTGCTGGGAACAGACGCGAGTGCTATTTGCACTGTTTATGGCCAGAATAGCACAATAGTGGTGTTCTTACCCTGAATTAACACTTAATGCTAGAACTTGAAACTGCATGTGATTCAACTCCGTTTAGGAAGTTGTATTAAACCCCAGTAGGCCTTACAAGAAAAACACTCTGCTTTTGAGAAACAGGCACTCTTGCACTCCACTGTGTTTCCTATAGGGCCAGTACAGTGAGCTAGCTCAGAACAAAAGATCTGTGCTTCCTACACAAACGGGGCATATCTAGTTCAACTCAGTATTGGAAACTAAGTAAAACAGGAGCTTCTCTTCAGTCCAATACACTGTATTTGCTGGGAACAGACGCGAGTTCTATTTGCACTGTTTATGGCCAGAATAGCACAATAGTGGTGTTCTTACTCTGAATTAACACTTAATGCTAGAACTTGAAACTGGATGTGATTCAACTCCGTTTAGGAAGTTGTATTAAACCCCAGTCGGCCTTACAAGAAAAACACTCTGCTTTTGAGAAACAGGCACTCTTGCACTCCACTGTGTTTCCTATAGGGCCAGTACAGTGAGCTAGCTCAGAACAAAAGAACTGTGCTTCCTACACAAACGGGGCATATCTAGTTCAACTCAGTATTGGAAACTAAGTAAAACAGGAGCTTCTCTTCAGTCCAATACACTGTATTTGCTGGGAACAGACGCGAGTGCTATTTGCACTGTTTATGGCCAGAATAGCACAATAGTGGTGTTCTTACCCTGAATTAACACTTAATGCTAGAACTTGAAACTGGATGTGATTCAACTCCGTTTAGGAAGTTGTATTAAACCCCTTTCGGCCTTACAAGAAAAACACTCTGCTTTTGAGAAACAGGCACTCTTGCACTCCACTGTGTTTCCTATAGGGCCGGTACAGTGTGCTAGCTCAGAACAAAAGAACTGTGCTTCCTACACAAACGGGGCATATCTAGTTCAACTCAGTATTGGAAACTAAGTAAAACAGGAGCTTCTCTTCAGTCCAATACACTGTATTTGCTGGGAACAGACGCGAGTGCTATTTGCACTGTTTATGGCCAGAATAGCACAATAGTGGTGTTCTTACCCTGAATGAACACTTAATGCTAGAACTTGAAACTGGATGTGATTCAACTCCGTTTAGGAAGTTGTATTAAACCCCAGTCGGCCTTACAAGAAAAACACTCTGCTTTTGAGAAACAGGCACCCTTGCACTCCACTGTGTTTCCTATAGGGCCGGTACAGTGAGCTAGCTCAGAACAAAAGAACTGTGCTTCCTACACAAACGGGGCATATGTAGTTCAACTCAGTATAGGAAACTAAGTTAAACAGGAGCTTCTCTTCAGTCCAATACACTGTATTTGCTGGGAACAGACGCGAGTGCTATTTGCACTGTTTATGGCCAGAAGAGCACAATAGTGGTGTTCTTACCCTGAATTAACACTTAATGCTAGAACTTGAAACTGGATGTGATTCAACTCCGTTTAGGAAGTTGTATTAAACCCCAGTCGGCCTTACAAGGAAAACACTCTGCTTTTGAGAAACAGGCACTCTTGCACTCCACTGTGTTTCCTATAGGGCCAGTACAGTGAGCTAGCTCAGAACAAAAGAACTGTGCTTCCTACACAAACGGGGCATATCTAGTTCAACTCAGTATTGGAAACTAAGTAGAACAGGAGCTTCTCTTCAGTCTAATACACTGTATTTGCTGGGAACAGACGCGAGTGCTATTTGCACTGTTTATGGCCAGAATAGCACAATAGTGGTGTTCTTAACCTGAAATAACACTTAATGCTAGAACTTTAAACTGGATGTGATTCAACTCCGTTTAGGAAGTTGTATTAAACCCCAGTCGGCCTTACAAGAAAAACACTCTGCTTTTGAGAAACAGGCACTCTTGCACTCCACTGTGTTTCCTATAGGGCCAGTACAGTGAGCTAGCTCAGAACAAAAGAACTGTGCTTCCTACACAAACGGGGCATATCTAGTTCAACTCAGTATTGGAAACTAAGTAAAACAGGAGCTTCTCTTCAGTCCAATACACTGTATTTGCTAGGAACAGACGCGAGTGCTATTTGCACTGTTTATGGCCAGAATAGCACAATAGTGCTGTTCTTACCCTGAATTAACACTTAATGCTAGAACTTGAAACTGGATGTGATTCAACTCCGTTTAGGAAGTTGTATTAAACCCCAGTCGGCCTTACAAGAAAAACACTCTGCTTTTGAGAAACAGGCACTCTTGCACTCCACTGTGTTTCCTATAGGGCCAGTACAGTGAGCTAGCTCAGAACAAAAGAACTGTGCTTCCTACACAAACGGGGCATATCTAGTTCAACTCAGTATTGGAAACTAAGTAAAACAGGAGCTTCTCTTCAGTCCAATACACTGTATTTGCTGGGAACAGACGCGAGTGCTATTTGCACTGTTTATGGCCAGAATAGCACAATAGTGGTGTTCTTACCCTGAATTAACACTTAATGCTAGACCTTGAAATTGAATGTGATTCAACTCCGTTTAGGATGTTGTACTAAACCCCAGTCGGCCTTACAAGAAAAACACTCTGCTTTTGAGAAACAGGCACTCTTGCACTCCACTGTGTTTCCTATAGGGCCAGTACAGTGAGCTAGCTCAGAACAAAAGAACTGTGCTTCCTACACAAACGGAGCATATCTAGTTCAACTCAGTATTGGAAACTAAGTAAAACAGGAGCTTCTCTTCAGTCCAATACACTGTATTTGCTGGGAACAGACACGAGTGCTATTTGCACTGTTTATGGAGAGAATAGCACAATAGTGGTGTTCTTACCCTGAATTAACACTTAATGCTAGAACTTGAAACTGGATGTGATTCAACTCCGTTTAGGAAGTTGTATTAAACCCCAGTCGGCCTTACAAGAAAAACACTCTGCTTTTGAGAAACAGGCACTCTTGCACTCCACTGTGTTTCCTATAGGGCCAGTACAGTGAGCTAGCTCAGAACAAAAGAACTGTGCTTCCTACACAAACGGGGCATATCTAGTTCAAGTCAGTATTGGAAACTAAGTAAAACAGGAGCTTCTCTTCAGTCCAATACACTGTATTTGATGGGAACAGACGCGAGTGCTATTTGCACTGTTTATGGCCAGAATAGCACAATAGTGGTGTTCTTACCCTGAATTAACACGTAATGCTAGAACTTGAAACTGGATGTGATTCAACTCCGTTTAGGAAGTTGTATTAAACCCCAGTCGGCCTTACAAGAAAAACACTCTGCTTTTGAGAAACAGGCACTCTTGCACTCCACTGTGTTTCCTATAGGGCCAGTACAGTGAGCTAGCTCAGAACAAAAGAACTGTGCTTCCTACACAAACGGGGCATATCTAGTTCAACTCAGTATTGGAAACTAAGTAAAACAGGAGCTTCTCTTCAGTCCAATACACTGTATTTGCTGGGAACAGACGCGAGTGCTATTTGCACTGTTTATGGCCAGAATAGCACAATAGTGGTGTTCTTACCCTGAATTTTACACGTAATGCTAGAACTGGAAACTGGATGTGATTCAACTGCGTTTAGGAAGTTGTATTAAACCCCAGTCGGCCTTACAAGAAAAACACTCTGCTTTTGAGAAAAAGGCACTCTTGCACTCCACTGTGTTTCCTATAGGGCCAGTACAGTGATCTAGCTCAGAACAAAAGAACTGTGCTTCCTACACAAACGGGGCATATCTAGCTCAACTCAGTATTGGAAACTAAGTAAAACAGGAGCTTCTCTTCAGTCCAATACACTGTATTTGCTGGGAACAGACGCGAGTGCTATTTGCACTGTTTATGGCCAGAATAGCACAATAGTGGTGTTCTTATCCTGAATTAACACTTAATGCTAGAACTTGAAACTGGATGTGATTCAACTCCGTTTAGGAAGTTGTATTAAACCCCAGTCGCCCTTACAAGAAAAACACTCTGCTTTTGAGAAACAGGCACTCTTGCACTCCACTGTGTTTCCTATAGGGCCAGTACAGTGAGCTAGCTCAGAACAAAAGAACTGTGCTTCCTACACAAACGGGGCATATCTAGTTCAACTCAGTATTGGAAACTAAGTAAAACAGGAGCTTCTCTTCAGTCCAATACACTGTATTTGCTGGGAACAGACGCGAGTGCTATTTGCACTGTTTATGGCCAGAATAGCACAATAGTGGTGTTCTTACCCTGAATTAACACTTAATGCTAGAACTTGAAATTGAATGTGATTCAACTCCGTTTAGGATGTTGTACTAAACCCCAGTCGGCCTTACAAGAAAAACACTCTGCTTTTGAGAAACAGGCACTCTTGCACTCCACTGTGTTTCCTATAGGGCCAGTACAGTGAGCTAGCTCAGAACAAAAGAACTGTGCTTCCTACACAAACGGGGCATATCTAGTTCAACTCAGTATTGGAAACTAAGTAAAACAGGAGCTTCTCTTCAGTCCAATACACTGTATTTGCTGGGAACAGACGCGAGTGCTATTTGCACTGTTTATGGCCAGAATAGCACAATAGTGGTGTTCTTACCCTGAATTAACACTTAATGCTAGAACTTGAAACTGGATGTGATTCAACTCCGCTTAGGAAGTTGTATTAAACCCCAGTCGGCCTTACAAGAAAAACACTCTGCTTTTGAGAAATAGGCACTCTTGCACTCCACTGTGTTTCCTATTGGGCCAGTACAGTGAGCTAGCTCAGAACAAAAGAACTGTGCTTCCTACACAAACGGGGCATATCTAGTTTCAACTCAGTATTTTAAACTAAGTAAAACAGGAGCTTCTCTTCAGTCCAATACACTGTATTTGCTGGGAACAGACGCGAGTGCTATTTGCACTGTTTATGGCCAGAATAGCACAATAGTGGTGTTCTGACCCTGAATTAACACTTAATGCTAGAACTTGAAACTGGATGTGATTCAACTCCGTTTAGGAAGTTGTATTAAACCCCAGTCGGCCTTACAAGAAAAACACTCTGCTTTTGAGAAACAGGCACTCTTGCACTCCACTGTGTTTCCTATAGGGCCAGTACAGTGAGCTAGCTCAGAACAAAAGAACTGTGCTTCCTACACAAACGGGGCATATCTAGTTCAACTCAGTATTGGAAACTAAGTAAAACAGGAGCTTCTCTTCAGTCCAATACACTGTATTTGCTGGGAACAGACGCGAGTGCTATTTGCACTGTTTATGGCCAGAATAGCACAATAGTGGTGTTCTTACCCTGAATTAACACGTAATGCTAGAACTTGAAACTGGATGTGATTCAACTCCGTTTAGGAAGTTGTATTAAACCCCAGTCGGCCTTAGAAGAAAAACACTCTGCTTTTGAGAAACAGGCACTCTTGCACTCCACTGTGTTTCCTATAGGGCCAGTACAGTGAGCTAGCTCAGAACAAAAGAACTGTGCTTCCTACACAAACGGGGCATATCTAGTTCAACTCAGTATTGGAAACTAAGTAAAACAGGAGCTTCTCTTCAGTCCAATACACTGTATTTGCTGGGAACAGACGCGAGTGCTATTTGCACTGTTTATGGCCAGAATAGCACAATAGTGGTGTTCTTACCCTGAATTAACACTTAATGCTAGAACTTGAAACTGGATGTGATTCAACTCCGTTTAGGAAGTTGTATTAAACCCCAGTCAGCCTTACAAGAAAAACACTCTGCTTTTGAGAAACAGGCACTCTTGCACTCCACTGTGTTTCCTATAGGGCCAGTACAGTGAACTAGCTCAGAACAAAAGAACTGTGCTTCCTAACCAAACGGGGCATATCTAGTTCAACTCAGTATTGGAAACTAAGTAAAACAGGAGCTTCTCTTCAGTCCAATACACTGTATTTGCTGGGAACAGACGCGAGTGCTATTTGCACTGTTTATGGCCAGAATAGCACAATAGTGGTGTTCTTACCCTGAATTTAACACGTAATGCTAGAACTTGAAACTGGATGTGATTCAACTGCGTTTAGGAAGTTGTATTAAACCCCAGTCGGCCTTACAAGAAAAAAACTCTGCTTTTGAGAAAAAGGCACTCTTGCACTCCACTGTGTTTCCTATAGGGCCAGTACAGTGATCTAGCTCAGAACAAAAGAACTGTGCTTCCTACACAAACGGGGCATATCTAGTTCAACTCAGTATTGGAAACTAAGTAAAACAGGAGCTTCTCTTCAGTCCAATACACTGTATTTGCTGGGAACAGACGCGAGTGCTATTTGCACTGTTTATGGCCAGAATAGCACAATAGTGGTGTTCTTACCCTGAATTAACACTTAATGCTAGAACTTGAAACTGGATGTGATTCAACTCTGTTTAGGAAGTTGTATTAAACCCCAGTAGGCCTTACAAGAAAAACACTCTGCTTTTGAGAAAAAGGCACTCTTGCACGCCACTGTGTTTCCTATAGGGCCAGTACAGTGAGCTAGCTCAGAACAAAAGAACTGTGCTTCCTACACAAACGGGGCATATCTAGTTCAACTCAGTATTTTAAACTAAGTATAACAGGAGCTTCTCTTCAGTCCAATACACTGTATTTGCTGGGAACAGACGCGAGTGCTATTTGCACTGTTTATGGCCACAATAGCACAATAGTGGTGTTCTTACCCTGAATTAACACGTAATGCTAGAACTTGAAACTGGATGTGATTCAACTCCGTTTAGGAAGTTGTATTAAACCCCAGTCGGCCTTACAAGAAAAACACTCTGCTTTTGAGAAATAGGCACTCTTGCACTCCACTGTGTTTCCTATAGGGCCAGTACAGTGAGCTAGCTCAGAACAAAAGAACTGTGCTTCCTACACAAACGGGGCATATCTAGTTTCAACTCAGTATTTTAAACTAAGTAAAACAGGAGCTTCTCTTCAGTCCAATACACTGTATTTGCTGGGAACAGACGCGAGTGCTATTTGCACTGTTTATGGCCAGAATAGCACAATAGTGGTGTTCTTACCCTGAATTAACACTTAATGCTAGAACTTGAAACTGGATGTGATTCAACTCCGTTTAGGAAGTTGTATTAAACCCCAGTCGGCCTTACAAGAAAAACACTCTGCTTTTGAGAAACAGGCACTCTTGCACTCCACTGTGTTTCCTATAGGGCCAGTACAGTGAGCTAGCTCAGAACAAAAGAACTGTGCTTCCTACACAAACGGGGCATACCTAGTTCAACTCAGTATTGGAAACTAAGTAAAACAGGAGCTTCTCTTCAGTCCAATACACTGTATTTGCTGGGAACAGACGCGAGTGCTATTTGAAGTGTTTATGGCCAGAATAGCACAATAGTGGTGTTCTTACCCTGAATTAACACGTAATGCTAGAACTTGAAACTGGATGTGATTCAACTCCGTTTAGGAAGTTGTATTAAACCCCAGTCGGCCTTACAAGAAAAACACTCTGCTTTAGAGAAACAGGCACTCTTGCACTCCACTGTGTTTCCTATAGGGCCAGTACAGTGATCTAGCTCAGAACAAAAGAACTGTGCTTCCTACACAAACGGGGCATATCTAGTTCAACTCAGTATTGGAAACTAAGTAAAACAGGAGCTTCTCTTCAGTCCAACACACTGTATTTGCTGGGAACAGACGCGAGTGCTATTTGCACTGTTTATGGCCAGAATAGCACAATAGTGGTGTTCTGACCCTGAATTAACACTTAATGCTAGAACTTGAAACTGGATGTGATTCAACTCCGTTTAGGAAGTTGTATTAAACCCCAGTCGGCCTTACAAGAAAAACACTCTGCTTTTGAGAAACAGGCACTCTTGCACTCCACTGTGTTTCCTATAGGGCCAGTACAGTGAGCTAGCTCAGAACAAAAGAACTGTGCTTCCTACACAAACGGGGCATATCTAGTTCAAGTCAGTATTGGAAACTAAGTAAAACAGGAGCTTCTCTTCAGTCCAATACACTGTATTTGCTGGGAACAGACGCGAGTGCTATTTGCACTGTTTATGGCCAGAATAGCACAATAGTGGTGTTCTTACCCTGAATTAACACGTAATGCTAGAACTTGAAACTGGATGTGATTCAACTCCGTTTAGGAAGTTGTATTAAACCCCAGTTGGCCTTAGAAGAAAAACACTCTGCTTTTGAGAAACAGGCACTCTTGCACTCCACTGTGTTTCCTATAGGGCCAGTACAGTGACCTAGCTCAGAACAAAAGAACTGTGCTTCCTACACAAACGGGGCATATCTAGTTCAACTCAGTATTGGAAACTAAGTAAAACAGGAGCTTCTCTTCAGTCCAATACACTGTATTTGCTGGGAACAGACGCGAGTGCTATTTGCACTGTTTATGGCCAGAATAGCACAATAGTGGTGTTCTTACCCTGAATTAACACTTAATGCTAGAACTTGAAACTGGATGTGATTCAACTCCGTTTAGGAAGTTGTATTAAACCCCAGTCAGCCTTACAAGAAAAACACTCTGCTTTTGAGAAACAGGCACTCTTGCACTCCACTGTGTTTCCTATAGGGCCAGTACAGTGAACTAGCTCAGAACAAAAGAACTGTGCTTCCTAACCAAACGGGGCATATCTAGTTCAACTCAGTATTGGAAACTAAGTAAAACAGGAGCTTCTCTTCAGTCCAATACACTGTATTTGCTGGGAACAGACGCGAGTGGTATTTGCACTGTTTATGGCCAGAATAGCACAATAGTGGTGTTCTTACCCTGAATTTAACACGTAATGCTAGAACTTGAAACTGGATGTGATTCAACTGCGTTTAGGAAGTTGTATTAAACCCCAGTCGGCCTTACAAGAAAAAAACTCTGCTTTTGAGAAAAAGGCACTCTTGCACTCCACTGTGTTTCCTATAGGGCCAGTACAGTGATCTAGCTCAGAACAAAGAACTGTGCTTCCTACACAAACGGGGCATATCTAGTTCAACTCAGTATTGGAAACTAAGTAAAACAGGAGCTTCTCTTCAGTCCAATACACTGTATTTGCTGGGAACAGACGCGAGTGCTATTTGCACTGTTTATGGCCAGAATAGCACAATAGTGGTGTTCTTACCCTGAATTAACACTTAATGCTAGAACTTGAAACTGGATGTGATTCAACTCTGTTTAGGAAGTTGTATTAAACCCCAGTAGGCCTTACAAGAAAAACACTCTGCTTTTGAGAAAAAGGCACTCTTGCACGCCACTGTGTTTCCTATAGGGCCAGTACAGTGAGCTAGCTCAGAACAAAAGAACTGTGCTTCCTACACAAACGGGGCATATCTAGTTCAACTCAGTATTTTAAACTAAGTATAACAGGAGCTTCTCTTCAGTCCAATACACTGTATTTGCTGGGAACAGACGCGAGTGCTATTTGCACTGTTTATGGCCAGAATAGCACAATAGTGGTGTTCTTACCCTGAATTAACACGTAATGCTAGAACTTGAAACTGGATGTGATTCAACTCCGTTTAGGAAGTTGTATTAAACCCCAGTCGGCCTTACAAGAAAAACACTCTGCTTTTGAGAAACAGGCACTCTTGCACTCCACTGTGTTTCCTATAGGGCCAGTACAGTGAGCTAGCTCAGAACAAAAGAACTGTGCTTCCTACACAAACGGGGCATATCTAGTTCAACTCAGTATTGGAAACTAAGTAAAACAGGAGCTTCTCTTCAGTCCAATACACTGTATTTGCTGGGAACAGACGCGAGTGCTATTTGCACTGTTTATGGCCAGAATAGCACAATAGTGGTGTTCTTACCCTGAATTAACACTTAATGCTAGAACTTGAAACTGGATGTGATTCAACTCCGTTTAGGAAGTTGTATTAAACCCCAGTCGGCCTTACAAGAAAAACACTCTGCTTTTGAGAAACAGGCACTCTTGCACTCCACTGTGTTTCCTATAGGGCCAGTACAGTGAGCTAGCTCAGAACAAAAGAGCTGTGCTTCCTACACAAACGGGGCATATCTAGTTCAACTCAGTATTGGAAACTAAGTAAAACAGGAGCTTCTCTTCAGTCCAATACCCTGTATTTGCTGGGAACAGACGCGAGTGCTATTTGCACTGTTTATGGCCAGAATAGCACAATAGTGGTGTTCTTACCCTGAATTAACACTTAATGCTAGAACTTGAAACTGGATGTGATTCAACTCCGTTTAGGAAGTTGTATTAAACCCCAGTCGGCCTTACAAGAAAAACACTCTGCTTTTGAGAAACAGGCACTCTTGCACTCCACTGTGTTTCCTATAGGGCCAGTACAGTGAGCTAGCTCAGAACAAAAGAACTGTGCTTCCTACACAAACGGGGCATATCTAGTTCAACTCAGTATTGGAAACTAAGTAAAACAGGAGTTTCTCTTCAGTCCAATACACTGTATTTGCTGGGAACAGACGCGAGTGCTATTTGCACTGTTTATGGCCAGAATAGCACAATAGTGGTGTTCTTAACCTGAATTAACACTTAATGCTAGAACTTGAAACTGGATGTGATTCAACTCCGTTTAGGAAGTTGTATTAAACCCCAGTCAGCCTTACAAGAAAAACACTCTGCTTTTGAGAAACAGGCACTCTTGCACTCCACTGTGTTTCCCTTAGGGCCAGTACAGTGAGCTAGCTCAGAACAAAAGAACTGTGCTTCCTACACAAACGAGGCATATCTAGTTCAACTCAGTATTGGAAACTAAGTAAAACAGGAGCTTCTCTTCAGTCCAATACACTGTATTTGCTGGGAACAGACGCGAGTGCTATTTGCACTGTTTATGGCCAGAATAGCACAATAGTGGTGTTCTTACCCTGAATTAACACGTAATGCTAGAACTTGAAACTGGATGTGATTCAACTCCGTTTAGGAAGTTGTATTAAACCCCTTTCGGCCTTACAAGAAAAACACTCTGCTTTTGAGAAACAGGCACTCTTGCACTCCACTGTGTTTCCTATAGGGCCAGTACAGTGAGCTAGCTCAGAACAAAAGAACTGTGCTTCCTACACAAACGAGGCATATCTAGTTCAACTCAGTATTGGAAACTAAGTAAAACAGGAGCTTCTCTTCAGTCCAATACACTGTATTTGCTGGGAACAGACGCGAGTGCTATTTGCACTGTTTATGGCCAGAATAGCACAATAGTGGTGTTCTTACCCTGAATTAACACGTAATGCTAGAACTTGAAACTGGATGTGATTTAACTCCGTTTAGGAAGTTGTATTAAACCCCAGTCGGCCTTACAAGAAAAACACTCTGCTTTTGAGAAACAGGCACTCTTGCACTCCACTGTGTTTCCTATAGGGCCAGTACAGTGATCTAGCTCAGAACAAAAGAACTGTGCTTCCTACACAAACGGGGCATATCTAGTTCAACTCAGTATTGGAAACTAAGTAAAACAGGAGCTTCTCTTCAGTCCAATACACTGTATTTGCTGGGAACAGACGCGAGTGCTATTTGCACTGTTTATGGCCAGAATAGCACAATAGTGGTGTTCTTACCCTGAATTAACACTTAATGCTAGAACTTAAAACTGGATGTGATTCAACTCTGTTTAGGAAGTTGTATTAAACCCCAGTAGGCCTTACAAGAAAAACACTCTGCTTTTGAGAAAAAGGCACTCTTGCACGCCACTGTGTTTCCTATAGGGCCAGTACAGTGAGCTAGCTCAGAACAAAAGAACTGTGCTTCCTACACAAACGGGGCATATCTAGTTCAACTCAGTATTTTAAACTAAGTATAACAGGAGCTTCTCTTCAGTCCAATACACTGTATTTGCTGGGAACAGACGCGAGTGCTATTTGCACTGTTTATGGCCAGAATAGCACAATAGTGGTGTTCTTACCCTGAATTAACACGTAATGCTAAAACTTGAAACTGGATGTGATTCAACTGCGTTTAGGAAGTTGTATTAAACCCCAGTCGGCCTTACAAGAAAAACACTCTGCTTTTGAGAAACAGGCACTCTTGCACTCCACTGTGTTTCCTATAGGGCCAGTACAGTGAGCTAGCTCAGAACAAAAGAACTGTGCTTCCTACACAAACGGGGCATATCTAGTTCAACTCAGTATTGGAAACTAAGTAAAACAGGAGCTTCTCTTCAGTCCAATACACTGTATTTGCTGGGAACAGACGCGAGTGCTATTTGCACTGTTTATGGCCAGAATAGCACAATAGTGGTGTTCTTACCCTGAATTAACACTTAATGCTAGAACTTGAAACTGGATGTGATTCAACTCCGTTTAGGAAGTTGTATTAAACCCCAGTCGGCCTTACAAGAAAAACACTCTGCTTTTGAGAAACAGGCACTCTTGCACTCCACTGTGTTTCCTATAGGGCCAGTACAGTGAGCTAGCTCAGAACAAAAGAGCTGTGCTTCCTACACAAACGGGGCATATCTAGTTCAACTCAGTATTGGAAACTAAGTAAAACAGGAGCTTCTCTTCAGTCCAATACCCTGTATTTGCTGGGAACAGACGCGAGTGCTATTTGCACTGTTTATGGCCAGAATAGCACAATAGTGGTGTTCTTACCCTGAATTAACACTTAATGCTAGAACTTGAAACTGGATGTGATTCAACTCCGTTTAGGAAGTTGTATTAAACCCCAGTCGGCCTTACAAGAAAAACACTCTGCTTTTGAGAAACAGGCACTCTTGCACTCCACTGTGTTTCCTATAGGGCCAGTACAGTGAGCTAGCTCAGAACAAAAGAACTGTGCTTCCTACACAAACGGGGCATATCTAGTTCAACTCAGTATTGGAAACTAAGTAAAACAGGAGCTTCTCTTCAGTCCAATACACTGTATTTGCTGGGAACAGACGCGAGTGCTATTTGCACTGTTTATGGCCAGAATAGCACAATAGTGGTGTTCTTAACCTGAATTAACACTTAATGCTAGAACTTGAAACTGGATGTGATTCAACTCCGTTTAGGAAGTTGTATTAAACCCCAGTCAGCCTTACAAGAAAAACACTCTGCTTTTGAGAAACAGGCACTCTTGCACTCCACTGTGTTTCCCTTAGGGCCAGTACAGTGAGCTAGCTCAGAACAAAAGAACTGTGCTTCCTACACAAACGAGGCATATCTAGTTCAACTCAGTATTGGAAACTAAGTAAAACAGGAGCTTCTCTTCAGTCCAATACACTGTATTTGCTGGGAACAGACGCGAGTGCTATTTGCACTGTTTATGGCCAGAATAGCACAATAGTGGTGTTCTTACCCTGAATTAACACGTAATGCTAGAACTTGAAACTGGATGTGATTCAACTCCGTTTAGGAAGTTGTATTAAACCCCTTTCGGCCTTACAAGAAAAACACTCTGCTTTTGAGAAACAGGCACTCTTGCACTCCACTGTGTTTCCTATAGGGCCAGTACAGTGAGCTGGCTCAGAACAAAAGAACTGTGCTTCCTACACAAACGAGGCATATCTAGTTCAACTCAGTATTGGAAACTAAGTAAAACAGGAGCTTCTCTTCAGTCCAATACACTGTATTTGCTGGGAACAGACGCGAGTGCTATTTGCACTGTTTATGGCCAGAATAGCACAATAGTGGTGTTCTTACCCTGAATTAACACGTAATGCTAGAACTTGAAACTGGATGTGATTTAACTCCGTTTAGGAAGTTGTATTAAACCCCAGTCGGCCTTACAAGAAAAACACTCTGCTTTTGAGAAACAGGCACTCTTGCACTCCACTGTGTTTCCTATAGGGCCAGTAGAGTGAGCTAGCTCAGAACAAAAGAACTGTGCTTCCTACACAAACGGGGCATATCTAGTTCAACTCAGTATTGGAAACTAAGTAAAACAGGAGCTTCTCTTCAGTCCAATACACTGTATTTGCTGGGAACAGACGCGAGTGCTATTTGCACTGTTTATGGCCAGAATAGCACAATAGTGGTGTTCTTACCCTGAATTAACACTTAATGCTAGAACTTGAAACTGGATGTGATTCAACTCCGTTTAGGAAGTTGTATTAAACCCCAGTCAGCCTTACAGGAAAAACACTCTGCTTTTGAGAAACAGGCACTCTTGCACTCCACTGTGTTTCCCTTAGGGCCAGTACAGTGAGCTAGCTCAGAACAAAAGAACTGTGCTTCCTACACAAACGAGGCATATCTAGTTCAACTCAGTATTGGAAACTAAGTAAAACAGGAGCTTCTCTTCAGTCCAATACACTGTATTTGCTGGGAACAGACGCGAGTGCTATTTGCACTGTTTATGGCCAGAATAGCACAATAGTGGTGTTCTTACCCTGAATTAACACATAATGCTAGAACTTGAAACTGGATGTGATTCAACTCCGTTTAGGAAGTTGTATTAAACCCCAGTCGGCCTTAGAAGAAAAACACTCTGCTTTTGAGAAACAGGCACTCTTGCACTCCACTGTGTTTCCTATAGGGCCAGTACAGTGAGCTAGCTCAGAACAAAAGAACTGTGCTTCCTAACCAAACGGGGCATATCTAGTTCAACTCAGTATTGGAAACTAAGTAAAACAGGAGCTTCTCTTCAGTCCAATACACTGTATTTGCTGGGAACAGACGCGAGTGCTATTTGCACTGTTTATGGCCAGAATAGCACAATAGTGGTGTTCTTACCCTGAATTAACACTTAATGCTAGAACTTGAAACTGGATGTGATTCAACTCTGTTTAGGAAGTTGTATTAAACCCCAGTAGGCCTTACAAGAAAAACACTCTGCTTTTGAGAAAAAGGCACTCTTGCACGCCACTGTGTTTCCTATAGGGCCAGTACAGTGAGCTAGCTCAGAACAAAAGAACTGTGCTTCCTACACAAACGGGGCATATCTAGTTCAACTCAGTATTTTAAACTAAGTATAACAGGAGCTTCTCTTCAGTCCAATACACTGTATTTGCTGGGAACAGACGCGAGTGCTATTTGCACTGTTTATGGCCACAATAGCACAATAGTGGTGTTCTTACCCTGAATTAACACGTAATGCTAGAACTTGAAACTGGATGTGATTCAACTCCGTTTAGGAAGTTGTATTAAACCCCAGTCGGCCTTACAAGAAAAACACTCTGCTTTTGAGAAACAGGCACTCTTGCACTCCACTGTGTTTCCTATAGGGCCAGTACAGTGAGCTAGCTCAGAACAAAAGAACTGTGCTTCCTACACAAACGGGGCATATCTAGTTCAACTCAGTATTGGAAACTAAGTAAAACAGGAGCTTCTCTTCAGTCCAATACCCTGTATTTGCTGGGAACAGACGCGAGTGCTATTTGCACTGTTTATGGCCAGAATAGCACAATAGTGGTGTTCTTACCCTGAATTAACACTTAATGCTAGAACTTGAAACTGGATGTGATTCAACTCCGTTTAGGAAGTTGTATTAAACCCCAGTCGGCCTTACAAGAAAAACACTCTGCTTTTGAGAAACAGGCACTCTTGCACTCCACTGTGTTTCCTATAGGGCCAGTACAGTGAGCTAGCTCAGAACAAAAGAACTGTGCTTCCTACACAAACGGGGCATATCTAGTTCAACTCAGTATTGGAAACTAAGTAAAACAGGAGCTTCTCTTCAGTCCAATACACTGTATTTGCTGGGAACAGACGCGAGTGCTATTTGCACTGTTTATGGCCAGAATAGCACAATAGTGGTGTTCTTAACCTGAATTAACACTTAATGCTAGAACTTGAAACTGGATGTGATTCAACTCCGTTTAGGAAGTTGTATTAAACCCCAGTCAGCCTTACAAGAAAAACACTCTGCTTTTGAGAAACAGGCACTCTTGCACTCCACTGTGTTTCCCTTAGGGCCAGTACAGTGAGCTAGCTCAGAACAAAAGAACTGTGCTTCCTACACAAACGAGGCATATCTAGTTCAACTCAGTATTGGAAACTAAGTAAAACAGGAGCTTCTCTTCAGTCCAATACACTGTATTTGCTGGGAACAGACGCGAGTGCTATTTGCACTGTTTATGGCCAGAATAGCACAATAGTGGTGTTCTTACCCTGAATTAACACGTAATGCTAGAACTTGAAACTGGATGTGATTCAACTCCGTTTAGGAAGTTGTATTAAACCCCTTTCGGCCTTACAAGAAAAACACTCTGCTTTTGAGAAACAGGCACTCTTGCACTCCACTGTGTTTCCTATAGGGCCAGTACAGTGAGCTAGCTCAGAACAAAAGAACTGTGCTTCCTACACAAACGAGGCATATCTAGTTCAACTCAGTATTGGAAACTAAGTAAAACAGGAGCTTCTCTTCAGTCCAATACACTGTATTTGCTGGGAACAGACGCGAGTGCTATTTGCCCTGTTTATGGCCAGAATAGCACAATAGTGGTGTTCTTACCCTGAATTAACACGTAATGCTAGAACTTGAAACTGGATGTGATTTAACTCCGTTTAGGAAGTTGTATTAAACCCCAGTCGGCCTTACAAGAAAAACACTCTGCTTTTGAGAAACAGGCACTCTTGCACTCCACTGTGTTTCCTATAGGGCCAGTACAGTGAGCTAGCTCAGAACAAAAGAACTGTGCTTCCTACACAAACGGGGCATATCTAGTTCAACTCAGTATTGGAAACTAAGTAAAACAGGAGCTTCTCTTCAGTCCAATACACTGTATTTGCTGGGAACAGACGCGAGTGCTATTTGCACTGTTTATGGCCAGAATAGCACAATAGTGGTGTTCTTACCCTGAATTAACACTTAATGCTAG
Source organism: Peromyscus maniculatus bairdii (assembly GCF_049852395.1). NCBI lineage: Eukaryota > Metazoa > Chordata > Mammalia > Rodentia > Cricetidae > Peromyscus > Peromyscus maniculatus. The sequence continues at coordinate 43,692,112 of NC_134852.1, forward strand.
AACTTGAAAATGGATGTGATTCAACTCCGTTTAGGAAGTTGTATTAAACCCCAGTCAGCCTTACAGGAAAAACACTCTGCTTTTGAGAAACAGGCACTCTTGCACTCCACCGTGTTTCCCTTAGGGCCAGTACAGTGAGCTAGCTCAGAACAAAAGAACTGTGCTTCCTACACAAACGAGGCATATCTAGTTCAACTCAGTATTGGAAACTAAGTAAAACAGGAGCTTCTCTTCAGTCCAATACACTGTATTTGCTGGGAACAGACGCGAGTGCTATTTGCACTGTTTATGGCCAGAATAGCACAATAGTGGTGTTCTTACCCTGAATTAACACATAATGCTAGAACTTGAAACTGGATGTGATTCAACTCCGTTTAGGAAGTTGTATTAAACCCCAGTCGGCCTTACAAGAAAAACACTCTGCTTTTGAGAAACAGGCACTCTTGCACTCCACTGTGTTTCCTATAGGGCCAGTACAGTGAGCTAGCTCAGAACAAAAGAACTGTGCTTCCTACACAAACGGGGCATATCTAGTTCAACTCAGTATTGGAAACTAAGTAAAATAGGAGCTTCTCTTCAGTCCAATACACTGTATTTGCTGGGAACAGACGCGAGTGCTATTTGCACTGTTTATGGCCAGAATAGCACAATAGTGGTGTTCTTACCCTGAATTAACACTTAATGCTAGAACTTGAAACTGGATGTGATTCAACTCTGTTTAGGAAGTTGTATTAAACCCCAGTAGGCCTTACAAGAAAAACACTCTGCTTTTGAGAAAAAGGCACTCTTGCACGCCACTGTGTTTCTTATAGGGCCAGTACAGTGAACTCCTCAGAACAAAAGAACTGTGCTTCCTACACAAACGGGGCATATCTAGTTCAACTCAGTATTTTAAACTAAGTATAACAGGAGCTTCTCTTCAGTCCAATTCCCTGTATTTGCTGGGAACAGACGCGAGTGCTATTTGCACTGTTTATGGCCAGAATAGCACAATAGTGGTGTTCTTACCCTGAATTAACACTTAATGCTAGAACTTGAAACTGGATGTGATTCAACTCCGTTTAGGAAGTTGTATTAAACCCCAGTCGGCCTTACAAGAAAAACACTCTGCTTTTGAGAAACAGGCACTCTTGCACTCCACTGTGTTTCCTATAGGGCCAGTACAGTGAGCTAGCTCAGAACAAAAGAACTGTGCTTCCTACACAAACGGGGCATATCTAGTTCAACTCAGTATTGGAAACTAAGTAAAACAGGAGCTTCTCTTCAGTCCAATACACTGTATTTGCTGGGAACAGACGCGAGTGCTATTTGCACTGTTTATGGCCAGAATAGCACAATAGTGGTGTTCTTAACCTGAATTAACACTTAATGCTAGAACTTGAAACTGGATGTGATTCAACTCCGTTTAGGAAGTTGTATTAAATCCCAGTCAGCCTTACAAGAAAAACACTCTGCTTTTGAGAAACAGGCACTCTTGCACTCCACTGTGTTTCCCTTAGGGCCAGTACAGTGAGCTAGCTCAGAACAAAAGAACTGTGCTTCCTACACAAACGAGGCATATCTAGTTCAACTCAGTATTGGAAACTAAGTAAAACAGGAGCTTCTCTTCAGTCCAATACACTGTATTTGCTGGGAACAGACGCGAGTGCTATTTGCACTGTTTATGGCCAGAATAGCACAATAGTGGTGTTCTTACCCTGAATTAACACTTAATGCTAGAACTTGAAACTGTATGTGATTCAACTCCGTTTAGGAAGTTGTATTAAACCCCTTTCGGCCTTACAAGAAAAACACTCTGCTTTTGAGAAACAGGCACTCTTGCACTCCACTGTGTTTCCTATAGGGCCAGTACAGTGAGCTAGCTCAGAACAAAAGAACTGTGCTTCCTACACAAACGAGGCATATCTAGTTCAACTCAGTATTGGAAACTAAGTAAAACAGGAGCTTCTCTTCAGTCCAATACACTGTATTTGCTGGGAACAGACGCGAGTGCTATTTGCACTGTTTATGGCCAGAATAGCACAATAGTGCTGTTCTTACCCTGAATTAACACGTAATGCTAGAACTTGAAACTGGATGTGATTTAACTCCGTTTAGGAAGTTGTATTAAACCCCAGTCGGCCTTACAAGAAAAACACTCTGCTTTTGAGAAACAGGCACTCTTGCACTCCACTGTGTTTCCTATAGGGCCAGTACAGTGAGCTAGCTCAGAACAAAAGAACTGTGCTTCCTACACAAACGGGGCATATCTAGTTCAACTCAGTATTGGAAACTAAGTAAAACAGGAGCTTCTCTTCAGTCCAATACACTGTATTTGCTGGGAACAGACGCGAGTGCTATTTGCACTGTTTATGGCCAGAATAGCACAATAGTGGTGTTCTTACCCTGAATTAACACTTAATGCTAGAACTTGAAAATGGATGTGATTCAACTCCGTTTAGGAAGTTGTATTAAACCCCAGTCAGCCTTACAGGAAAAACACTCTGCTTTTGAGAAACAGGCACTCTTGCACTCCACTGTGTTTCCCTTAGGGCCAGTACAGTGAGCTAGCTCAGAACAAAAGAACTGTGCTTCCTACACAAACGAGGCATATCTAGTTCAACTCAGTATTGGAAACTAAGTAAAACAGGAGCTTCTCTTCAGTCCAATACACTGTATTTGCTGGGAACAGACGCGAGTGCTATTTGCACTGTTTATGGCCAGAATAGCACAATAGTGGTGTTCTTACCCTGAATTAACACATAATGCTAGAACTTGAAACTGGATGTGATTCAACTCCGTTTAGGAAGTTGTATTAAACCCCAGTCGGCCTTACAAGAAAAACACTCTGCTTTTGAGTAACAGGCACTCTTGCACTCCACTGTGTTTCCTATAGGGCCAGTACAGTGAGCTAGCTCAGAACAAAAGAACTGTGCTTCCTACACAAACGGGGCATATCTAGTTCAACTCAGTATTGGAAACTAAGTAAAATAGGAGCTTCTCTTCAGTCCAATACACTGTATTTGCTGGGAACAGACGCGAGTGCTATTTGCACTGTTTATGGCCAGAATAGCACAATAGTGGTGTTCTTACCCTGAATTAACACTTAATGCTAGAACTTGAAACTGGATGTGATTCAACTCTGTTTAGGAAGTTGTATTAAACCCCAGTAGGCCTTACAAGAAAAACACTCTGCTTTTGAGAAAAAGGCACTCTTGCACGCCACTGTGTTTCCTATAGGGCCAGTACAGTGAGCTAGCTCAGAACAAAAGAACTGTGCTTCCTACACAAACGGGGCATATCTAGTTCAACTCAGTATTTTAAACTAAGTATAACAGGAGCTTCTCTTCAGTCCAATACCCTGTATTTGCTGGGAACAGACGCGAGTGCTATTTGCACTGTTTATGGCCAGAATAGCACAATAGTGGTGTTCTTACCCTGAATTAACACTTAATGCTAGAACTTGAAACTGGATGTGATTCAACTCCGTTTAGGAAGTTGTATTAAACCCCAGTCGGCCTTACAAGAAAAACACTCTGCTTTTGAGAAACAGGCACTCTTGCACTCCACTGTGTTTCCTATAGGGCCAGTACAGTGAGCTAGCTCAGAACAAAAGAACTGTGCTTCCTACACAAACGGGGCATATCTAGTTCAACTCAGTATTGGAAACTAAGTAAAACAGGAGCTTCTCTTCAGTCCAATACACTGTATTTGCTGGGAACAGACGCGAGTGCTATTTGCACTGTTTATGGCCAGAATAGCACAATAGTGGTGTTCTTAACCTGAATTAACACTTAATGCTAGAACTTGAAACTGGATGTGATTCAACTCCGTTTAGGAAGTTGTATTAAACCCCAGTCAGCCTTACAAGAAAAACACTCTGCTTTTGAGAAACAGGCACTCTTGCACTCCACTGTGTTTCCCTTAGGGCCAGTACAGTGAGCTAGCTCAGAACAAAAGAACTGTGCTTCCTACACAAACGAGGCATATCTAGTTCAACTCAGTATTGGAAACTAAGTAAAACAGGAGCTTCTCTTCAGTCCAATACACTGTATTTGCTGGGAACAGACGCGAGTGCTATTTGCACTGTTTATGGCCAGAATAGCACAATAGTGGTGTTCTTACCCTGAATTAACACGTAATGCTAGAACTTGAAACTGTATGTGATTCAACTCCGTTTAGGAAGTTGTATTAAACCCCTTTCGGCCTTACAAGAAAAACACTCTGCTTTTGAGAAACAGGCACTCTTGCACTCCACTGTGTTTCCTATAGGGCCAGTACAGTGAGCTAGCTCAGAACAAAAGAACTGTGCTTCCTACACAAACGAGGCATATCTAGTTCAACTCAGTATTGGAAACTAAGTAAAACAGGAGCTTCTCTTCAGTCCAATACACTGTATTTGCTGGGAACAGACGCGAGTGCTATTTGCACTGTTTATGGCCTAAATAGCACAATAGTGGTGTTCTTACCCTGAATTAACACGTAATGCTAGAACTTGAAACTGGATGTGATTTAACTCCGTTTAGGAAGTTGTATTAAACCCCAGTCGGCCTTACAAGAAAAACACTCTGCTTTTGAGAAACAGGCACTCTTGCACTCCACTGTGTTTCCTATAGGGCCAGTACAGTGAGCTAGCTCAGAACAAAAGAACTGTGCTTCCTACACAAACGGGGCATATCTAGTTCAACTCAGTATTGGAAACTAAGTAAAACAGGAGCTTCTCTTCAGTCCAATACACTGTATTTGCTGGGAACAGACGCGAGTGCTATTTGCACTGTTTATGGCCAGAATAGCACAATAGTGGTGTTCTTACCCTGAATTAACACTTAATGCTAGAACTTGAAAATGGATGTGATTCAACTCCGTTTAGGAAGTTGTATTAAACCCCAGTCAGCCTTACAGGAAAAACACTCTGCTTTTGAGAAACAGGCACTCTTGCACTCCACTGTGTTTCCCTTAGGGCCAGTACAGTGAGCTAGCTCAGAACAAAAGAACTGTGCTTCCTACACAAACGAGGCATATCTAGTTCAACTCAGTATTGGAAACTAAGTAAAACAGGAGCTTCTCTTCAGTCCAATACACTGTATTTGCTGGGAACAGACGCGAGTGCTATTTGCACTGTTTATGGCCAGAATAGCACAATAGTGGTGTTCTTACCCTGAATTAACACATAATGCTAGAACTTGAAACTGGATGTGATTCAACTCCGTTTAGGAAGTTGTATTAAACCCCAGTCGGCCTTACAAGAAAAACACTCTGCTTTTGAGAAACAGGCACTCTTGCACTCCACTGTGTTTCCTATAGGGCCAGTACAGTGAGCTAGCTCAGAACAAAAGAACTGTGCTTCCTACACAAACGGGGCATATCTAGTTCAACTCAGTATTGGAAACTAAGTAAAACAGGAGCTTCTCTTCAGTCCAATACACTGTATTTGCTGGGAACAGACGCGAGTGCTATTTGCACTGTTTATGGCCAGAATAGCACAATAGTGGTGTTCTTACCCTGAATTAACACTTAATGCTAGAACTTGAAACTGGATGTGATTCAACTCTGTTTAGGAAGTTGTATTAAACCCCAGTAGGCCTTACAAGAAAAACACTCTGCTTTTGAGAAAAAGGCACTCTTGCACGCCACTGTGTTTCCTATAGGGCCAGTACAGTGAGCTAGCTCAGAACAAAAGAACTGTGCTTCCTACACAAACGGGGCATATCTAGTTCAACTCAGTATTTTAAACTAAGTATAACAGGAGCTTTTCTTCAGTCCAATACACTGTATTTGCTGGGAACAGACGCGAGTGCTATTTGCACTGTTTATGGCCACAATAGCACAATAGTGGTGTTCTTACCCTGAATTAACACGTAATGCTAGAACTTGAAACTGGATGTGATTCAACTCCGTTTAGGAAGTTGTATTAAACCTCAGTCGGCCTTACAAGAAAAACACTCTGCTTTTGAGAAACAGGCACTCTTGCACTCCACTGTGTTTCCTATAGGGCCAGTACAGTGAGCTAGCTCAGAACAAAAGAACTGTGCTTCCTACACAAACGGGGCATATCTAGTTCAACTCAGTATTGGAAACTAAGTAAAACAGGAGCTTCTCTTCAGTCCAATACACTGTATTTGCTGGGAACAGACGCGAGTGCTATTTGCACTGTTTATGGCCAGAATAGCACAATAGTGGTGTTCTTACCCTGAATTAACACTTAATGCTAGAACTTGAAACTGGATGTGATTCAACTCCGTTTAGGAAGTTGTATTAAACCCCAGTCGGCCTTACAAGAAAAACACTCTGCTTTTGAGAAACAGGCACTCTTGCACTCCACTGTGTTTCCTATAGGGCCAGTACAGTGAGCTAGCTCAGAACAAAAGAGCTGTGCTTCCTACACAAACGGGGCATATCTAGTTCAACTCAGTATTGGAAACTAAGTAAAACAGGAGCTTCTCTTCAGTCCAATACCCTGTATTTGCTGGGAACAGACGCGAGTGCTATTTGCACTGTTTATGGCCAGAATAGCACAATAGTGGTGTTCTTACCCTGAATTAACACTTAATGCTAGAACTTGAAACTGGATGTGATTCAACTCCGTTTAGGAAGTTGTATTAAACCCCAGTCGGCCTTACAAGAAAAACACTCTGCTTTTGAGAAACAGGCACTCTTGCACTCCACTGTGTTTCCTATAGGGCCAGTACAGTGAGCTAGCTCAGAACAAAAGAACTGTGCTTCCTACACAAACGGGGCATATCTAGTTCAACTCAGTATTGGAAACTAAGTAAAACAGGAGCTTCTCTTCAGTCCAATACACTGTATTTGCTGGGAACAGACGCGAGTGCTATTTGCACTGTTTATGGCCAGAATAGCACAATAGTGGTGTTCTTAACCTGAATTAACACTTAATGCTAGAACTTGAAACTGGATGTGATTCAACTCCGTTTAGGAAGTTGTATTAAACCCCAGTCAGCCTTACAAGAAAAACACTCTGCTTTTGAGAAACAGGCACTCTTGCACTCCACTGTGTTTCCCTTAGGGCCAGTACAGTGAGCTAGCTCAGAACAAAAGAACTGTGCTTCCTACACAAACGAGGCATATCTAGTTCAACTCAGTATTGGAAACTAAGTAAAACAGGAGCTTCTCTTCAGTCCAATACACTGTATTTGCTGGGAACAGACGCGAGTGCTATTTGCACTGTTTATGGCCAGAATAGCACAATAGTGGTGTTCTTACCCTGAATTAACACGTAATGCTAGAACTTGAAACTGGATGTGATTCAACTCCGTTTAGGAAGTTGTATTAAACCCCTTTCGGCCTTACAAGAAAAACACTCTGCTTTTGAGAAACAGGCACTCTTGCACTCCACTGTGTTTCCTATAGGGCCAGTACAGTGAGCTAGCTCAGAACAAAAGAACTGTGCTTCCTACACAAACGAGGCATATCTAGTTCAACTCAGTATTGGAAACTAAGTAAAACAGGAGCTTCTCTTCAGTCCAATACACTGTATTTGCTGGGAACAGACGCGAGTGCTATTTGCACTGTTTATGGCCAGAATAGCACAATAGTGGTGTTCTTACCCTGAATTAACACGTAATGCTAGAACTTGAAACTGGATGTGATTTAACTCCGTTTAGGAAGTTGTATTAAACCCCAGTCGGCCTTACAAGAAAAACACTCTGCTTTTGAGAAACAGGCACTCTTGCACTCCACTGTGTTTCCTATAGGGCCAGTACAGTGAGCTAGCTCAGAACAAAAGAACTGTGCTTCCTACACAAACGGGGCATATCTAGTTCAACTCAGTATTGGAAACTAAGTAAAACAGGAGCTTCTCTTCAGTCCAATACACTGTATTTGCTGGGAACAGACGCGAGTGCTATTTGCACTGTTTATGGCCAGAATAGCACAATAGTGGTGTTCTTACCCTGAATTAACACTTAATGCTAGAACTTGAAACTGGATGTGATTCAACTCCGTTTAGGAAGTTGTATTAAACCCCAGTCAGCCTTACAGGAAAAACACTCTGCTTTTGAGAAACAGGCACTCTTGCACTCCACTGTGTTTCCCTTAGGGCCAGTACAGTGAGCTAGCTCAGAACAAAAGAACTGTGCTTCCTACACAAACGAGGCATATCTAGTTCAACTCAGTATTGGAAACTAAGTAAAACAGGAGCTTCTCTTCAGTCCAATACACTGTATTTGCTGGGAACAGACGCGAGTGCTATTTGCACTGTTTATGGCCAGAATAGCACAATAGTGGTGTTCTTACCCTGAATTAACACATAATGCTAGAACTTGAAACTGGATGTGATTCAACTCCGTTTAGGAAGTTGTATTAAACCCCAGTCGGCCTTACAAGAAAAACACTCTGCTTTTGAGAAACAGGCACTCTTGCACTCCACTGTGTTTCCTATAGGGCCAGTACAGTGAGCTAGCTCAGAACAAAAGAACTGTGCTTCCTACACAAACGGGGCATATCTAGTTCAACTCAGTATTTTAAACTAAGTATTACAGGAGCTTCTCTTCAGTCCAATACACTGTATTTGCTGGGAACAGACGCGAGTGCTATTTGCACTGTTTATGGCCACAATAGCACAATAGTGGTGTTCTTACCATGAATTAACACGTAATGCTAGAACTTGAAACTGGATGTGATTCAACTCCGTTTAGGAAGTTGTATTAAACCCCAGTAGGCCTTACAAGAAAAACACTCTGCTTTTGAGAAACAGGCACTCTTGCACTCCACTGTGTTTCCTATAGGGACAGTACAGTGAGCTAGCTCAGAACAAAAGAACTGTGCTTCCTACACAAACGAGGCATATCTAGTTCAACTCAGTATTGGAAACTAAGTAAAACAGGAGCTTCTCTTCAGTCCAATACACTGTATTTGCTGGGAACAGACGCGAGTGCTATTTGCACTGTTTATGGCCAGAATAGCACAATAGTGGTGTTCTTACCCTGAATTAACACGTAATGCTAGAACTTGAAACTGGATGTGATTCAACTCCGTTTAGGAAGTTGTATTAAACCCCTTTCGGCCTTACAAGAAAAACACTCTGCTTTTGAGAAACAGGCACTCTTGCACTCCACTGTGTTTCCTATAGGGCCAGTACAGTGAGCTAGCTCAGAACAAAAGAACTGTGCTTCCTACACAAACGAGGCATATCTAGTTCAACTCAGTATTGGAAACTAAGTAAAACAGGAGCTTCTCTTCAGTCCAATACACTGTATTTGCTGGGAACAGACGCGAGTGCTATTTGCACTGTTTATGGCCAGAATAGCACAATAGTGGTGTTCTTACCCTGAATTAACACGTAATGCTAGAACTTGAAACTGGATGTGATTTAACTCCGTTTAGGAAGTTGTATTAAACCCCAGTCGGCCTTACAAGAAAAACACTCTGCTTTTGAGAAACAGGCACTCTTGCACTCCACTGTGTTTCCTATAGGGCCAGTACAGTGAGCTAGCTCAGAACAAAAGAACTGTGCTTCCTACACAAACGGGGCATATCTAGTTCAACTCAGTATTGGAAACTAAGTAAAACAGGAGCTTCTCTTCAGTCCAATACACTGTATTTGCTGGGAACAGACGCGAGTGCTATTTGCACTGTTTATGGCCAGAATAGCACAATAGTGGTGTTCTTACCCTGAATTAACACTTAATGCTAGAACTTGAAAATGGATGTGATTCAACTCCGTTTAGGAAGTTGTATTAAACCCCAGTCAGCCTTACAGGAAAAACACTCTGCTTTTGAGAAACAGGCACTCTTGCACTCCACTGTGTTTCCCTTAGGGCCAGTACAGTGAGCTAGCTCAGAACAAAAGAACTGTGCTTCCTACACAAACGAGGCATATCTAGTTCAACTCAGTATTGGAAACTAAGTAAAACAGGAGCTTCTCTTCAGTCCAATACACTGTATTTGCTGGGAACAGACGCGAGTGCTATTTGCACTGTTTATGGCCAGAATAGCACAATAGTGGTGTTCTTACCCTGAATTAACACATAATGCTAGAACTTGAAACTGGATGTGATTCAACTCCGTTTAGGAAGTTGTATTAAACCCCAGTCGGCCTTACAAGAAAAACACTCTGCTTTTGAGAAACAGGCACTCTTGCACTCCACTGTGTTTCCTATAGGGCCAGTACAGTGAGCTAGCTCAGAACAAAAGAACTGTGCTTCCTACACAAACGGGGCATATCTAGTACAACTCAGTATTGGAAACTAAGTAAAACAGGAGCTTCTCTTCAGTCCAATACACTGTATTTGCTGGGAACAGACGCGAGTGCTATTTGCACTGTTTATGGCCAGAATAGCACAATAGTGGTGTTCTTACCCTGAATTAACACTTAATGCTAGAACTTGAAACTGGATGTGATTCAACTCTGTTTAGGAAGTTGTATTAAACCCCAGTAGGCCTTACAAGAAAAACACTCTGCTTTTGAGAAAAAGGCACTCTTGCACGCCACTGTGTTTCCTATAGGGCCAGTACAGTGAGCTAGCTCAGAACAAAAGAACTGTGCTTCCTACACAAACGGGGCATATCTAGTTCAACTCAGTATTTTAAACTAAGTATAACAGGAGCTTCTCTTCAGTCCAATACACTGTATTTGCTGGGAACAGACGCGAGTGCTATTTGCACTGTTTATGGCCACAATAGCACAATAGTGGTGTTCTTACCCTGAATTAACACGTAATGCTAGAACTTGAAACTGGATGTGATTCAACTCCGTTTAGGAAGTTGTATTAAACCCCAGTCGGCCTTACAAGAAAAACACTCTGCTTTTGAGAAACAGGCACTCTTGCACTCCACTGTGTTTCCTATAGGGCCAGTACAGTGAGCTAGCTCAGAACAAAAGAACTGTGCTTCCTACACAAACGGGGCATATCTAGTTCAACTCAGTATTGGAAACTAAGTAAAACAGGAGCTTCTCTTCAGTCCAATACACTGTATTTGCTGGGAACATACGCGAGTGCTATTTGCACTGTTTATGGCCAGAATAGCACAATAGTGGTGTTCTTACCCTGAATTAACACTTAATGCTAGAACTTGAAACTGGATGTGATTCAACTCCGTTTAGGAAGTTGTATTAAACCCCAGTCGGCCTTACAAGAAAAACACTCTGCTTTTGAGAAACAGGCACTCTTGCACTCCACTGTGTTTCCTATAGGGCCAGTACAGTGAGCTAGCTCAGAACAAAAGAGCTGTGCTTCCTACACAAACGGGGCATATCTAGTTCAACTCAGTAGTGGAAACTAAGTAAAACAGGAGCTTCTCTTCAGTCCAATACCCTGTATTTGCTGGGAACAGACGCGAGTGCTATTTGCACTGTTTATGGCCAGAATAGCACAATAGTGGTGTTCTTACCCTGAATTAACACTTAATGCTAGAACTTGAAACTGGATGTGATTCAACTCCGTTTAGGAAGTTGTATTAAACCCCAGTCGGCCTTACAAGAAAAACACTCTCCTTTTGAGAAACAGGCACTCTTGCACTCCACTGTGTTTCCTATAGGGCCAGTACAGTGAGCTAGCTCAGAACAAAAGAACTGTGCTTCCTACACAAACGGGGCATATCTAGTTCAACTCAGTATTGGAAACTAAGTAAAACAGGAGCTTCTCTTCAGTCCAATACACTGTATTTGCTGGGAACAGACGCGAGTGCTATTTGCACTGTTTATGGCCAGAATAGCACAATAGTGGTGTTCTTACCCTGAATTAACACTTAATGCTAGAACTTGAAACTGGATGTGATTCAACTCCGTTTAGGAAGTTGTATTAAACCCCAGTCGGCCTTACAAGAAAAACACTCTGCTTTTGAGAAACAGGCACTCTTGCACTCCACTGTGTTTCCTATAGGGCCAGTACAGTGAGCTAGCTCAGAACAAAAGAACTGTGCTTCCTACACAAACGGGGCATATCTAGTTCAACTCAGTATTTTAAACTAAGTATTACAGGAGCTTCTCTTCAGTCCAATACACTGTATTTGCTGGGAACAGACGCGAGTGCTATTTGCACTGTTTATGGCCACAATAGCACAATAGTGGTGTTCTTACCATGAATTAACACGTAATGCTAGAACTTGAAACTGGATGTGATTCAACTCCGTTTAGGAAGTTGTATTAAACCCCAGTAGGCCTTACAAGAAAAACACTCTGATTTGAGAAACAGGCACTCTTGCACTCCACTGTGTTTCCTATAGGGCCAGTACAGTGAGCTAGCTCAGAACAAAAGAACTGTGCTTCCTACACAAACGAGGCATATCTAGTTCAACTCAGTATTGGAAACTAAGTAAAACAGGAGCTTCTCTTCAGTCCAATACACTGTATTTGCTGGGAACAGACGCGAGTGCTATTTGCACTGTTTATGGCCAGAATAGCACAATAGTGGTGTTCTTACCCTGAATTAACACGTAATGCTAGAACTTGAAACTGGATGTGTTTCAACTCAGTTTAGGAAGTTGTATTAAACCCCAGTTGGCCTTACAAGAAAAACACTCTGCTTTTGAGAAACAGGCACTCTTGCACTCCACTGTGTTTCCTATAGGGCCAGTACAGTGAGCTAGCTCAGAACAAAAGAACTGGGCTTCCTACACAAACGGGGCATATCTAGTTCAACTCAGTATTGGAAACTAAGTAAAACAGTCGCTTCTCTTCAGTCCAATACACTGTATTTGCTGGGAACAGACGCGAGTGCTATTTGTACTGTTTATGGCCAGAATAGCACAATAGTGGTGTTCTTACCCTGAATTAACACGTAATGCTAGAACTTGAAACTGGATGTGATTCAACTCCGTTTAGGAAGTTGTATTAAACCCCAGTCGGCCTTACAAGAAAAACACTCTGCTTTTGAGAAACAGGCACTCTTGCACTCCACTGTGTTTCCTATAGGGCCAGTACAGTGAGCTAGCTCAGAACAAAAGAACTGTGCTTCCTACACAAACGGGGCATATCTAGTTCAACTCAGTATTGGAAACTAAGTAAAACAGGAGCTTCTCTTCAGTCCAATACACTGTATTTGCTGGGAACAGACGCGAGTGCTATTTGCACTGTTTATGGCCAGAATAGCACAATAGTGGTGTTCTTACCCTGAATTAACACTTAATGCTAGAACTTGAAACTGGATGTGATTCAACTCCGTTTAGGAAGTTGTATTAAACCCCAGTCAGCCTTACAAGAAAAACACTCTGCTTTTGAGAAACAGGCACTCTTGCACTCCACTGTGTTTCCTATAGGGCCGGTACAGTGAGCTAGCTCAGAACAAAAGAACTGTGCTTCCTACACAAACGGGGCATATCTAGTTCAACTCAGTATTGGAAACTAAGTAAAACAGGAGCTTCTCTTCAGTCCAATACACTGTATTTGCTGGGAACAGACACGAGTGCTATTTGCACTGTTTATGGCCAGAATAGCACAATAGTGGTGTTCTTACCCTGAATTAACACTTAATGCTAGAACTTGAAACTGGATGTGATTCAACTCCGTTTAGGAAGTTGTATTAAACCCCAGTCGGCCTTACAAGAAAAACACTCTGCTTTTGAGAAACAGGCACTCTTGCACTCCACTGTGTTTCCTATAGGGCCAGTACAGTGAGCTAGCTCAGAACAAAAGAACTGTGCTTCCTACACAAACGGGGCATATCTAGTTCAACTCAGTATTGGAAACTAAGTAAAACAGGAGCTTCTCTTCAGTCCAATACACTGTATTTGCTGGGAACAGACGCGAGTGCTATTTGCACTGTTTATGGCCAGAATAGCACAATAGTGGTGTTCTTACCCTGAATTAACACTTAATGCTAGAACTTGAAACTGGATGTGATTCAACTCCGTTTAGGAAGTTGTATTAAACCCCAGTCGGCCTTACAAGAAAAACACTCTGCTTTTGAGAAACAGGCACTCTTGCACTCCACTGTGTTTCCTATAGGGCCAGTACAGTGAGCTAGCTCAGAACAAAAGAACTGTGCTTCCTACACAAACGGGGCATATCTAGTTCAACTCAGTATTGGAAACTAAGTAAAACAGGAGCATCTCTTCAGTCCAATACACTGTATTTGCTGGGAACAGACGCGAGTGCTATTTGCACTGTTTATGGCCAGAATAGCACAATAGTGGTGTTCTTACCCTGAATTAACACTTAATGCTAGAACTTGAAACTGGATGTGATTCAACTCCGTTTAGGAAGTTGTATTAAACCCCAGTCGGCCTTACAAGAAAAACACTCTGCTTTTGAGAAACAGGCACTCTTGCACTCCACTGTGTTTCCTATAGGGCCGGTACAGTGAGCTAGCTCAGAACAAAAGAACTGTGCTTCCTACACAAACGGGGCATATCTAGTTCAACTCAGTATTGGAAACTAAGTAAAATAGGAGCTTCTCTTCAGTCCAATACACTGTATTTGCTGGGAACAGACGCGAGTGCTATTTGCACTGTTTATGGCCAGAATAGCACAATAGTGGTGTTCTTACCCTGAATTAACACTTAATGCTAGAACTTGAAACTGGATGTGATTCAACTCCGTTTAGGAAGTTGTATTAAACCCCAGTCGGCCTTACAAGAAAAACACTCTGCTTTTGAGAAACAGGCACTCTTGCACTCCACTGTGTTTCCTATAGGGCCAGTACAGTGAGCTAGCTCAGAACAAAAGAACTGTGCTTCCTACACAAACGGGGCATATCTAGTTCAACTCAGTATTGGAAACTAAGTAAAACAGGAGCTTCTCTTCAGTCCAATACACTGTATTTGCTGGGAACAGACGCGAGTGCTATTTGCACTGTTTATGGCCAGAATAGCACAATAGTGGTGTTCGTACCCTGAATTAACACTTAATGCTAGAACTTGAAACTGGATGTGATTTAACTCCGTTTAGGAAGTTGTATTAAACCCCAGTCGGCCTTACAAGAAAAACACTCTGCTTTTGAGAAACAGGCACTCTTGCACTCCACCGTGTTTCCTATAGGGCCAGTACAGTGAGCTAGCTCAGAACAAAAGAACTGTGCTTCCTACACAAACGGGGCATATCTAGTTCAACTCAGTATTGGAAACTAAGTAAAACAGGAGCTTCTCTTCAGTCCAATACACTGTATTTGCTGGGAACAGACGCGAGTGCTATTTGTACTGTTTATGGCCAGAATAGCACAATAGTGGTGTTCTTACCCTGAATTAACACTTAATGCTAGAACTTGAAACTGGATGTGATTCAACTCCGTTTAGGAAGTTGTATTAAACCCCAGTCGGCCTTACAAGAAAAACACTCTGCTTTTGAGAAACAGGCACTCTTGCACTCCACTGTGTTTCCTATAGGGCCAGTACAGTGAGCTAGCTCAGAACAAAAGAACTGTGCTTCCTACACAAACGGGGCATATCTAGTTCAACTCAGTATTGGAAACTAAGTAAAACAGGAGCTTCTCTTCAGTCCAATACACTGTATTTGCTGGGAACAGACGCGAGTGCTATTTGCACTGTTTATGGCCAGAATAGCACAAGAGTGGTGTTCTTACCCTGAATTAACACTTAATGCTAGAACTTGAAACTGGATGTGATTCAACTCCGTTTAGGAAGTTGTATTAAACCCCAGTCGGCCTTACAAGAAAAACACTCTGCTTTTGAGAAACAGGCACTCTTGCACTCCACTGTGTTTCCTATAGGGCCAGTACAGTGAGCTAGCTCAGAACAAAAGAACTGTGCTTCCTACACAAACGGGGCATATCTAGTTCAACTCAGTATTGGAAACTAAGTAAAACAGGAGCTTCTCTTCAGTCCAATACACTGTATTTGCTGGGAACAGACGCGAGTGCTATTTGCACTGTTTATGGCCAGAATAGCACAATAGTGGTGTTCTTACCCTGAATTAACACTTAATGCTAGAACTTGAAACTGGATGTGATTCAACTCCGTTTAGGAAGTTGTATTAAACCCCAGTCGGCCTTACAAGAAAAACACTCTGCTTTTGAGAAACAGGCACTCTTGCACTCCACTGTGTTTCCTATAGGGCCGGTACAGTGAGCTAGCTCAGAACAAAAGAACTGTGCTTCCTACACAAACGGGGCATATCTAGTTCAACTCAGTATTGGAAACTAAGTAAAACAGGAGCTTCTCTTCAGTCCAATACACTGTATTTGCTGGGAACAGACACGAGTGCTATTTGCACTGTTTATGGCCAGAATAGCACAATAGTGGTGTTCTTACCCTGAATTAACACTTAATGCTAGAACTTGAAACTGGATGTGATTCAACTCCGTTTAGGAAGTTGTATTAAACCCCAGTCGGCCTTACAAGAAAAACACTCTGCTTTTGAGAAACAGGCACTCTTGCACTCCACTGTGTTTCCTATAGGGCCGGTACAGTGAGCTAGCTCAGAACAAAAGAACTGTGCTTCCTACACAAACGGGGCATATCTAGTTCAACTCAGTATTGGAAACTAAGTAAAATAGGAGTTTCTCTTCAGTCCAATACACTGTATTTGCTGGGAACAGACGCGAGTGCTATTTGCACTGTTTATGGCCAGAATAGCACAATAGTGGTGTTCTTACCCTGAATTAACACTTAATGCTAGAACTTGAAACTGGATGTGATTCAACTCCGTTTAGGAAGTTGTATTAAACCCCAGTCGGCCTTACAAGAAAAACACTCTGCTTTTGAGAAACAGGCACTCTTGCACTCCACTGTGTTTCCTATAGGGCCAGTACAGTGAGCTAGCTCAGAACAAAAGAACTGTGCTTCCTACACAAACGGGGCATATCTAGTTCAACTCAGTATTGGAAACTAAGTAAAACAGGAGCTTCTCTTCAGTCCAATACACTGTATTTGCTGGGAACAGACGCGAGTGCTATTTGCACTGTTTATGGCCAGAATAGCACAATAGTGGTGTTCGTACCCTGAATTAACACTTAATGCTAGAACTTGAAACTGGATGTGATTTAACTCCGTTTAGGAAGTTGTATTAAACCCCAGTCGGCCTTACAAGAAAAACACTCTGCTTTTGAGAAACAGGCACTCTTGCACTCCACTGTGTTTCCTATAGGGCCAGTACAGTGAGCTAGCTCAGAACAAAAGAACTGTGCTTCCTACACAAACGGGGCATATCTAGTTCAACTCAGTATTGGAAACTAAGTAAAACAGGAGCTTCTCTTCAGTCCAATACACTGTATTTGCTGGGAACAGACGCGAGTGCTATTTGTACTGTTTATGGCCAGAATAGCACAATAGTGGTGTTCTTACCCTGAATTAACACTTAATGCTAGAACTTGAAACTGGATGTGATTCAACTCCGTTTAGGAAGTTGTATTAAACCCCAGTCGGCCTTACAAGAAAAACACTCTGCTTTTGAGAAACAGGCACTCTTGCACTCCACTGTGTTTCCTATAGGGCCAGTACAGTGAGCTAGCTCAGAACAAAAGAACTGTGCTTCCTACACAAACGGGGCATATCTAGTTCAACTCAGTATTGGAAACTAAGTAAAACAGGAGCTTCTCTTCAGTCCAATACACTGTATTTGCTGGGAACAGACGCGAGTGCTATTTGCACTGTTTATGGCCAGAATAGCACAATAGTGGTGTTCTTACCCTGAATTAACAAGCAATGCTAGAACTTGAAACTGGATGTGATTCAACTCCGTTTAGCAAGTTGTATTAAACCCCAGTCAGCCTTAGAAGAAAAACACTCTGCTTTTGAGAAACAGGCACTCTTGCACTCCACTGTGTTTCCTATAGGGCCAGTACAGTGAGCTAGCTCAGAACAAAAGAACTGTGCTTCCTAACCAAACGGGGCATATCTAGTTCAACTCAGTATTGGAAACTAAGTAAAACAGGAGCTTCTCTTCAGTCCAATACACTGTATTTGCTGGGAACAGACGCGAGTGCTATTTGCACTGTTTATGGCCAGAATAGCACAATAGTGGTGTTCTTACCCTGAATTAACACGTAATGCTAGAACTTGAAACTGGATGTGATTCAACTGCGTTTAGGAAGTTGTATTAAACCCCAGTCGGCCTTACAAGAAAAACACTCTGCTTTTGAGAAACAGGCACTCTTGCACTCCACTGTGTTTCCTATAGGGCCAGTACAGTGATCTAGCTCAGAACAAAAGAACTGTGCTTTCTACACAAACGGGGCATATCTAGTTAAACTCAGTATTGGAAACTAAGTAAAACAGGAGCTTCTCTTCAGTCCAATACACTGTATTTGCTGGGAACAGACGTGAGTGCTATTTGCACTGTTTATGGCCAGAATAGCACAATAGTGGTGTTCTTACCCTGAATTAACACTTAATGCTAGAACTTGAAACTGGATGTGATTCAACTCTGTTTAGGAAGTTGTATTAAACCCCAGTCGGCCTTACAAGAAAAACACTCTGCTTTTGAGAAACAGGCACTCTTGCACGCCACTGTGTTTCCTATAGGGCCAGTACAGTGAGCTAGCTCAGAACAAAAGAACTGTGCTTCCTACACAAACGGGGCATATCTAGTTCAACTCAGTATTGGAAACTAAGTAAAACAGGAGCTTCTCTTCAGTCCAATACACTGTATTTGCTGGGTACAGACGCGAGTGCTATTTGCACTGTTTATGGCCAGAATAGCACAATAGTGGTGTTCTTACCCTGAATTAACACGTAATGCTAGAACTTGAAACTGGAGGTGCTTCAACTCCGTTTAGGAAGTTGTATTAAACCCCAGTCGGCCTTACAAGAAAAACACTCTGCTTTTGAGAAACAGGCACTCTTGCACTCCACTGTGTTTCCTATAGGGCGAGTACAGTGAGCTAGCTCAGAACAAAAGAACTGTGCTTCCTACACAAACGGAGCATATCTAGTTCAACTCAGTATTGGAAACTAAGTAAAACAGGAGCTTCTCTTCAGTCCAATACACTGTATTTGCTGGGAACAGACGCGAGTGCTATTTGCACTGTTTATGGCCAGAATAGCACAATAGTGGTGTTCTTACCCTGAATTAACACTTAATGCTAGAACTTGAAACTGGATGTGATTCAACTCCGTTTAGGAAGTTGTATTAAACCCCAGTCGGCCTTACAAGAAAAACACTCTGCTTTTGAGAAACAGGCACTCTTGCACTCCACTGTGTTTCCTATAGGGCCAGTACAGTGAGCTAGCTCAGAACAAAAGAACTGTGCTTCCTACACAAACGGGGCATATCTAGTTCAACTCAGTATTGGAAACTAAGTAAAACAGGAGCATCTCTTCAGTCCAATACACTGTATTTGCTGGGAACAGAGGCGAGTGCTATTTGCAATGTTTATGGCCAGAATAGCACAATAGTGGTGTTCTTACCCTGAATTAACACTTAAATCTAGAACTTGAAACTGGATGTGATTCAACTCCGTTTAGGAAGTTGTATTAAACCCCAGTCGGCCTTACAAGAAAAACACTCTGCTTTTGAGAAACAGGCACTCTTTCACTCCACTGTGTTTCCTATAGGGCCGGTACAGTGAGCTAGCTCAGAACAAAAGAACTGTGCTTCCTACACAAACGGGGCATATCTAGTTCAACTCAGTATTGGAAACTAAGTAAAATAGGAGCTTCTCTTCAGTCCAATACACTGTATTTGCTGGGAACAGACGCGAGTGCTATTTGCACTGTTTATGGCCAGAATAGCACAATAGTGGTGTTCTTACCCTGAATTAACACTTAATGCTAGAACTTGAAACTGGATGTGATTCAACTCCGTTTAGGAAGTTGTATTAAACCCCAGTAGGCCTTACAAGAAAAACACTCTGCTTTTGAGAAACAGGCACTCTTGCACTCCACTGTGTTTCCTATAGGGCCAGTACAGTGAGCTAGCTCAGAACAAAAGAACTGTGCTTCCTACACAAACGGGGCATATCTAGTTCAACTCAGTATTGGAAACTAAGTAAAACAGGAGCTTCTCTTCAGTCCAATACACTGTATTTGCTGGGAACAGACGCGAGTGCTATTTGCACTGTTTATGGCCAGAATAGCACAATAGTGGTGTTCTTACCCTGAATTAACACTTAATGCTAGAACTTGAAACTGGATGTGATTTAACTCCGTTTAGGAAGTTGTATTAAACCCCAGTCGGCCTTACAAGAAAAACACTCTGCTTTTGAGAAACAGGCACTCTTGCACTCCACTGTGTTTCCTATAGGGCCAGTACAGTGAGCTAGCTCAGAACAAAAGAACTGTGCTTCCTACACAAACGGGGCATATCTAGTTCAACTCAGTATTGGAAACTAAGTAAAACAGGAGCTTCTCTTCAGTCCAATACACTGTATTTGCTGGGAACAGACGCGAGTGCTATTTGTACTGTTTATGGCCAGAATAGCACAATAGTGGTGTTCTTACCCTGAATTAACACTTAATGCTAGAACTTGAAACTGGATGTGATTCAACTCCGTTTAGGAAGTTGTATTAAACCCCAGTAGGCCTTACAAGAAAAACACTCTGCTTTTGAGAAACAGGCACTCTTGCACTCCACTGTGTTTCCTATAGGGCCAGTACAGTGAGCTAGCTCAGAACAAAAGAACTGTGCTTCCTACACAAACGTGGCATATCTAGTTCAACTCAGTATTGGAAACTAAGTAAAACAGGAGCTTCTCTTCAGTCCAATACACTGTATTTGCTGGGAACAGACGCGAGTGCTATTTGCACTGTTTATGGCCAGAATAGCACAATAGTGGTGTTCTTACCCTGAATTAACACTTAATGCTAGAACTTGAAACTGGATGTGATTCAACTCCGTTTAGGAAGTTGTATTAAACCCCAGTCAGCCTTAGAAGAAAAACACTCTGCTTTTGAGAAAAAGGCACTCTTGCACTCCACTGTGTTTCCTATAGGGCCAGTACAGTGAGCTAGCTCAGAACAAAAGAACTGTGCTTCCTAACCAAACGGGGCATATCTAGTTCAACTCAGTATTGGAAACTAAGTAAAACAGGAGCTTCTCTTCAGTCCAATACACTGTATTTGCTGGGAACAGACGCGAGTGCTATTTGCACTGTTTATGGCCAGAATAGCACAATAGTGGTGTTCTTACCCTGAATTAACACGTAATGCTAGAACTTGAAACTGGATGTGATTCAACTGCGTTTAGGAAGTTGTATTAAACCCCAGTCGGCCTTACAAGAAAAACATCCTGCTTTTGAGAAACAGGCACTCTTGCACTCCACTGTGTTTCCTATAGGGCCAGTACAGTGATGTAGCTCAGAACAAAAGAACTGTGCTTTCTACACAAACGGGGCATATCTAGTTCAACTCAGTATTGGAAACTAAGTAAAACAGGAGCTTCTCTTCAGTCCAATACACTGTATTTGCTGGGAACAGACGCGAGTGCTATTTGCACTGTTTATGGCCAGAATAGCACAATAGTGGTGTTCTTACCCTGAATTAACACTTAATGCTAGAACTTGAAACTGGATGTGATTCAACTCTGTTTAGGAAGTTGTATTAAACCCCAGTAGGCCTTACAAGAAAAACATTCTGCTTTTGAGAAACAGGCACTCTTGCACGCCACTGTGTTTCCTATAGGGCCAGTATAGTGAGCTAGCTCAGAACAAAAGAACTGTGCTTCCTACACAAACGGGGCATATCTAGTTCAACTCAGTATTGGAAACTAAGTAAAACAGGAGCTTCTCTTCAGTCCAATACACTGTATTTGCTGGGAACAGACGCGAGTGCTATTTGCACTGTTTATGGCCAGAATAGCACAATAGTGGTGTTCTTACCCTGAATTAACACGTAATGCTAGAACTTGAAACTGGAGGTGCTTCAACTCCGTTTAGGAAGTTGTATTAAACCCCAGTCGGCCTTACAAGAAAAACACTCTGCTTTTGAGAAACAGGCACTCTTGCACTCCACTGTGTTTCCTATAGGGCCAGTACAGTGAGCTAGCTCAGAACAAAAGAACTGTGCTTCCTACACAAACGGGGCATATCTACTTCAACTCAGTATTGGAAACTAAGTAAAACAGGAGCTTCTCTTCAGTCCAATACACTGTATTTGCTGGGAACAGACGCGAGTGCTATTTGCACTGTTTATGGCCTAAATAGCACAATAGTGGTGTTCTTACCCTGAATTAACACTTAATGCTAGAACTTGAAACTGGATGTGATTCAACTCTGTTTAGGAAGTTGTATTAAACCCCAGTAGGCCTTACAAGAAAAACACTCTGCTTTTGAGAAACAGGCACTCTTGCACTCCACTGTGTTTCCTATAGGGCCAGTACAGTGAGCTAGCTCAGAACAAAAGAACTGTGCTTCCTACACAAACGGGGCATATCTAGTTCAACTCAGTATTGGAAACTAAGTAAAACAGGAGCTTCTCTTCAGTCCAATACACTGTATTTGCTGGGAACAGACGCGAGTGCTATTTGCACTGTTTATGGCCAGAATAGCACAATAGTGGTGTTCTTACCCTGAATTAACACTTAATGCTAGAACTTGAAACTGGATGTGATTTAACTCCGTTTAGGAAGTTGTATTAAACCCCAGTCGGCCTTACAAGAAAAACACTCTGCTTTTGAGAAACAGGCACTCTTGCACTCCACTGTGTTTCCTATAGGGCCAGTACAGTGAGCTAGCTCAGAACAAAAGAACTGTGCTTCCTACACAAACGGGGCATATCTAGTTCAACTCAGTATTGGAAACTAAGTAAAACAGGAGCTTCTCTTCAGTCCAATACACTGTATTTGCTGGGAACAGACGCGAGTGCTATTTGTACTGTTTATGGCCAGAATAGCACAATAGTGGTGTTCTTACCCTGAATTAACACTTAGTGCTAGAACTTGAAACTGGATGTGATTCAACTCCGTTTAGGAAGTTGTATTAAACCCCAGTCGGCCTTACAAGAAAAACACTCTGCTTTTGAGAAACAGGCACTCTTGCACTCCACTGTGTTTCCTATAGGGCCAGTACAGTGAGCTAGCTCAGAACAAAAGAACTGTGCTTCCTACACAAACGGGGCATATCTAGTTCAACTCAGTATTGGAAACTAAGTAAAACAGGAGCTTCTCTTCAGTCCAATACACTGTATTTGCTGGGAACAGACGCGAGTGCTATTTGCACTGTTTATGGCCAGAATAGCACAATAGTGGTGTTCTTACCCTGAATTAACACTTAATGCTAGAACTTGAAACTGGATGTGATTCAACTCCGTTTAGGAAGTTGTATTAAACCCCAGTCAGCCTTAGAAGAAAAACACTCTGCTTTTGAGAAAAAGGCACTCTTGCACTCCACTGTGTTTCCTATAGGGCCAGTACAGTGAGCTAGCTCAGAACAAAAGAACTGTGCTTCCTAACCAAACGGGGCATATCTAGTTCAACTCAGTATTGGAAACTAAGTAAAACAGGAGCTTCTCTTCAGTCCAATACACTGTATTTGCTGGGAACAGACGCGAGTGCTATTTGCACTGTTTATGGCCAGAATAGCACAATAGTGGTGTTCTTACCCTGAATTAACACGTAATGCTAGAACTTGAAACTGGATGTGATTCAACTGCGTTTAGGAAGTTGTATTAAACCCCAGTCGGCCTTACAAGAAAAACACTCTGCTTTTGAGAAACAGGCACTCTTGCACTCCACTGTGTTTCCTATAGGGCCAGTACAGTGATGTAGCTCAGAACAAAAGAACTGTGCTTTCTACACAAACGGGGCATATCTAGTTCAACTCAGTATTGGAAACTAAGTAAAACAGGAGCTTCTCTTCAGTCCAATACACTGTATTTGCTGGGAACAGACGCGAGTGCTATTTGCACTGTTTATGGCCAGAATAGCACAATAGTGGTGTTCTTACCCTGAATTAACACTTAATGCTAGAACTTGAAACTGGATGTGATTCAACTCTGTTTAGGAAGTTGTATTAAACCCCAGTAGGCCTTACAAGAAAAACATTCTGCTTTTGAGAAACAGGCACTCTTGCACGCCACTGTGTTTCCTATAGGGCCAGTATAGTGAGCTAGCTCAGAACAAAAGAACTGTGCTTCCTACACAAACGGGGCATATCTAGTTCAACTCAGTATTGGAAACTAAGTAAAACAGGAGCTTCTCTTCAGTCCAATACACTGTATTTGCTGGGAACAGACGCGAGTGCTATTTGCACTGTTTATGGCCAGAATAGCACAATAGTGGTGTTCTTACCCTGAATTAACACGTAATGCTAGAACTTGAAACTGGAGGTGCTTCAACTCCGTTTAGGAAGTTGTATTAAACCCCAGTCGGCCTTACAAGAAAAACACTCTGCTTTTGAGAAACAGGCACTCTTGCACTCCACTGTGTTTCCTATAGGGCCAGTACAGTGAGCTAGCTCAGAACAAAAGAACTGTGCTTCCTACACAAACGGGGCATATCTATTTCAACTCAGTATTGGAAACTAAGTAAAACAGGAGCTTCTCTTCAGTCCAATACACTGTATTTGCTGGGAACAGACGCGAGTGCTATTTGCACTGTTTATGGCCAGAATAGCACAATAGTGGTGTTCTTACCCTGAATTAACACTTAATGCTAGAACTTGAAACTGGATGTGATTTAACTCCGTTTAGGAAGTTGTATTAAACCCCAGTCGGCCTTACAAGAAAAACACTCTGCTTTTGAGAAACAGGCACTCTTGCACTCCACTGTGTTTCCTATAGGGCCAGTACAGTGAGCTAGCTCAGAACAAAAGAACTGTGCTTCCTACACAAACGGGGCATATCTAGTTCAACTCAGTATTGGAAATTAAGTAAAACAGGAGCTTCTCTTCAGTCCAATACACTGTATTTGCTGGGAACAGACGCGAGTGATATTTGTAATGTTTATGGCCAGAATAGCACAATAGTGGTGTTCTTACCCTGAATTAACACTTAATGCTAGAACTTGAAACTGGATGTGATTCAACTCCGTTTAGGAAGTTGTATTAAACCCCAGTAGGCCTTACAAGAAAAACACTCTGCTTTTGAGAAACAGGCACTCTTGCACTCCACTGTGTTTCCTATAGGGCCAGTACAGTGAGCTAGCTCAGAACAAAAGAACTGTGCTTCCTACACAAACGTGGCATATCTAGTTCAACTCAGTATTGGAAACTAAGTAAAACAGGAGCTTCTCTTCAGTCCAATACACTGTATTTGCTGGGAACAGACGCGAGTGCTATTTGCACTGTTTATGGCCAGAATAGCACAATAGTGGTGTTCTTACCCTGAATTAACACTTAATGCTAGAACTTGAAACTGGATGTGATTCAACTCCGTTTAGGAAGTTGTATTAAACCCCAGTCAGCCTTAGAAGAAAAACACTCTGCTTTTGAGAAAAAGGCACTCTTGCACTCCACTGTGTTTCCTATAGGGCCAGTACAGTGAGCTAGCTCAGAACAAAAGAACTGTGCTTCCTAACCAAACGGGGCATATCTAGTTCAACTCAGTATTGGAAACTAAGTAAAACAGGAGCTTCTCTTCAGTCCAATACACTGTATTTGCTGGGAACAGACGCGAGTGCTATTTGCACTGTTTATGGCCAGAATAGCACAATAGTGGTGTTCTTACCCTGAATTAACACGTAATGCTAGAACTTGAAACTGGATGTGATTCAACTGCGTTTAGGAAGTTGTATTAAACCCCAGTCGGCCTTACAAGAAAAACACTCTGCTTTTGAGAAACAGGCACTCTTGCACTCCACTGTGTTTCCTATAGGGCCAGTACAGTGAGCTAGCTCAGAACAAAAGAACTGTGCTTTCTACACAAACGGGGCATATCTAGTTCAACTCAGTATTGGAAACTAAGTAAAACAGGAGCTTCTCTTCAGTCCAATACACTGTATTTGCTGGGAACAGACGCGAGTGCTATTTGCACTGTTTATGGCCAGAATAGCACAATAGTGGTGTTCTTACCCTGAATTAACACTTAATGCTAGAACTTGAAACTGGATGTGATTCAACTCTGTTTAGGAAGTTGTATTAAACCCCAGTAGGCCTTACAAGAAAAACATTCTGCTTTTGAGAAACAGGCACTCTTGCACGCCACTGTGTTTCCTATAGGGCCAGTATAGTGAGCTAGCTCAGAACAAAAGAACTGTGCTTCCTACACAAACGGGGCATATCTAGTTCAACTCAGTATTGGAAACTAAGTAAAACAGAAGCTTCTCTTCAGTCCAATACACTGTATTTGCTGGGAACAGACGCGAGTGCTATTTGCACTGTTTATGGCCAGAATAGCACAATAGTGGTGTTCTTACCCTGAATTAACACGTAATGCTAGAACTTGAAACTGGAGGTGCTTCAACTCCGTTTAGGAAGTTGTATTAAACCCCAGTCGGCCTTACAAGAAAAACACTCTGCTTTTGAGAAACAGGCACTCTTGCACTCCACTGTGTTTCCTATAGGGCGAGTACAGTGAGCTAGCTCAGAACAAAAGAACTGTGCTTCCTACACAAACGGGGCATATCTACTTCAACTCAGTATTGGAAACTAAGTAAAACAGGAGCTTCTCTTCAGTCCAATACACTGTATTTGCTGGGAACAGACGCGAGTGCTATTTGCACTGTTTATGGCCTAAATAGCACAATAGTGGTGTTCTTATCCTGAATTAACACTTAATGCTAGAACTTGAAACTGGATGTGATTCAACTCCGTTTAGGAAGTTGTATTAAACCCCAGTAGGCCTTACAAGAAAAACACTCTGCTTTTGAGAAACAGGCACTCTTGCACTCCACTGTGTTTCCTATAGGGCCAGTACAGTGAGCTAGCTCAGAACAAAAGAACTGTGCTTCCTACACAAACGGGGCATATCTAGTTCAACTCAGTATTGGAAACTAAGTAAAACAGGAGCTTCTCTTCAGTCCAATACACTATTTGCTGGGAAAGACGCGAGTGCTATTTGCACTGTTTATGGCCAGAATAGCACAATAGTGGTGTTCTTACCCTGAATTAACACGTAATGCTAGAACTTGAAACTGGATGTGATTCAACTCCGTTTAGGAAGTTGTATTAAACCCCAGTCGGCCTTATAAAAAAACACTCTGCTTTTGAGAAACAGGCACTCTTGCACTCCACTGTGTTTCCTATAGGGCCAGTACAGTGAGCTAGCTCAGAACAAAAGAACTGTGCTTCCTACACAAACGGGGCATATCTAGTTCAAGTCAGTATTGGAAACTAAGTAAAACAGGAGCTTCTCTTCAGTCCAATACACTGTATTTGCTGGGAACAGACGCGAGTGCTATTTGCACTGTTTATGGCCAGAATAGCACAATAGTGGTGTTCTTACCCTGAATTAACACTTAATGCTAGAACTTGAAACTGGATGTGATTCAACTCTGTTTAGGAAGTTGTATTAAACCCCAGTAGGCCTTACAAGAAAAACATTCTGCTTTTGAGAAACAGGCACTCTTGCACGCCACTCTGTTTCCTATAGGGCCAGTATAGTGAGCTAGCTCAGAACAAAAGAACTGTGCTTCCTACACAAACGGGGCATATCTAGTTCAACTCAGTATTGGAAACTAAGTAAAACAGGAGCTTCTCTTCAGTCCAATACACTGTATTTGCTGGGAACAGACGCGAGTGCTATTTGCACTGTTTATGGCCAGAATAGCACAATAGTGGTGTTCTTACCCTGAATTAACACGTAATGCTAGAACTTGAAACTGGAGGTGCTTCAACTCCGTTTAGGAAGTTGTATTAAACCCCAGTCGGCCTTACAAGAAAAACACTCTGCTTTTGAGAAACAGGCACTGTTGCACTCCACTGTGTTTCCTATAGGGCGAGTACAGTGAGCTAGCTCAGAACAAAAGAACTGTGCTTCCTACACAAACGGGGCATATCTACTTCAACTCAGTATTGGAAACTAAGTAAAACAGGAGCTTCTCTTCAGTCCAATACACTGTATTTGCTGGGAACAGACGCGAGTGCTATTTGCACTGTTTATGGCCTAAATAGCACAATAGTGGTGTTCTTACCCTGAATTAACACTTAATGCTAGAACTTGAAACTGGATGTGATTCAACTCTGTTTAGGAAGTTGTATTAAACCCCAGTAGGCCTTACAAGAAAAACACTCTGCTTTTGAGAAACAGGCACTCTTGCACTCCACTGTGTTTCCTATAGGGCCAGTACAGTGAGCTAGCTCAGAACAAAAGAACTGTGCTTCCTACACAAACGGGGCATATCTAGTTCAACTCAGTATTTAAAACTAAGTAAAACAGGAGCTTCTCTTCAGTCCAATACACTGTATTTGCTGGGAACAGACGCGAGTGCTATTTGCACTGTTTATGGCCAGAATAGCACAATAGTGGTGTTCTTACCCTGAATTAACACTTAATGCTAGAACTTGAAACTGGATGTGATTCAACTCCGTTTAGGAAGTTGTATTTAACCCCAGTCGGCCTTATAAGAAAAACACTCTGCTTTTGAGAAACAGGCACTCTTGCACTCCACTGTGTTTCCTATAGGGCCAGTACAGTGAGCTAGCTCAGAACAAAAGAACTGTGCTTCCTACACAAACGGGGCATATCTATTTCAACTCAGTATTGGAAACTAAGTAAAACAGGAGCTTCTCTTCAGTCCAATACACTATTTGCTGGGAACAGACGCGAGTGCTATTTGCACTGTTTATGGCCAGAATAGCACAATAGTGGTGTTCTTACCCTGAATTAACACGTAATGCTAGAACTTGAAACTGGATGTGATTCAACTCCGTTTAGGAAGTTGTATTAAACCCCAGTCGGCCTTATAAGAAAAACACTCTGCTTTTGAGAAACAGGCACTCTTGCACTCCACTGTGTTTCCTATAGGGCCAGTACAGTGAGCTAGCTCAGAACAAAAGAACTGTGCTTCCTACACAAACGGGGCATATCTAGTTCAAGTCAGTATTGGAAACTAAGTAAAACAGGAGCTTCTCTTCAGTCCAATACACTGTATTTGCTGGGAACAGACGCGAGTGCTATTTGCACTATTTATGGCCAGAATAGCACAATAGTGGTGTTCTTACCCTGAATTAACACTTAATGCTAGAACTTGAAACTGGATGTGATTCAACTGCGTTTAGGAAGTTGTATTAAACCCCAGTCGGCCTTACAAGAAAAACACTCTGCTTTTGAGAAACAGGCACTCTTGCACTCCACTGTGTTTCCCTTAGGGCCAGTACAGTGATCTAGCTCAGAACAAAAGAACTGTGCTTCCTACACAAACGGGGCATATCTAGTTCAACTCAGTATTGGAAACTAAGTAAAACAGGAGCTTCTCTTCAGTCCAATACACTGTATTTGCTGGGAACAGACGCGAGTGCTATTTGCACTGTTTATGGCCAGAATAGCACAATAGTGGTGTTCTTACCCTGAATTAACACTTAATTCTAGAACTTGAAACTGGATGTGATTCAACTCTGTTTAGGAAGTTGTATTAAACCCCAGTAGGCCTTACAAGAAAAACACTCTGCTTTTGAGAAACAGGCACTCTTGCACTCCACTGTGTTTCCTATAGGGCCAGTACAGTGAGCTAGCTCAGAACAAAAGAACTGTGCTTCCTACACAAACGGGGTATATCTAGTTCAACTCAGTATTTTAAACTAAGTAAAACAGGAGCATCTCTTCAGTCCAATACACTGTATTTGCTGGGAACAGACGCGAGTGCTATTTGCACTGTTTATGGCCAGAATAGCACAATAGTGGTGTTCTTACCCTGAATTAACACGTAATGCTAGAACTTGAAACTGGATGTGATTCAACTCCGTTTAGGAAGTTGTATTAAACTCCTTTCGGCCTTACAAGAAAAACACTCTGCTTTTGAGAAACAGGCACTCTTACACTCCACTGTGTTTCCTATAGGGCCAGTATAGTGAGCTAGCTCAGAACAAAAGAACTGTGCTTCCTACACAAACGGGGCATATCTAGTTCAACTCAGTATTGGAAACTAAGTAAAACAGGAGCTTCTCTTCAGTCCAATACACTGTATTTGCTGGGAACAGACGCGAGTGCTATTTGCACTGTTTATGGCCAGAATAGCACAATAGTGGTGTTCTTACCCTGAATTAACACGTAATGCTAGAACTTGAAACTGGAGGTGCTTCAACTCCGTTTAGGAAGTTGTATTAAACCCCAGTCGGCCTTACAAGAAAAACACTCTGCTTTTGAGAAACAGGCACTCTTGCACTCCACTGTGTTTCCTATAGGGCGAGTACAGTGAGCTAGCTCAGAACAAAAGAACTGTGCTTCCTACACAAACGGGGCATATCTACTTCAACTCAGTATTGGAAACTAAGTAAAACAGGAGCTTCTCTTCAGTCCAATACACTGTATTTGCTGGGAACAGACGCGAGTGCTATTTGCACTGTTTATGGCCTAAATAGCACAATAGTGGTGTTCTTACCCTGAATTAACACTTAATGCTAGAACTTGAAACTGGATGTGATTCAACTCTGTTTAGGAAGTTGTATTAAACCCCAGTAGGCCTTACAAGAAAAACACTCTGCTTTTGAGAAACAGGCACTCTTGCACTCCACTGTGTTTCCTATAGGGCCAGTACAGTGAGCTAGCTCAGAACAAAAGAACTGTGCTTCCTACACAAACGGGGCATATCTAGTTCAACTCAGTATTTAAAACTAAGTAAAACAGGAGCTTCTCTTCAGTCCAATACACTGTATTTGCTGGGAACAGACGCGAGTGCTATTTGCACTGTTTATGGCCAGAATAGCACAATAGTGGTGTTCTTACCCTGAATTAACACTTAATGCTAGAACTTGAAACTGGATGTGATTCAACTCCGTTTAGGAAGTTGTATTAAACCCCAGTAGGCCTTACAAGAAAAACACTCTGCTTTTGAGAAACAGGCACTCTTGCACTCCACTGTGTTTCCTATAGGGCCAGTACAGTGAGCTAGCTCAGAACAAAAGAACTGTGCTTCCTACACAAACGTGGCATATCTAGTTCAACTCAGTATTGGAAACTAAGTAAAACAGGAGCTTCTCTTCAGTCCAATACACTGTATTTGCTGGGAACAGACGCGAGTGCTATTTGCACTGTTTATGGCCAGAATAGCACAATAGTGGTGTTCTTACCCTGAATTAACACTTAATGCTAGAACTTGAAACTGGATGTGATTCAACTCCGTTTAGGAAGTTGTATTAAACCCCAGTCAGCCTTAGAAGAAAAACACTCTGCTTTTGAGAAAAAGGCACTCTTGCACTCCACTGTGTTTCCTATAGGGCCAGTACAGTGAGCTAGCTCAGAACAAAAGAACTGTGCTTCCTAACCAAACGGGGCATATCTAGTTCAACTCAGTATTGGAAACTAAGTAAAACAGGAGCTTCTCTTCAGTCCAATACACTGTATTTGCTGGGAACAGACGCGAGTGCTATTTGCACTGTTTATGGCCAGAATAGCACAATAGTGGTGTTCTTACCCTGAATTAACACGTAATGCTAGAACTTGAAACTGGATGTGATTCAACTGCGTTTAGGAAGTTGTATTAAACCCCAGTCGGCCTTACAAGAAAAACACTCTGCTTTTGAGAAACAGGCACTCTTGCACTCCACTGTGTTTCCTATAGGGCCAGTACAGTGAGCTAGCTCAGAACAAAAGAACTGTGCTTTCTACACAAACGGGGCATATCTAGTTCAACTCAGTATTGGAAACTAAGTAAAACAGGAGCTTCTCTTCAGTCCAATACACTGTATTTGCTGGGAACAGACGCGAGTGCTATTTGCACTGTTTATGGCCAGAATAGCACAATAGTGGTGTTCTTACCCTGAATTAACACTTAATGCTAGAACTTGAAACTGGATGTGATTCAACTCTGTTTAGGAAGTTGTATTAAACCCCAGTAGGCCTTACAAGAAAAACATTCTGCTTTTGAGAAACAGGCACTCTTGCACGCCACTGTGTTTCCTATAGGGCCAGTATAGTGAGCTAGCTCAGAACAAAAGAACTGTGCTTCCTACACAAACGGGGCATATCTAGTTCAACTCAGTATTGGAAACTAAGTAAAACAGAAGCTTCTCTTCAGTCCAATACACTGTATTTGCTGGGAACAGACGCGAGTGCTATTTGCACTGTTTATGGCCAGAATAGCACAATAGTGGTGTTCTTACCCTGAATTAACACGTAATGCTAGAACTTGAAACTGGAGGTGCTTCAACTCCGTTTAGGAAGTTGTATTAAACCCCAGTCGGCCTTACAAGAAAAACACTCTGCTTTTGAGAAACAGGCACTCTTGCACTCCACTGTGTTTCCTATAGGGCGAGTACAGTGAGCTAGCTCAGAACAAAAGAACTGTGCTTCCTACACAAACGGGGCATATCTACTTCAACTCAGTATTGGAAACTAAGTAAAACAGGAGCTTCTCTTCAGTCCAATACACTGTATTTGCTGGGAACAGACGCGAGTGCTATTTGCACTGTTTATGGCCTAAATAGCACAATAGTGGTGTTCTTATCCTGAATTAACACTTAATGCTAGAACTTGAAACTGGATGTGATTCAACTCTGTTTAGGAAGTTGTATTAAACCCCAGTAGGCCTTACAAGAAAAACACTCTGCTTTTGAGAAACAGGCACTCTTGCACTCCACTGTGTTTCCTATAGGGCCAGTACAGTGAGCTAGCTCAGAACAAAAGAACTGTGCTTCCTACACAAACGGGGCATATCTAGTTCAACTCAGTATTTAAAACTAAGTAAAACAGGAGCTTCTCTTCAGTCCAATACACTGTATTTGCTGGGAACAGACGCGAGTGCTATTTGCACTGTTTATGGCCAGAATAGCACAATAGTGGTGTTCTTACCCTGAATTAACACTTAATGCTAGAACTTGAAACTGGATGTGATTCAACTCCGTTTAGGAAGTTGTATTTAACCCCAGTCGGCCTTATAAGAAAAACACTCTGCTTTTGAGAAACAGGCACTCTTGCACTCCACTGTGTTTCCTATAGGGCCAGTACAGTGAGCTAGTTCAGAACAAAAGAACTGTGCTTCCTACACAAACGGGGCATATCTAGTTCAACTCAGTATTGGAAACTAAGTAAAACAGGAGCTTCTCTTCAGTCCAATACACTATTTGCTGGGAAAGACGCGAGTGCTATTTGCACTGTTTATGGCCAGAATAGCACAATAGTGGTGTTCTTACCCTGAATTAACACGTAATGCTAGAACTTGAAACTGGATGTGATTCAACTCCGTTTAGGAAGTTGTATTAAACCCCAGTCGGCCTTATAAAAAAACACTCTGCTTTTGAGAAACAGGCACTCTTGCACTCCACTGTGTTTCCTATAGGGCCAGTACAGTGAGCTAGCTCAGAACAAAAGAACTGTGCTTCCTACACAAACGGGGCATATCTAGTTCAAGTCAGTATTGGAAACTAAGTAAAACAGGAGCTTCTCTTCAGTCCAATACACTGTATTTGCTGGGAACAGACGCGAGTGCTATTTGCACTGTTTATGGCCAGAATAGCACAATAGTGGTGTTCTTACCCTGAATTAACACTTAATGCTAGAACTTGAAACTGGATGTGATTCAACTCTGTTTAGGAAGTTGTATTAAACCCCAGTAGGCCTTACAAGAAAAACATTCTGCTTTTGAGAAACAGGCACTCTTGCACGCCACTCTGTTTCCTATAGGGCCAGTATAGTGAGCTAGCTCAGAACAAAAGAACTGTGCTTCCTACACAAACGGGGCATATCTAGTTCAACTCAGTATTGGAAACTAAGTAAAACAGGAGCTTCTCTTCAGTCCAATACACTGTATTTGCTGGGAACAGACGCGAGTGCTATTTGCACTGTTTATGGCCAGAATAGCACAATAGTGGTGTTCTTACCCTGAATTAACACGTAATGCTAGAACTTGAAACTGGAGGTGCTTCAACTCCGTTTAGGAAGTTGTATTAAACCCCAGTCGGCCTTACAAGAAAAACACTCTGCTTTTGAGAAACAGGCACTGTTGCACTCCACTGTGTTTCCTATAGGGCGAGTACAGTGAGCTAGCTCAGAACAAAAGAACTGTGCTTCCTACACAAACGGGGCATATCTACTTCAACTCAGTATTGGAAACTAAGTAAAACAGGAGCTTCTCTTCAGTCCAATACACTGTATTTGCTGGGAACAGACGCGAGTGCTATTTGCACTGTTTATGGCCTAAATAGCACAATAGTGGTGTTCTTACCCTGAATTAACACTTAATGCTAGAACTTGAAACTGGATGTGATTCAACTCTGTTTAGGAAGTTGTATTAAACCCCAGTAGGCCTTACAAGAAAAACACTCTGCTTTTGAGAAACAGGCACTCTTGCACTCCACTGTGTTTCCTATAGGGCCAGTACAGTGAGCTAGCTCAGAACAAAAGAACTGTGCTTCCTACACAAACGGGGCATATCTAGTTCAACTCAGTATTTAAAACTAAGTAAAACAGGAGCTTCTCTTCAGTCCAATACACTGTATTTGCTGGGAACAGACGCGAGTGCTATTTGCACTGTTTATGGCCAGAATAGCACAATAGTGGTGTTCTTACCCTGAATTAACACTTAATGCTAGAACTTGAAACTGGATGTGATTCAACTCCGTTTAGGAAGTTGTATTTAACCCCAGTCGGCCTTATAAGAAAAACACTCTGCTTTTGAGAAACAGGCACTCTTGCACTCCACTGTGTTTCCTATAGGGCCAGTACAGTGAGCTAGCTCAGAACAAAAGAACTGTGCTTCCTACACAAACGGGGCATATCTATTTCAACTCAGTATTGGAAACTAAGTAAAACAGGAGCTTCTCTTCAGTCCAATACACTATTTGCTGGGAAAGACGCGAGTGCTATTTGCACTGTTTATGGCCAGAATAGCACAATAGTGGTGTTCTTACCCTGAATTAACACGTAATGCTAGAACTTGAAACTGGATGTGATTCAACTCCGTTTAGGAAGTTGTATTAAACCCCAGTCGGCCTTATAAGAAAAACACTCTGCTTTTGAGAAACAGGCACTCTTGCACTCCACTGTGTTTCCTATAGGGCCAGTACAGTGAGCTAGCTCAGAACAAAAGAACTGTGCTTCCTACACAAACGGGGCATATCTAGTTCAAGTCAGTATTGGAAACTAAGTAAAACAGGAGCTTCTCTTCAGTCCAATACACTGTATTTGCTGGGAACAGACGCGAGTGCTATTTGCACTATTTATGGCCAGAATAGCACAATAGTGGTGTTCTTACCCTGAATTAACACTTAATGCTAGAACTTGAAACTGGATGTGATTCAACTGCGTTTAGGAAGTTGTATTAAACCCCAGTCGGCCTTACAAGAAAAACACTCTGCTTTTGAGAAACAGGCACTCTTGCACTCCACTGTGTTTCCCTTAGGGCCAGTACAGTGATCTAGCTCAGAACAAAAGAACTGTGCTTCCTACACAAACGGGGCATATCTAGTTCAACTCAGTATTGGAAACTAAGTAAAACAGGAGCTTCTCTTCAGTCCAATACACTGTATTTGCTGGGAACAGACGCGAGTGCTATTTGCACTGTTTATGGCCAGAATAGCACAATAGTGGTGTTCTTACCCTGAATTAACACTTAATTCTAGAACTTGAAACTGGATGTGATTCAACTCTGTTTAGGAAGTTGTATTAAACCCCAGTAGGCCTTACAAGAAAAACACTCTGCTTTTGAGAAACAGGCACTCTTGCACTCCACTGTGTTTCCTACAGGGCCAGTACAGTGAGCTAGCTCAGAACAAAAGAACTGTGCTTCCTACACAAACGGGGTATATCTAGTTCAACTCAGTATTTTAAACTAAGTAAAACAGGAGCATCTCTTCAGTCCAATACACTGTATTTGCTGGGAACAGACGCGAGTGCTATTTGCACTGTTTATGGCCAGAATAGCACAATAGTGGTGTTCTTACCCTGAATTAACACGTAATGCTAGAACTTGAAACTGGATGTGATTCAACTCCGTTTAGGAAGTTGTATTAAACTCCTTTCGGCCTTACAAGAAAAACACTCTGCTTTTGAGAAACAGGCACTCTTACACTCCACTGTGTTTCCTATAGGGCCAGTATAGTGAGCTAGCTCAGAACAAAAGAACTGTGCTTCCTACACAAACGGGGCATATCTAGTTCAACTCAGTATTGGAAACTAAGTAAAACAGGAGCTTCTCTTCAGTCCAATACACTGTATTTGCTGGGAACAGACGCGAGTGCTATTTGCACTGTTTATGGCCAGAATAGCACAATAGTGGTGTTCTTACCCTGAATTAACACGTAATGCTAGAACTTGAAACTGGAGGTGCTTCAACTCCGTTTAGGAAGTTGTATTAAACCCCAGTCGGCCTTACAAGAAAAACACTCTGCTTTTGAGAAACAGGCACTCTTGCACTCCACTGTGTTTCCTATAGGGCGAGTACAGTGAGCTAGCTCAGAACAAAAGAACTGTGCTTCCTACACAAACGGGGCATATCTACTTCAACTCAGTATTGGAAACTAAGTAAAACAGGAGCTTCTCTTCAGTCCAATACACTGTATTTGCTGGGAACAGACGCGAGTGCTATTTGCACTGTTTATGGCCTAAATAGCACAATAGTGGTGTTCTTACCCTGAATTAACACTTAATGCTAGAACTTGAAACTGGATGTGATTCAACTCTGTTTAGGAAGTTGTATTAAACCCCAGTAGGCCTTACAAGAAAAACACTCTGCTTTTGAGAAACAGGCACTCTTGCACTCCACTGTGTTTCCTATAGGGCCAGTACAGTGAGCTAGCTCAGAACAAAAGAACTGTGCTTCCTACACAAACGGGGCATATCTAGTTCAACTCAGTATTTAAAACTAAGTAAAACAGGAGCTTCTCTTCAGTCCAATACACTGTATTTGCTGGGAACAGACGCGAGTGCTATTTGCACTGTTTATGGCCAGAATAGCACAATAGTGGTGTTCTTACCCTGAATTAACACTTAATGCTAGAACTTGAAACTGGATGTGATTCAACTCCGTTTAGGAAGTTGTATTTAACCCCAGTCGGCCTTATAAGAAAAACACTCTGCTTTTGAGAAACAGGCACTCTTGCACTCCACTGTGTTTCCTATAGGGCCAGTACAGTGAGCTAGCTCAGAACAAAAGAACTGTGCTTCCTACACAAACGGGGCATATCTAGTTCAACTCAGTATTGGAAACTAAGTAAAACAGGAGCTTCTCTTCAGTCCAATACAGTATTTGCTGGGAAAGACGCGAGTGCTATTTGCACTGTTTATGGCCAGAATAGCACAATAGTGGTGTTCTTACCCTGAATTAACACGTAATGCTAGAACTTGAAACTGGATGTGATTCAACTCCGTTTAGGAAGTTGTATTAAACCCCAGTTGGCCTTATAAGAAAAACACTCTGCTTTTGAGAAACAGGCACTCTTGCACTCCACTGTGTTTCCTATAGGGCCAGTACAGTGAGCTAGCTCAGAACAAAAGAACTGTGCTTCCTACACAAACGGGGCATATCTAGTTCAAGTCAGTATTGGAAACTAAGTAAAACAGGAGCTTCTCTTCAGTCCAATACACTGTATTTGCTGGGAACAGACGCGAGTGCTATTTGCACTATTTATGGCCAGAATAGCACAATAGTGGTGTTCTTACCCTGAATTAACACTTAATGCTAGAACTTGAAACTGGATGTGATTCAACTGCGTTTAGGAAGTTGTATTAAACCCCAGTCGGCCTTACAAGAAAAACACTCTGCTTTTGAGAAACAGGCACTCTTGCACTCCACTGTGTTTCCTATAGGGCCAGTACAGTGATCTAGCTCAGAACAAAAGAACTGTGCTTCCTACACAAACGGGGCATATCTAGTTCAACTCAGTATTGGAAACTAAGTAAAACAGGAGCTTCTCTTCAGTCCAATACACTGTATTTGCTGGGAACAGACGCGAGTGCTATTTGCACTGTTTATGGCCAGAATAGCACAATAGTGGTGTTCTTACCCTGAATTAACACTTAATGCTAGAACTTGAAACTGGATGTGATTCAACTCTGTTTAGGAAGTTGTATTAAACCCCAGTCGGCCTTACAAGAAAAACACTCTGCTTTTGAGAAACAGGCACTCTTGTACTCCACTGTGTTTCCTATAGGGCCAGTACAGTGAGCTAGCTCAGAACAAAAGAACTGTGCTTCCTACACAAACGGGGCATATCTAGTTCAACTCAGTATTTTAAACTAAGTAAAAGAGGAGCATCTCTTCAGTCCAATACACTGTATTTGCTGGGAACAGACGCGAGTGCTATTTGCACTGTTTATGGCCAGAATAGCACAATAGTGGTGTTCTTACCCTGAATTAACACGTAATGCTAGAACTTGAAACTGGATGTGATTCAACTCCGTTTAGGAAGTTGTATTAAACTCCTTTCGGCCTTACAA
This sequence comes from Peromyscus maniculatus bairdii, assembly GCF_049852395.1. Lineage (NCBI taxonomy): Eukaryota > Metazoa > Chordata > Mammalia > Rodentia > Cricetidae > Peromyscus > Peromyscus maniculatus. The sequence continues at coordinate 43,730,344 of NC_134852.1, forward strand.
GAAAAACACTCTGCTTTTGAGAAACAGGCACTCTTACACTCCACTGTGTTTCCTATAGGGCCAGTATAGTGAGCTAGCTCAGAACAAAAGAACTGTGCTTCCTACACAAACGGGGCATATCTAGTTCAACTCAGTATTGGAAACTAAGTAAAACAGGAGCTTCTCTTCAGTCCAATACACTGTATTTGCTGGGAACAGACGCGAGTGCTATTTGCACTGTTTATGGCCAGAATAGCACAATAGTGGTGTTCTTACCCTGAATTAACACATAATGCTAGAACTTGTAACTGGATGTGATTCAACTCCGTTTAGGAAGTTGTATTAAACCCCAGTCGGCCTTACAAGAAAAACACTCTGCTTTTGAGAAACAGGCACTCTTGCACTCCACTGTGTTTCCTATAGGGCCAGTACAGTGAGCTAGCTCAGAACAAAAGAACTGTGCTTCCTACACAAACGGGGCATATCTAGTTCAACTCAGTATTGGAAACTAAGTAAAACAGGAGCTTCTCTTCAGTCCAATACACTATTTGCTGGGAAAGACGCGAGTGCTATTTGCACTGTTTATGGCCAGAATAGCACAATAGTGGTGTTCTTACCCTGAATTAACACGTAATGCTAGAACTTGAAACTGGATGTGATTCAACTCCGTTTAGGAAGTTGTATTAAACCCCAGTCGGCCTTATAAGAAAAACACTCTGCTTTTGAGAAACAGGCACTCTTGCACTCCACTGTGTTTCCTATAGGGCCAGTACAGTGAGCTAGCTCAGCACAAAAGAACTGTGCTTCCTACACAAACGGGGCATATCTAGTTCAAGTCAGTATTGGAAACTAAGTAAAACAGGAGCTTCTCTTCAGTCCAATACACTGTATTTGCTGGGAACAGACGCGAATGCTATTTGCACTATTTATGGCCAGAATAGCACAATAGTGGTGTTCTTACCCTGAATTAACACGTAATGCTAGAACTTGAAACTGGATGTGATTCAACTGCGTTTAGGAAGTTGTATTAAACCCCATTCGGCCTTACAAGAAAAACACTCTGCTTTTGAGAAACAGGCACTCTTGCACTCCACTGTGTTTCCCTTAGGGCCAGTACAGTGATCTAGCTCAGAATAAAAGAACTGTGCTTCCTACACAAACGGGGCATATCTAGTTCAACTCAGTATTGGAAACTAAGTAAAACAGGAGCTTCTCTTCAGTCCAATACACTGTATTTGCTGGGAACAGACGCGAGTGCTATTTGCACTGTTTATGGCCAGAATAGCACAATAGTGGTGTTCTTACCCTGAATTAACACTTAATGCTAGAACTTGAAACTGGATGTGATTCAACTCTGTTTAGGAAGTTGTATTAAACCCCAGTCGGCCTTACAAGAAAAACACTCTGCTTTTGAGAAACAGGCACTCTTGTACTCCACTGTGTTTCCTATAGGGCCAGTACAGTGAGCTAGCTCAGAACAAAAGAACTGTGCTTCCTACACAAACGGGGCATATCTAGTTCAACTCAGTATTTTAAACTAAGTAAAAGAGGAGCATCTCTTCAGTCCAATACACTGTATTTGCTGGGAACAGACGCGAGTGCTATTTGCACTGTTTATGGCCAGAATAGCACAATAGTGGTGTTCTTACCCTGAATTAACACGTAATGCTAGAACTTGAAACTGGATGTGATTCAACTCCGTTTAGGAAGTTGTATTAAACCCCAGTAGGCCTTACAAGAAAAACACTCTGCTTTTGAGAAACAGGCACTCTTGCACTCCACTGTGTTTCCTATAGGGCCGGTACAGTGAGCTAGCTCAGAACAAAAGAACTGTGCTTCCTACACAAACGGGGCATATCTAGTTCAACTCAGTATTGGAAACTAAGTAAAACAGGAGCGTCTCTTCAGTCCAATACACTGTATTTGCTGGGAACAGACGCGAGTGCTATTTGCACTGTTTATGGCCAGAATAGCACAATAGTGGTGTTCTTACCCTGAATTAACACTTAATGCTAGAACTTGAAACTGGATGTGATTCAACTCCGTTTAGGAAGTTGTATTAAACCCCAGTCGGCCTTACAAGAAGAACACTCTGCTTTTGAGAAACAGGCACTCTTGCACTCCACTGTGTTTCCTATAGGGCCAGTACAGTGAGCTAGCTCAGAACAAAAGAACTGTGCTTCCTACACAAACGGGGCATATCTAGTTCAACTCAGTATTGGAAACTAAGTAAAACAGGAGCTTCTCTTCAGTCCAATACACTGTATTTGCTGGGAACAGACGCGAGTGCTATTTGCACTGTTTATGGCCAGAATAGCACAATAGTGGTGTTCTTACCCTGAATTAACACTTAATGCTAGAACTTGAAACTGGATGTGATTCAACTCCGTTTAGGAAGTTGTATTAAACCCCAGTAGGCCTTACAAGAAAAACACTCTGCTTTTGAGAAACAGGCACTCTTGCACTCCACTGTGTTTCCTATAGGGCCAGTACAGTGAGCTAGCTCAGAACAAAAGAACTGTGCTTCCTACACAAACGGGGCATATCTAGTTCAACTCAGTATTGGAAACTAAGTAAAACAGGAGCTTCTCTTCAGTCCAATACACTGTATTTGCTGGGAACAGACGCGAGTGCTATTTGTACTGTTTATGGCCAGAAGAGCACAATAGTGGTGTTCTTACCCTGAAATAACACTTAATGCTAGAACTTTAAACTGGATGTGATTCAACTCCGTTTAGGAATTTGTATTAAACCCCAGTCGGCCTTACAAGAAAAACACTCTGCTTTTCAGAAACAGGCACTCTTGCACTCCACTGTGTTTCCTATAGGGCCAGTACAGTGAGCTAGCTCAGAACAAAAGAACTGTGCTTCCTACACAAACGGGGCATATCTAGTTCAACTCAGTATTGGAAACTAAGTAAAACAGGAGCTTCTCTTCAGTCCAATACACTGTATTTGCTGGGAACAGACGCGAGTGCTATTTGCACTGTTTATGGCCAGAATAGCACAATAGTGGTGTTCTTACTCTGAATTAACACTTAATGCTAGAACTTGAAACTGGATGTGATTCAACTCCGTTTAGGATGTTGTATTAAACCCCAGTCGGCCTTACAAGAAAAACACTCTGCTTTTGAGAAACAGGCACTCTTGCACTCCACTGTGTTTCCTAAAGGGCCAGTACAGTGAACTAGCTCAGAACAAAAGAACTGTGCTTCCTACACAAACGGGGCATATCTAGTTCAACTCAGTATTGGAAACTAAGTAAAACAGGAGCTTCTCTTCAGTCCAATACACTGTATTTGCTGGGAACAGACGCGAGTGCTATTTGCATTGTTTATGGCCAGAATAGCACAATAGTGGTGTTCTTACCCTGAATTAACACTTAATGCTAGAACTTGAAACTGGATGTGATTCAACTCCGTTTAGGAAGTTGTATTAAACCCCAGTCGGCCTTACAAGAAAAACACTCTGCTTTTGAGAAACAGGCACTCTTGCACTCCACTGTGTTTCCTATAGGGCCGGTACAGTGAGCTAGCTCAGAACAAAAGAACTGTGCTTCCTACACAAACGGGGCATATCTAGTTCAACTCAGTATTGGAAACTAAGTAAAACAGGAGCTTCTCTTCAGTCCAATACACTGTATTTGCTGGGAACAGACACGATTGCTATTTGCACTGTTTATGGCCAGAATAGCACAATAGTGGTGTTCTTACCCTGGATTAACACTTAATGCTAGAACTTAAACTGGATGTGATTCAACTCCGTTTAGGAAGTTGTATTAAACCCCAGTCGGCCTTACAAGAAAAACACTCTGCTTTTGAGAAACAGGCACTCTTGCACTCCACTGTGTTTCCTATAGGGCCAGTACAGTGAGCTAGCTCAGAACAAAAGAACTGTGCTTCCTACACAAACGGGGCATATCTAGTTCAACTCAGTATTGGAAACTAAGTAAAACAGGAGCTTCTCTTCAGTCCAATACACTGTATTTGCTGGGAACAGACGCGAGTGCTATTTGCACTGTTTATGGCCAGAATAGCACAATAGTGGTGTTCTTACCCTGAATTAACACTTAATGCTAGAACTTGAAACTGGATGTGATTCAACTCCGTTTAGGAAGTTGTATTAAACCTCAGTCGGCCTTACATGAAAAACACTCTGCTTTTGAGAAACAGGCACTCTTGCACTCCACTGTGTTTCCTATAGGGCCAGTACAGTGAGCTAGCTCAGAACAAAAGAACTGTGCTTCCTACACAAACGGGGCATATCTAGTTCAACTCAGTATTGGAAACTAAGTAAAACAGGAGCATCTCTTCAGTCCAATACACTGTATTTGCTGGGAACAGACGCGAGTGCTATTTGCACTGTTTATGGCCAGAATAGCACAATAGTGGTGTTCTTACCCTGAATTAACACTTAATGCTAGAACTTGAAACTGGATGTGATTCATCTCCGTTTAGGAAGTTGTATTAAACCCCAATCGGCCTTACAAGAAAAACACTCTGCTTTTGAGAAACAGGCACTCTTGCACTCCACTGTGTTTCCTATAGGGCCGGTACAGTGAGCTAGCTCAGAACAAAAGAACTGTGCTTCCTACACAAACGGGGCATATCTAGTTCAACTCAGTATTGGAAACTAACTAAAATAGGAGCTTCTCTTCAGTCCAATACACTGTATTTGCTGGGAACAGACGCGAGTGCTATTTGCACTGTTTATGGCCAGAATAGCACAATAGTGGTGTTCTTACCCTGAATTAACACTTAATGCTAGAACTTGAAACTGGATGTGATTCAACTCCGTTTAGGAAGTTGTATTAAACCCCAGTCGGCCTTACAAGAAAAACACTCTGCTTTTGAGAAACAGGCACTCTTGCACTCCACTGTGTTTCCTATAGGGCCAGTACAGTGAGCTAGCTCAGAACAAAAGAACTGTGCTTGCTACACAAACGGGGCATATCTAGTTCAACTCAGTATTGGAAACTAAGTAAAACAGGAGCTTCTCTTCAGTCCAATACACTGTATTTGCTGGGAACAGACGCGAGTGCTATTTGCACTGTTTATGGCCAGAATAGCACAATAGTGGTGTTCTTACCCTGAATTAACACTTAATGCTAGAACTTGAAACTGGATGTGATTCAACTCCGTTTAGCAAGTTGTATTAAACCCCAGTCAGCCTTAGAAAAAAAACACTCTGCTTTTGAGAAACAGGCACTCTTGCACTCCACTGTGTTTCCTATAGGGCCAGTACAGTGAGCTAGCTCAGAACAAAAGAACTGTGCTTCCTAACCAAACGGGGCATATCTAGTTCAACTCAGTATTGGAAACTAAGTAAAACAGGAGCTTCTCTTCAGTCCAATACACTGTATTTGCTGGGAACAGACGCGAGTGCTATTTGCACTGTTTATGGCCAGAATAGCACAATAGTGGTGTTCTTACCCTGAATTAACACGTAATGCTAGAACTTGAAACTGGATGTGATTCAACTGCGTTTAGGAAGTTGTATTAAACCCCAGTCGGCTTTACAAGAAAAACACTCTGCTTTTGAGAAACAGGCACTCTTGCACTCCACTGTGTTTCCTATAGGGCCAGTACAGTGATCTAGCTCAGAACAAAAGAACTGTGCTTCCTACACAAACGGGGCATATCTAGTTCAACTCAGTATTGGAAACTAAGTAAAACAGGAGCTTCTCTTCAGTCCAATACACTGTATTTGCTGGGAACAGACGCGAGTGCTATTTGCACTGTTTAGGGCCAGAATAGCACAATAGTGGTGTTCTTACCCTGAATTAACACGTAATGCTAGAACTTGAAACTGGAGGTGCTTCAACTCCGTTTAGGAAGTTGTATTAAACCCCAGTCGGCCTTACAAGAAAAACACTCTGCTTTTGAGAAGCAGGCACTCTTGCACTCCACTGTGTTTCCTATAGGGCGAGTACAGTGAGCTAGCTCAGAACAAAAGAACTGTGCTTCCTACACAAACGGGGCATATCTAGTTCAACTCAGTATTGGAAACTAAGTAAAACAGGAGCTTCTCTTCAGTCCAATACACTGTATTTGCTGGGAACAGACGCGAGTGCTATTTGCACTGTTTATGGCCAGAATAGCACAATAGTGGTGTTCTTACCCTGAATTAACACTTAATGCTAGAACTTGAAACTGGATGTGATTCAACTCCGTTTAGGAAGTTGTATTAAACCCCAGTCGGCCTTACAAGAAAAACACTCTGCTTTTGAGAAACAGGCACTCTTGCACTCCACTGTGTTTCCTATAGGGCCAGTACAGTGAGCTAGCTCAGAACAAAAGAACTGTGCTTCCTACACAAACGGGGCATATCTAGTTCAACTCAGTATTGGAAACTAAGTAAAACAGGAGCTTCTCTTCAGTCCAATACACTGTATTTGCTGGGAACAGACGCGAGTGCTATTTGCACTGTTTATGGCCAGAATAGCACAATAGTGGTGTTCTTACCCTGAATTAACACTTAATGCTAGAACTTGAAACTGGATGTGATTCAACTGCGTTTAGGAAGTTGTATTAAACCCCAGTCGGCCTTACAAGAAAAACACTCTGCTTTTGAGAAACAGGCACTCTTGCACTCCACTGTGTTTCCTATAGGGCCAGTACAGTGAGCTAGCTCAGAACAAAAGAACTGTGCTTCCTACACAAACGGGGCATATCTAGTTCAACTCAGTATTGGAAACTAAGTAAAACAGGAGCATCTCTTCAGTCCAATACACTGTATTTGCTGGGAACAGACGCGAGTGCTATTTGCACTGTTTATGGCCAGAATAGCACAATAGTGGTGTTCTTACCCTGAATTAACACTTAATGCTAGAACTTGAAACTGGATGTGATTCATCTCCGTTTAGGAAGTTGTATTAAACCCCAGTCGGCCTTACAAGAAAAACACTCTGCTTTTGAGAAACAGGCACTCTTGCACTCCACTGTGTTTCCTATAGGGCCGGTACAGTGAGCTAGCTCAGAACAAAAGAACTGTGCTTCCTACACAAACGGGGCATATCTAGTTCAACTCAGTATTGGAAACTAAGTAAAATAGGAGCTTCTCTTCAGTCCAATACACTGTATTTGCTGGGAACAGACGCGAGTGCTATTTGCACTGTTTATGGCCAGAATAGCACAAGAGTGGTGTTCTTACCCTGAATTAACACTTAATGCTAGAACTTGAAACTGGATGTGATTCAACTCCGTTTAGGAAGTTGTATTAAACCCCAGTCGGCCTTACAAGAAAAACACTCTGCTTTTGAGAAACAGGCACTCTTGCACTCCACTGTGTTTCCTATAGGGCCAGTACAGTGAGCTAGCTCAGAACAAAAGAACTGTGCTTCCTACACAAACGGGGCATATCTAGTTCAACTCAGTATTGGAAACTAAGTAAAACAGGAGCTTCTCTTCAGTCCAATACACTGTATTTGCTGGGAACAGACGCGAGTGCTATTTGCACTGTTTATGGCCAGAATAGCACAATAGTGGTGTTCTTACCCTGAATTAACACTTAATGCTAGAACTTGAAACTGGATGTGATTTAACTCCGTTTAGGAAGTTGTATTAAACCCCAGTCGGCCTTACAAGAAAAACACTCTGCTTTTGAGAAACAGGCACTCTTGCACTCCACTGTGTTTCCTATAGGGCCAGTACAGTGAGCTAGCTCAGAACAAAAGAACTGTGCTTCCTACACAAACGGGGCATATCTAGTTCAACTCAGTATTGGAAACTAAGTAAAACAGGAGCTTCTCTTCAGTCCAATACACTGTATTTGCTGGGAACAGACGCGAGTGCTATTTGTACTGTTTATGGCCAGAATAGCACAATAGTGGTGTTCTTACCCTGAATTAACACTTAATGCTAGAACTTGAAACTGGATGTGATTCAACTCCGTTTAGGAAGTTGTATTAAACCCCAGTCGGCCTTACAAGAAAAACACTCTGCTTTTGAGAAACAGGCACTCTTGCACTCCACTGTGTTTCCTATAGGGCCAGTACAGTGAGCTAGCTCAGAACAAAAGAACTGTGCTTCCTACACAAACGGGGCATATCTAGTTCAACTCAGTATTGGAAACTAAGTAAAACAGGAGCTTCTCTTCAGTCCAATACACTGTATTTGCTGGGAACAGACGCGAGTGCTATTTGCACTGTTTATGTCCAGAAGAGCACAATAGTGGTGTTCTTACCCTGAATTAACAAGCAATGCTAGAACTTGAAACTGGATGTGATTCAACTCCGTTTAGCAAGTTGTATTAAACCCCAGTCAGCCTTAGAAGAAAAACACTCTGCTTTTGAGAAACAGGCACTCTTGCACTCCACTGTGTTTCCTATAGGGCCAGTACAGTGAGCTAGCTCAGAACAAAAGAACTGTGCTTCCTAACCAAACGGGGCATATCTAGTTCAACTCAGTATTGGAAACTAAGTAAAACAGGAGCTTCTCTTCAGTCCAATACACTGTATTTGCTGGGAACAGACGCGAGTGCTATTTGCACTGTTTATGGCCAGAATAGCACAATAGTGGTGTTCTTACCCTGAATTAACACGTAATGCTAGAACTTGAAACTGGATGTGATTCAACTGCGTTTAGGAAGTTGTATTAAACCCCAGTCGGCCTTACAAGAAAAACACTCTGCTTTTGAGAAACAGGCACTCTTGCACTCCACTGTGTTTCCTATAGGGCCAGTACAGTGATCTAGCTCAAAACAAAAGAACTGTGCTTCCTACACAAACGGGGCATATCTAGTTCAACTCAGTATTGGAAACTAAGTAAAACAGGAGCTTCTCTTCAGTCCAATACACTGTATTTGCTGGGAACAGACGCGAGTGCTATTTGCACTGTTTATGGCCAGAATAGCACAATAGTGGTGTTCTTACCCTGAATTAACACGTAATGCTAGAACTTGAAACTGGAGGTGCTTCAACTCCGTTTAGGAAGTTGTATTAAACCCCAGTCGGCCTTACAAGAAAAACACTCTGCTTTTGAGAAACAGGCACTCTTGCACTCCACTGTGTTTCCTATAGGGCGAGTACAGTGAGCTAGCTCAGAACAAAAGAACTGTGCTTCCTACACAAACGGGGCATATCTAGTTCAACTCAGTATTGGAAACTAAGTAAAACAGGAGCTTCTCTTCAGTCCAATACACTGTATTTGCTGGGAACAGACGCGAGTGCTATTTGCACTGTTTATGGCCAGAATAGCACAATAGTGGTGTTCTTACCCTGAATTAACACTTAATGCTAGAACTTGAAACTGGATGTGATTCAACTCCGTTTAGGAAGTTGTATTAAACCCCAGTCGGCCTTACAAGAAAAACACTCTGATTTTGAGAAACAGGCACTCTTGCACTCCACTGTGTTTCCTATAGGGCCAGTACAGTGAGCTAGCTCAGAACAAAAGAACTGTGCTTCCTACACAAACGGGGCATATCTAGTTCAACTCAGTATTGGAAACTAAGTAAAACAGGAGCATCTCTTCAGTCAAATACACTGTATTTGCTGGGAACAGAGGCGAGTGCTATTTGCAATGTTTATGGATAGAATAGCACAATAGTGGTGTTCTTACCCTGAATTAACACTTAATGCTAGAACTTGAAACTGGATGTGATTCAACTCCGTTTAGGAATTTGTATTAAACCCCAGTCGGCCTTACAAGAAAAACACTCTGCTTTTGAGAAACAGGCACTCTTGCACTCCACTGTGTTTCCTATAGGGCCGGTACAGTGAGCTAGCTCAGAACAAAAGAACTGTGCTTCCTACACAAACGGGGCATATCTAGTTCAACTCAGTATTGGAAACTAAGTAAAATAGGAGCTTCTCTTCAGTCCAATACACTGTATTTGCTGGGAACAGACGCGAGTGCTATTTGCACTGTTTATGGCCAGAATAGCACAAGAGTGGTGTTCTTACCCTGAATTAACACTTAATGCTAGAACTTGAAACTGGATGTGATTCAACTCCGTTTAGGAAGTTGTATTAAACCCCAGTCGGCCTTACAAGAAAAACACTCTGCTTTTGAGAAACAGGCACTCTTGCACTCCACTGTGTTTCCTATAGGAGCAGTACAGTGAGCTAGCTCAGAACAAAAGAACTGTGCTTCCTACACAAACGGGGCATATCTAGTTCAACTCAGTATTGGAAACTAAGTAAAACAGGAGCTTCTCTTCAGTCCAATACACTGTATTTGCTGGGAACAGACGCGAGTGCTATTTGCACTGTTTATGGCCAGAATAGCACAATAGTGGTGTTCTTACCCTGAATTAACACTTAATGCTAGAACTTGAAACTGGATGTGATTTAACTCCGTTTAGGAAGTTGTATTAAACCCCAGTCGGCCTTACAAGAAAAACACTCTGCTTTTGAGAAACAGGCACTCTTGCACTCCACTGTGTTTCCTATAGGGCCAGTACAGTGAGCTAGCTCAGAACAAAAGAACTGTGCTTCCTACACAAACGGGGCATATCTAGTTCAACTCAGTATTGGAAACTAAGTAAAACAGGAGCTTCTCTTCAGTCCAATACACTGTATTTGCTGGGAACAGACGCGAGTGCTATTTGCACTGTTTATGGCCAGAATAGAACAATAGTGGTGTCCTTACCCTGAATTAACACGTAATGCTAGAACTTGAAACTGGATGTGATTCAACTCTGTTTAGGAAGTTGTATTAAACCCCAGTCGGCCTTACAAGAAAAACACTCTGCTTTTGAGAAACAGGCACTCTTGCACTCCACTGTGTTTCCTATAGGGTCAGTACAGTGATCTAGCTCAGAACAAAAGAACTGTGCTTCCTACACAAACGGGGCATATCTAGTTCAACTCAGTATTGGAAACTAAGTAAAACAGGAGCTTCTCTTCAGTCCAATACACTGTATTTGCTGGGAACAGACGCGAGTGCTATTTGTACTGTTTATTTCCAGAATAACACAATAGTGGTGTTCTGACCCTGAATTAACACTTAATGCTAGAACTTGAAACTGATTGTGATTCAACTCCGTTTAGGAAGTTGTATTAAACCCCTTTCGGCCTTACAAGAAAAACACTCTGCTTTTGAGAAACAGGCACTCTTGCACTCCACTGTGTTTCCTATAGGGCCAGTACAGTGAGCTAGCTCAGAACAAAAGAACTGTGCTTCCTACACAAACGGGGCATATCTAGTTCAAGTCAGTATTGGAAACTAAGTAAAACAGGAGCTTCTCTTCAGTCCAATACACTGTATTTGCTGGGAACAGACGCGAGTGCTATTTGCACTGTTTATGGCCAGAATAGTACAATAGTGGTGTTCTTACCCTGAATTAACACTTAATGCTAGAACTTGAAACTGGATGTGATTCAACTCCGTTTAGGAAGTTGTATTAAACCCCAGTAGGCCTTACAAGAAAAACACTCTGCTTTTGAGAAACAGGCACTCTTGCACTCCACTGTTTTTCCTATAGGGCCAGTACAGTGATCTAGCTCAGAACAAAAGAACTGTGCTTCCTACACAAACGGGGCATATCTAGTTCAACTCAGTATTGGAAACTAAGTAAAACAGGAGCTTCTCTTCAGTCCAATACACTGTATTTGCTGGGAACAGACGCGAGTGCTATTTGCACTGTTTTTAGCCAGAATAGCACAATAGTGGTGTTCTTACCCTGAATTAACACTTAATGCTAGAACTTGAAACTGGATGTGATTCAACTCTGTTTAGGAAGTTGTATTAAACCCCAGTAGGCCTTACAAGAAAAACACTCTGCTTGAGAAACAGGCACTCTTGCACTCCACTGTGTTTCCTATAGGGCCAGTACAGTGAGCTAGCTCAGAACAAAAGAACTGTGCTTCCTACACAAACGGGGCATATCTAGTTCAACTCAGTATTTTAAACTAAGTAAAACAGGAGCTTCTCTTCAGTCCAATACACTGTATTTGCTGGGAACAGACGCGAGTGCTATTTGCACTGTTTATGGCCAGAATAGCACAATAGTGGTGTTCTTACCCTGAATTTACACTTAATGCTAGAACTTGAAACCGGATGTGATTCAACTCCGTTTAGGAAGTTGTATTAAACCCCAGTCGGCCTTACAAGAAAAACACTCTGCTTTTGAGAAACAGGCACTCTTGCACTCCACTGTGTTTCCTATAGGGCCGGTACAGTGAGCTAGCTCAGAACAAAAGAACTGTGCTTCCTACACAAACGGGGCATATCTAGTTCAACTCAGTATTGGAAACTAAGTAAAACAGGAGCGTCTCTTCAGTCCAATACACTGTATTTGCTGGGAACAGACGCGAGTGCTATTTGCACTGTTTATGGCCAGAATAGCACAATAGTGGTGTTCTTACCCTGAATTAACACTTAGTGCTAGAACTTGAAACTGGATGTGATTCAACTCCGTTTAGGAAGTTGTATTAAACCCCAGTCGGCCTTACAAGAAGAACACTCTGCTTTTGAGAAACAGGCACTCTTGCACTCCACTGTGTTTCCTATAGGGCCAGTACAGTGAGCTAGCTCAGAACAAAAGAACTGTGCTTCCTACACAAACGGGGCATATCTAGTTCAACTCAGTATTGGAAACTAAGTAAAACAGGAGCTTCTCTTCAGTCCAATACAGTATTTGCTGGGAAAGACGCGAGTGCTATTTGCACTGTTTATGGCCAGAATAGCACAATAGTGGTGTTCTTACCCTGAATTAACACATAATGCTAGAACTTGAAACTGGATGTGATTCAACTCCGTTTAGGAAGTTGTATTAAACCCCAGTCGGCCTTATAAGAAAAACACTCTGCTTTTGAGAAACAGGCACTCTTGCACTCCACTGTGTTTCCTATAGGGCCAGTACAGTGAGCTAGCTCAGAACAAAAGAACTGTGCTTCCTACACAAACGGGGCATATCTAGTTCAAGTCAGTATTGGAAACTAAGTAAAACAGGAGCTTCTCTTCAGTCCAATACACTGTATTTGCTGGGAACAGACGCGAATGCTATTTGCACTATTTATGGCCAGAATAGCACAATAGTGGTGTTCTTACCCTGAATTAACACTTAATGCTAGAACTTGAAACTGGATGTGATTCAACTGCGTTTAGGAAGTTGTATTAAACCCCATTCGGCCTTACAAGAAAAACACTCTGCTTTTGAGAAACAGGCACTCTTGCACTCCACTGTGTTTCCCTTAGGGCCAGTACAGTGATCTAGCTCAGAATAAAAGAACTGTGCTTCCTACACAAACGGGGCATATCTAGTTCAACTCAGTATTGGAAACTAAGTAAAACAGGAGCTTCTCTTCAGTCCAATACACTGTATTTGCTGGGAACAGACGCGAGTGCTATTTGCACTGTTTATGGCCAGAATAGCACAATAGTGGTGTTCTTACCCTGAATTAACACTTAATGCTAGAACTTGAAACTGGATGTGATTCAACTCTGTTTAGGAAGTTGTATTAAACCCCAGTCGGCCTTACAAGAAAAACACTCTGCTTTTGAGAAACAGGCACTCTTGTACTCCACTGTGTTTCCTATAGGGCCAGTACAGTGAGCTAGCTCAGAACAAAAGAACTGTGCTTCCTACACAAACGGGGCATATCTAGTTCAACTCAGTATTTTAAACTAAGTAAAAGAGGAGCATCTCTTCAGTCCAATACACTGTATTTGCTGGGAACAGACGCGAGTGCTATTTGCACTGTTTATGGCCAGAATAGCACAATAGTGGTGTTCTTACCCTGAATTAACACGTAATGCTAGAACTTGAAACTGGATGTGATTCAACTCCGTTTAGGAAGTTGTATTAAACTCCTTTCGGCCTTACAAGAAAAACACTCTGCTTTTGAGAAACAGGCACTCTTACACTCCACTGTGTTTCCTATAGGGCCAGTATAGTGAGCTAGCTCAGAACAAAAGAACTGTGCTTCCTACACAAACGGGGCATATCTAGTTCAACTCAGTATTGGAAACTAAGTAAAACAGGAGCTTCTCTTCAGTCCAATACACTGTATTTGCTGGGAACAGACGCGAGTGCTATTTGCACTGTTTATGGCCAGAATAGCACAATAGTGGTGTTCTTACCCTGAATTAACACATAATGCTAGAACTTGTAACTGGATGTGATTCAACTCCGTTTAGGAAGTTGTATTAAACCCCAGTCGGCCTTACAAGAAAAACACTCTGCTTTTGAGAAACAGGCACTCTTGCACTCCACTGTGTTTCCTATAGGGCCAGTACAGTGAGCTAGCTCAGAACAAAAGAACTGTGCTTCCTACACAAACGGGGCATATCTAGTTCAACTCAGTATTGGAAACTAAGTAAAACAGGAGCTTCTCTTCAGTCCAATACACTATTTGCTGGGAAAGACGCGAGTGCTATTTGCACTGTTTATGGCCAGAATAGCACAATAGTGGTGTTCTTACCCTGAATTAACACGTAATGCTAGAACTTGAAACTGGATGTGATTCAACTCCGTTTAGGAAGTTGTATTAAACCCCAGTCGGCCTTATAAGAAAAACACTCTGCTTTTGAGAAACAGGCACTCTTGCACTCCACTGTGTTTCCTATAGGGCCAGTACAGTGAGCTAGCTCAGCACAAAAGAACTGTGCTTCCTACACAAACGGGGCATATCTAGTTCAAGTCAGTATTGGAAACTAAGTAAAACAGGAGCTTCTCTTCAGTCCAATACACTGTATTTGCTGGGAACAGACGCGAGTGCTATTTGCACTATTTATGGCCAGAATAGCACAATAGTGGTGTTCTTACCCTGAATTAACACTTAATGCTAGAACTTGAAACTGGATGTGATTCAACTGCGTTTAGGAAGTTGTATTAAACCCCAGTCGGCCTTACAAGAAAAACACTCTGCTTTTGAGAAACAGGCACTCTTGCACTCCACTGTGTTTCCCTTAGGGCCAGTACAGTGATCTAGCTCAGAACAAAAGAACTGTGCTTCCTACACAAACGGGGCATATCTAGTTCAACTCAGTATTGGAAACTAAGTAAAACAGGAGCTTCTCTTCAGTCCAATACACTGTATTTGCTGGGAACAGACGCGAGTGCTATTTGCACTGTTTATGGCCAGAATAGCACAATAGTGGTGTTCTTACCCTGAATTAACACATAATGCTAGAACTTGTAACTGGATGTGATTCAACTCCGTTTAGGAAGTTGTATTAAACCCCAGTCGGCCTTACAAGAAAAACACTCTGCTTTTGAGAAACAGGCACTCTTGCACTCCACTGTGTTTCCTATAGGGCCAGTACAGTGAGCTAGCTCAGAACAAAAGAACTGTGCTTCCTACACAAACGGGGCATATCTAGTTCAACTCAGTATTGGACATTAAGTAAAACAGGAGCTTCTCTTCAGTCCAATACACTGTATTTGCTGGGAACAGACGCGAGTGCTATTTGCACTGTTTATGGCCAGAATAGAACAATAGTGGTGTCCTTACCCTGAATTAACACGTAATGCTAGAACTTGAAACTGGATGTGATTCAACTGCGTTTAGGAAGTTGTATTAAAACCCAGTCGGCCTTACAAGAAAAACACTCTGCTTTTGAGAAACAGGCACTCTTGCACTCCACTGTGTTTCCTATAGGGTCAGTACAGTGATCTAGCTCAGAACAAAAGAACTGTGCTTCCTACACAAACGGGGCATATCTAGTTCAACTCAGTATTGGAAACTAAGTAAAACAGGAGCTTCTCTTCAGTCCAATACACTGTATTTGCTGGGAACAGACGCGAGTGCTATTTGTACTGTTTATTTCCAGAATAACACAATAGTGGTGTTCTGACCCTGAATTAACACTTAATGCTAGAACTTGAAACTGAATGTGATTCAACTCCGTTTAGGAAGTTGTATTAAACCCCTTTCGGCCTTACAAGAAAAACACTCTGCTTTTGAGAAACAGACACTCTTGCACTCCACTGTGTTTCCTATAGGGCCAGTACAGTGAGCTAGCTCAGAACAAAAGAACTGTGCTTCCTACACAAACGGGGCATATCTAGTTCAAGTCAGTATTGGAAACTAAGTAAAACAGGAGCTTCTCTTCAGTCCAATACACTGTATTTGCTGGGAACAGACGCGAGTGCTATTTGCACTGTTTATGGCCAGAATAGTACAATAGTGGTGTTCTTACCCTGAATTAACACTTAATGCTAGAACTTGAAACTGGATGTGATTCAACTCCGTTTAGGAAGTTGTATTAAACCCCAGTAGGCCTTACAAGAAAAACACTCTGCTTTTGAGAAACAGGCACTCTTGCACTCCACTGTGTTTCCTATAGGGCCGGTACAGTGAGCTAGCTCAGAACAAAAGAACTGTGCTTCCTACACAAACGGGGCATATCTAGTTCAACTCAGTATTGGAAACTAAGTAAAACAGGAGCGCCTCTTCAGTCCAATACACTGTATTTGCTGGGAACAGACGCGAGTGCTATTTGCACTGTTTATGGCCAGAATAGCACAATAGTGGTGTTCTTACCCTGAATTAACACTTAATGCTAGAACTTGAAACTGGATGTGATTCAACTCCGTTTAGGAAGTTGTATTAAACCCCAGTCGGCCTTACAAGAAGAACACTCTGCTTTTGAGAAACAGGCACTCTTGCACTCCACTGTGTTTCCTATAGGGCCAGTACAGTGAGCTAGCTCAGAACAAAAGAACTGTGCTTCCTACACAAACGGGGCATATCTAGTTCAACTCAGTATTGGAAACTAAGTAAAACAGGAGCTTCTCTTCAGTCCAATACACTGTATTTGCTGGGAACAGACGCGAGTGCTATTTGCACTGTTTATGGCCAGAATAGCACAATAGTGGTGTTCTTACCCTGAATTAACACTTAATGCTAGAACTTGAAACTGGATGTGATTCAACTCCGTTTAGGAAGTTGTATTAAACCCCAGTAGGCCTTACAAGAAAAACACTCTGCTTTTGAGAAACAGGCACTCTTGCACTCCACTGTGTTTCCTATAGGGCCAGTACAGTGAGCTAGCTCAGAACAAAAGAACTGTGCTTCCTACACAAACGGGGCATATCTAGTTCAACTCAGTATTGGAAACTAAGTAAAACAGGAGCTTCTCTTCAGTCCAATACACTGTATTTGCTGGGAACAGACGCGAGTGCTATTTGTACTGTTTATGGCCAGAAGAGCACAATAGTGGTGTTCTTACCCTGAAATAACACTTAATGCTAGAACTTTAAACTGGATGTGATTCAACTCCGTTTAGGAATTTGTATTAAACCCCAGTGGGCCTTACAAGAAAAACACTCTGCTTTTCAGAAACAGGCACTCTTGCACTCCACTGTGTTTCCTATAGGGCCAGTACAGTGAGCTAGCTCAGAACAAAAGAACTGTGCTTCCTACACAAACGGGGCATATCTAGTTCAACTCAGTATTGGAAACTAAGTAAAACAGGAGCTTCTCTTCAGTCCAATACACTGTATTTGCTGGGAACAGACGCGAGTGCTATTTGCACTGTTTATGGCCAGAATAGCACAATAGTGGTGTTCTTACTCTGAATTAACACTTAATGCTAGAACTTGAAACTGGATGTGATTCAACTCCGTTTAGGATGTTGTATTAAACCCCAGTCGGCCTTACAAGAAAAACACTCTGCTTTTGAGAAACAGGCACTCTTGCACTCCACTGTGTTTCCTAAAGGGCCAGTACAGTGAACTAGCTCAGAACAAAAGAACTGTGCTTCCTACACAAACGGGGCATATCTAGTTCAACTCAGTATTGGAAACTAAGTAAAACAGGAGCTTCTCTTCAGTCCAATACACTGTATTTGCTGGGAACAGACGCGAGTGCTATTTGCATTGTTTATGGCCAGAATAGCACAATAGTGGTGTTCTTACCCTGAATTAACACTTAATGCTAGAACTTGAAACTGGATGTGATTCAACTCCGTTTAGGAAGTTGTATTAAACCCCAGTCGGCCTTACAAGAAAAACACTCTGCTTTTGAGAAACAGGCACTCTTGCACTCCACTGTGTTTCCTATAGGGCCGGTACAGTGAGCTAGCTCAGAACAAAAGAACTGTGCTTCCTACACAAACGGGGCATATCTAGTTCAACTCAGTATTGGAAACTAAGTAAAACAGGAGCTTCTCTTCAGTCCAATACACTGTATTTGCTGGGAACAGACACGATTGCTATTTGCACTGTTTATGGCCAGAATAGCACAATAGTGGTGTTCTTACCCTGGATTAACACTTAATGCTAGAACTTAAACTGGATGTGATTCAACTCCGTTTAGGAAGTTGTATTAAACCCCAGTCGGCCTTACAAGAAAAACACTCTGCTTTTGAGAAACAGGCACTCTTGCACTCCACTGTGTTTCCTATAGGGCCAGTACAGTGAGCTAGCTCAGAACAAAAGAACTGTGCTTCCTACACAAACGGGGCATATCTAGTTCAACTCAGTATTGGAAACTAAGTAAAACAGGAGCTTCTCTTCAGTCCAATACACTGTATTTGCTGGGAACAGACGCGAGTGCTATTTGCACTGTTTATGGCCAGAATAGCACAATAGTGGTGTTCTTACCCTGAATTAACACTTAATGCTAGAACTTGAAACTGGATGTGATTCAACTCCGTTTAGGAAGTTGTATTAAACCTCAGTCGGCCTTACATGAAAAACACTCTGCTTTTGAGAAACAGGCACTCTTGCACTCCACTGTGTTTCCTATAGGGCCAGTACAGTGAGCTAGCTCAGAACAAAAGAACTGTGCTTCCTACACAAACGGGGCATATCTAGTTCAACTCAGTATTGGAAACTAAGTAAAACAGGAGCATCTCTTCAGTCCAATACACTGTATTTGCTGGGAACAGACGCGAGTGCTATTTGCACTGTTTATGGCCAGAATAGCACAATAGTGGTGTTCTTACCCTGAATTAACACTTAATGCTAGAACTTGAAACTGGATGTGATTCATCTCCGTTTAGGAAGTTGTATTAAACCCCAATCGGCCTTACAAGAAAAACACTCTGCTTTTGAGAAACAGGCACTCTTGCACTCCACTGTGTTTCCTATAGGGCCGGTACAGTGAGCTAGCACAGAACAAAAGAACTGTGCTTCCTACACAAACGGGGCATATCTAGTTCAACTCAGTATTGGAAACTAACTAAAATAGGAGCTTCTCTTCAGTCCAATACACTGTATTTGCTGGGAACAGACGCGAGTGCTATTTGCACTGTTTATGGCCAGAATAGCACAATAGTGGTGTTCTTACCCTGAATTAACACTTAATGCTAGAACTTGAAACTGGATGTGATTCAACTCGGTTTAGGAAGTTGTATTAAACCCCAGTCGGCCTTACAAGAAAAACACTCTGCTTTTGAGAAACAGGCACTCTTGCACTCCACTGTGTTTCCTATAGGGCCAGTACAGTGAGCTAGCTCAGAACAAAAGAACTGTGCTTGCTACACAAACGGGGCATATCTAGTTCAACTCAGTATTGGAAACTAAGTAAAACAGGAGCTTCTCTTCAGTCCAATACACTGTATTTGCTGGGAACAGACGCGAGTGCTATTTGCACTGTTTATGGCCAGAATAGCACAATAGTGGTGTTCTTACCCTGAATTAACACTTAATGCTAGAACTTGAAACTGGATGTGATTCAACTCCGTTTAGCAAGTTGTATTAAACCCCAGTCAGCCTTAGAAAAAAAACACTCTGCTTTTGAGAAACAGGCACTCTTGCACTCCACTGTGTTTCCTATAGGGCCAGTACAGTGAGCTAGCTCAGAACAAAAGAACTGTGCTTCCTAACCAAACGGGGCATATCTAGTTCAACTCAGTATTGGAAACTAAGTAAAACAGGAGCTTCTCTTCAGTCCAATACACTGTATTTGCTGGGAACAGACGCGAGTGCTATTTGCACTGTTTATGGCCAGAATAGCACAATAGTGGTGTTCTTACCCTGAATTAACACGTAATGCTAGAACTTGAAACTGGATGTGATTCAACTGCGTTTAGGAAGTTGTATTAAACCCCAGTCGGCTTTACAAGAAAAACACTCTGCTTTTGAGAAACAGGCACTCTTGCACTCCACTGTGTTTCCTATAGGGCCAGTACAGTGATCTAGCTCAGAACAAAAGAACTGTGCTTCCTACACAAACGGGGCATATCTAGTTCAACTCAGTATTGGAAACTAAGTAAAACAGGAGCTTCTCTTCAGTCCAATACACTGTATTTGCTGGGAACAGACGCGAGTGCTATTTGCACTGTTTAGGGCCAGAATAGCACAATAGTGGTGTTCTTACCCTGAATTAACACGTAATGCTAGAACTTGAAACTGGAGGTGCTTCAACTCCGTTTAGGAAGTTGTATTAAACCCCAGTCGGCCTTACAAGAAAAACACTCTGCTTTTGAGAAGCAGGCACTCTTGCACTCCACTGTGTTTCCTATAGGGCGAGTACAGTGAGCTAGCTCAGAACAAAAGAACTGTGCTTCCTACACAAACGGGGCATATCTAGTTCAACTCAGTATTGGAAACTAAGTAAAACAGGAGCTTCTCTTCAGTCCAATACACTGTATTTGCTGGGAACAGACGCGAGTGCTATTTGCACTGTTTATGGCCAGAATAGCACAATAGTGGTGTTCTTACCCTGAATTAACACTTAATGCTAGAACTTGAAACTGGATGTGATTCAACTCCGTTTAGGAAGTTGTATTAAACCCCAGTCGGCCTTACAAGAAAAACACTCTGCTTTTGAGAAACAGGCACTCTTGCACTCCACTGTGTTTCCTATAGGGCCAGTACAGTGAGCTAGCTCAGAACAAAAGAACTGTGCTTCCTACACAAACGGGGCATATCTAGTTCAACTCAGTATTGGAAACTAAGTAAAACAGGAGCTTCTCTTCAGTCCAATACACTGTATTTGCTGGGAACAGACGCGAGTGCTATTTGCACTGTTTATGGCCAGAATAGCACAATAGTGGTGTTCTTACCCTGAATTAACACTTAATGCTAGAACTTGAAACTGGATGTGATTCAACTGCGTTTAGGAAGTTGTATTAAACCCCAGTCGGCCTTACAAGAAAAACACTCTGCTTTTGAGAAACAGGCACTCTTGCACTCCACTGTGTTTCCTATAGGGCCAGTACAGTGAGCTAGCTCAGAACAAAAGAACTGTGCTTCCTACACAAACGGGGCATATCTAGTTCAACTCAGTATTGGAAACTAAGTAAAACAGGAGCATCTCTTCAGTCCAATACACTGTATTTGCTGGGAACAGACGCGAGTGCTATTTGCACTGTTTATGGCCAGAATAGCACAATAGTGGTGTTCTTACCCTGAATTAACACTTAATGCTAGAACTTGAAACTGGATGTGATTCATCTCCGTTTAGGAAGTTGTATTAAACCCCAGTCGGCCTTACAAGAAAAACACTCTGCTTTTGAGAAACAGGCACTCTTGCACTCCACTGTGTTTCCTATAGGGCCGGTACAGTGAGCTAGCTCAGAACAAAAGAACTGTGCTTCCTACACAAACGGGGCATATCTAGTTCAACTCAGTATTGGAAACTAAGTAAAATAGGAGCTTCTCTTCAGTCCAATACACTGTATTTGCTGGGAACAGACGCGAGTGCTATTTGCACTGTTTATGGCCAGAATAGCACAAGAGTGGTGTTCTTACCCTGAATTAACACTTAATGCTAGAACTTGAAACTGGATGTGATTCAACTCCGTTTAGGAAGTTGTATTAAACCCCAGTCGGCCTTACAAGAAAAACACTCTGCTTTTGAGAAACAGGCACTCTTGCACTCCACTGTGTTTCCTATAGGGCCAGTACAGTGAGCTAGCTCAGAACAAAAGAACTGTGCTTCCTACACAAACGGGGCATATCTAGTTCAACTCAGTATTGGAAACTAAGTAAAACAGGAGCTTCTCTTCAGTCCAATACACTGTATTTGCTGGGAACAGACGCGAGTGCTATTTGCACTGTTTATGGCCAGAATAGCACAATAGTGGTGTTCTTACCCTGAATTAACACTTAATGCTAGAACTTGAAACTGGATGTGATTTAACTCCGTTTAGGAAGTTGTATTAAACCCCAGTCGGCCTTACAAGAAAAACACTCTGCTTTTGAGAAACAGGCACTCTTGCACTCCACTGTGTTTCCTATAGGGCCAGTACAGTGAGCTAGCTCAGAACAAAAGAACTGTGCTTCCTACACAAACGGGGCATATCTAGTTCAACTCAGTATTGGAAACTAAGTAAAACAGGAGCTTCTCTTCAGTCCAATACACTGTATTTGCTGGGAACAGACGCGAGTGCTATTTGTAATGTTTATGGCCAGAATAGCACAATAGTGGTGTTCTTACCCTGAATTAACACTAAATGCTAGAACTTGAAACTGGATGTGATTCAACTCCGTTTAGGAAGTTGTATTAAACCCCAGTCGGCCTTACAAGAAAAACACTCTGCTTTTGAGAAACAGGCACTCTTGCACTCCACTGTGTTTCCTATAGGGCCAGTACAGTGAGCTAGCTCAGAACAAAAGAACTGTGCTTCCTACACAAACGGGGCATATCTAGTTCAACTCAGTATTGGAAACTAAGTAAAACAGGAGCTTCTCTTCAGTCCAATACACTGTATTTGCTGGGAACAGACGCGAGTGCTATTTGCACTGTTTATGTCCAGAAGAGCACAATAGTGGTGTTCTTACCCTGAATTAACAAGCAATGCTAGAACTTGAAACTGGATGTGATTCAACTCCGTTTAGCAAGTTGTATTAAACCCCAGTCAGCCTTAGAAGAAAAACACTCTGCTTTTGAGAAACAGGCACTCTTGCACTCCACTGTGTTTCCTATAGGGCCAGTACAGTGAGCTAGCTCAGAACAAAAGAACTGTGCTTCCTAACCAAACGGGGCATACCTAGTTCAACTCAGTATTGGAAACTAAGTAAAACAGGAGCTTCTCTTCAGTCCAATACACTGTATTTGCTGGGAACAGACGCGAGTGCTATTTGCACTGTTTATGGCCAGAATAGCACAATAGTGGTGTTCTTACCCTGAATTAACACGTAATGCTAGAACTTGAAACTGGATGTGATTCAACTGCGTTTAGGAAGTTGTATTAAACCCCAGTCGGCCTTACAAGAAAAACACTCTGCTTTTGAGAAACAGGCACTCTTGCACTCCACTGTGTTTCCTATAGGGCCAGTACAGTGATCTAGCTCAAAACAAAAGAACTGTGTTTCCTACACAAACGGGGCATATCTAGTTCAACTCAGTATTGGAAACTAAGTAAAACAGGAGCTTCTCTTCAGTCCAATACACTGTATTTGCTGGGAACAGACGCGAGTGCTATTTGCACTGTTTATGGCCAGAATAGCACAATAGTGGTGTTCTTACCCTGAATTAACACGTAATGCTAGAACTTGAAACTGGAGGTGCTTCAACTCCGTTTAGGAAGTTGTATTAAACCCCAGTCGGCCTTACAAGAAAAACACTCTGCTTTTGAGAAACAGGCACTCTTGCACTCCACTGTGTTTCCTATAGGGCGAGTACAGTGAGCTAGCTCAGAACAAAAGAACTGTGCTTCCTACACAAACGGGGCATATCTAGTTCAACTCAGTATTGGAAACTAAGTAAAACAGGAGCTTCTCTTCAGTCCAATACACTGTATTTGCTGGGAACAGACGCGAGTGCTATTTGCACTGTTTATGGCCAGAATAGCACAATAGTGGTGTTCTTACCCTGAATTAACACTTAATGCTAGAACTTGAAACTGGATGTGATTCAACTCCGTTTAGGAAGTTGTATTAAACCCCAGTCGGCCTTACAAGAAAAACACTCTGATTTTGAGAAACAGGCACTCTTGCACTCCACTGTGTTTCCTATAGGGCCAGTACAGTGAGCTAGCTCAAAACAAAAGAACTGTGCTTCCTACACAAACGGGGCATATCTAGTTCAACTCAGTATTGGAAACTAAGTAAAACAGGAGCATCTCTTCAGTCAAATACACTGTATTTGCTGGGAACAGAGGCGAGTGCTATTTGCAATGTTTATGGATAGAATAGCACAATAGTGGTGTTCTTACCCTGAATTAACACTTAATGCTAGAACTTGAAACTGGATGTGATTCAACTCCGTTTAGGAAGTTGTATTAAACCCCAGTCGGCCTTACAAGAAAAACACTCTGCTTTTGAGAAACAGGCACTCTTGCACTCCACTGTGTTTCCTATAGGGCCGGTACAGTGAGCTAGCTCAGAACAAAAGAACTGTGCTTCCTACACAAACGGGGCATATCTAGTTCAACTCAGTATTGGAAACTAAGTAAAATAGGAGCTTCTCTTCAGTCCAATACACTGTATTTGCTGGGAACAGACGCGAGTGCTATTTGCACTGTTTATGGCCAGAATAGCACAAGAGTGGTGTTCTTACCCTGAATTAACACTTAATGCTAGAACTTGAAACTGGATGTGATTCAACTCCGTTTAGGAAGTTGTATTAAACCCCAGTCGGCCTTACAAGAAAAACACTCTGCTTTTGAGAAACAGGCACTCTTGCACTCCACTGTGTTTCCTATAGGAGCAGTACAGTGAGCTAGCTCAGAACAAAAGAACTGTGCTTCCTACACAAACGGGGCATATCTAGTTCAACTCAGTATTGGAAACTAAGTAAAACAGGAGCTTCTCTTCAGTCCAATACACTGTATTTGCTGGGAACAGACGCGAGTGCTATTTGCACTGTTTATGGCCAGAATAGCACAATAGTGGTGTTCTTACCCTGAATTAACACTTAATGCTAGAACTTGAAACTGGATGTGATTTAACTCCGTTTAGGAAGTTGTATTAAACCCCAGTCGGCCTTACAAGAAAAACACTCTGCTTTTGAGGAACAGGCACTCTTGCACTCCACTGTGTTTCCTATAGGGCCAGTACAGTGAGCTAGCTCAGAACAAAAGAACTGTGCTTCCTACACAAACGGGGCATATCTAGTTCAACTCAGTATTGGAAACTAAGTAAAACAGGAGCTTCTCTTCAGTCCAATACACTGTATTTGCTGGGAACAGACGCGAGTGCTATTTGTACTGTTTATGGCCAGAATAGCACAATAGTGGTGTTCTTACCCTGAATTAACACTTAATGCTAGAACTTGAAACTGGATGTGATTCAACTCCGTTTAGGAAGTTGTATTAAACCCCAGTCGGCCTTACAAGAAAAACACTCTGCTTTTGAGAAACAGGCACTCTTGCACTCCACTGTGTTTCCTATAGGGCCAGTACAGTGAGCTAGCTCAGAACAAAAGAACTGTGCTTCCTACACAAACGGGGCATATCTAGTTCAACTCAGTATTGGAAACTAAGTAAAACAGGAGCTTCTCTTCAGTCCAATACACTGTATTTGCTGGGAACAGACGCGAGTGCTATTTGCACTGTTTATGTCCAGAAGAGCACAATAGTGGTGTTCTTACCCTGAATTAACAAGCAATGCTAGAACTTGAAACTGGATGTGATTCAACTCCGTTTAGCAAGTTGTATTAAACCCCAGTCAGCCTTAGAAGAAAAACACTCTGCTTTTGAGAAACAGGCACTCTTGCACTCCACTGTGTTTCCTATAGGGCCAGTACAGTGAGCTAGCTCAGAACAAAAGAACTGTGCTTCCTAACCAAACGGGGCATATCTAGTTCAACTCAGTATTGGAAACTAAGTAAAACAGGAGCTTCTCTTCAGTCCAATACACTGTATTTGCTGGGAACAGACGCGAGTGCTATTTGCACTGTTTATGGCCAGAATAGCACAATAGTGGTGTTCTTACCCTGAATTAACACGTAATGCTAGAACTTGAAACTGGATGTGATTCAACTGCGTTTAGGAAGTTGTATTAAACCCCAGTCGGCCTTACAAGAAAAACACTCTGCTTTTGAGAAACAGGCACTCTTGCACTCCACTGTGTTTCCTATAGGGCCAGTACAGTGATCTAGCTCAAAACAAAAGAACTGTGCTTCCTACACAAACGGGGCATATCTAGTTCAACTCAGTATTGGAAACTAAGTAAAACAGGAGCTTCTCTTCAGTCCAATACACTGTATTTGCTGGGAACAGACGCGAGTGCTATTTGCACTGTTTATGGCCAGAATAGCACAATAGTGGTGTTCTTACCCTGAATTAACACGTAATGCTAGAACTTGAAACTGGAGGTGCTTCAACTCCGTTTAGGAAGTTGTATTAAACCCCAGTCGGCCTTACAAGAAAAACACTCTGCTTTTGAGAAACAGGCACTCTTGCACTCCACTGTGTTTCCTATAGGGCGAGTACAGTGAGCTAGCTCAGAACAAAAGAACTGTGCTTCCTACACAAACGGGGCATATCTAGTTCAACTCAGTATTGGAAACTAAGTAAAACAGGAGCTTCTCTTCAGTCCAATACACTGTATTTGCTGGGAACAGACGCGAGTGCTATTTGCACTGTTTATGGCCAGAATAGCACAATAGTGGTGTTCTTACCCTGAATTAACACTTAATGCTAGAACTTGAAACTGGATGTGATTCAACTCCGTTTAGGAAGTTGTATTAAACCCCAGTCGGCCTTACAAGAAAAACACTCTGATTTTGAGAAACAGGCACTCTTGCACTCCACTGTGTTTCCTATAGGGCCAGTACAGTGAGCTAGCTCAGAACAAAAGAACTGTGCTTCCTACACAAACGGGGCATATCTAGTTCAACTCAGTATTGGAAACTAAGTAAAACAGGAGCATCTCTTCAGTCAAATACACTGTATTTGCTGGGAACAGAGGCGAGTGCTATTTGCAATGTTTATGGATAGAATAGCACAATAGTGGTGTTCTTACCCTGAATTAACACTTAATGCTAGAACTTGAAACTGGATGTGATTCAACTCCGTTTAGGAAGTTGTAT
This sequence comes from Peromyscus maniculatus bairdii, assembly GCF_049852395.1. NCBI lineage: Eukaryota > Metazoa > Chordata > Mammalia > Rodentia > Cricetidae > Peromyscus > Peromyscus maniculatus. Next base: position 43,757,141 of record NC_134852.1, read on the forward strand.
TAAACCCCAGTCGGCATTACAAGAAAAACACTCTGCTTTTGAGAAACAGGCACTCTTTCACTCCACTGTGTTTCCTATAGGGCTGGTACAGTGAGCTAGCTCAGAACAAAGGAACTGTGCTTCCTACACAAACGGGGCATATCTAGTTCAACTCAGTATTCGAAACTAAGTAAAATAGGAGCTTCTCTTCACCCAATACACTGTATTTGCTGGGAACAGACGCGAGTGCTATTTGCACTGTTTATGGCCAGAATAGCACAATAGTGGTGTTCTTACCCTGAATTAACACTTAATGCTAGAACTTGAAACTGGATGTGATTCAACTCCGTTTAGGAAGTTGTATTAAACCCCAGTCGGCCTTACAAGAAAAACACTCTGCTTTTGAGAAACAGGCACTCTTGCACTCCACTGTGTTTCCTATAGGGCCAGTACAGTGAGCTAGCTCAGAACAAAAGAACTGTGCTTCCTACACAAACGGGGCATATCTAGTTCAACTCAGTATTGGAAACTAAGTAAAACAGGAGCTTCTCTTCAGTCCAATACACTGTATTTGATGGGAACAGACGCGAGTGCTATTTGCACTGTTTATGGCCAGAATAGCACAATAGTGGTGTTCGTACCCTGAGTTAACATTTAATGCTAGAACTTGAAACTGGAGGTGATTTAACTCCGTTTAGGAAGTTGTATTAAACCCCTTTCGGCCTTACAAGAAAAACACTCTGCTTTTGAGAAACAGGCACTCTTGCACTCCACTGTGTTTCCTATAGGGCCAGTACAGTGAGCTAGCTCAGAACAAAAGAACTGTGCTTCCTACACAAACGGGGCATATCTAGTTCAACTCAGTATTGGAAACTAAGTAAAACAGGAGCTTCTCTTCAGTCCAATACACTGTATTTGCTGGGAACAGACGCGAGTGCTATTTGTACTGTTTATTGCCAGAATAGCACAATAGTGGTGTTCTTACCCTGAATTAACACTTAATGCTAGAACTTGAAACTGGATGTGATTCAACTCCGTTTAGGAAGTTGTATTAAACCCCAGTCGGCCTTACAAGAAAAACACTCTGCTTTTGAGAAACAGGCACTCTTGCACTCCACTGTGTTTCCTATAGGGCCAGTACAGTGAGCTAGCTCAGAACAAAAGAACTGTGCTTCCTACACAAACGGGGCATATCTAGTTCAACTCAGTATTGGAAACTAAGTAAAACAGGAGCTTCTCTTCAGTCCAATACACTGTATTTGCTGGGAACAGACGCGAGTGCTATTTGCACTGTTTATGGCCAGAAGAGCAAAATAGTGGTGTTCTTACCCTGAATTAACAAGAAATGCTAGAACTTGAAACTGGATGTGATTCAACTCCGTTTAGCAAGTTGTATTAAACCCCAGTCAGCCTTAGAAGAAAAACACTCTGCTTTTGAGAAACAGGCACTCTTGTACTCCACTGTGTTTCCTATAGGGCCAGTACAGTGAGCTAGCTCAGAACAAAAGAACTGTGCTTCCTAACCAAACGGGGCATATCTAGTTCAACTCAGTATTGGAAACTAAGTAAAACAGGAGCTTCTCTTCAGTCCAATACACTGTATTTGCTGGGAACAGACGCGAGTGCTATTTGCACTGTTTATGGCCAGAATAGCACAATAGTGGTGTTCTTACCCTGAATTAACACGTAATGCTAGAACTTGAAACTGGATGTGATTCAACTGCGTTTAGGAAGTTGTATTAAACCCCAGTCGGCCTTACAAGAAAAACACTCTGCTTTTGAGAAACAGGCACTCTTGCACTCCACTGTGTTTCCTATAGGGCCAGTACAGTGATCTAGCTCAGAACAAAAGAACTGTGCTTCCTACACAAACGGGGCATATCTAGTTCAACTCAGTATTGGAAACTAAGTAAAACAGGAGCTTCTCTTCAGTCCAATACACTGTATTTGCTGGGAACAGACGCGAGTGCTATTTGCACTGTTTATGGCCAGAATAGCACAATAGTGGTGTTCTTACCCTGAATTAACACGTAATGCTAGAACTTGAAACTGGAGGTGCTTCAACTCCGTTTAGGAAGTTGTATTAAACCCCAGTCGGCCTTACAAGAAAAACACTCTGCTTTTGAGAAACAGGCACTCTTGCACTCCACTGTGTTTCCTATAGGGCGAGTACAGTGAGCTAGCTCAGAACAAAAGAACTGTGCTTCCTACACAAACGGGGCATATCTAGTTCAACTCAGTATTGGAAACTAAGTAAAACAGGAGCTTCTCTTCAGTCCAAAACCCTGTATTTGCTGGGAACAGACGCGAGTGCTATTTGCACTGTTTATGGCCAGAATAGCACAATAGTGGTGTTCTTACCCTGAATTAACACTTAATGCTAGAACTTGAAACTGGATGTGATTCAACTCCGTTTAGGAAGTTGTATTAAACCCCAGTCGGCCTTACAAGAAAAACACTCTGCTTTTGAGAAACAGGCACTCTTGCACTCCACTGTGTTTCCTATAGGGCCAGTACAGTGAGCTAGCTCAGAACAAAAGAACTGTGCTTCCTACACAAACGGGGCATATCTAGTTCAACTCAGTATTGGAAACTAAGTAAAACAGGAGCTTCTCTTCAGTCCAATACACTGTATTTGCTGGGAACAGACGCGAGTGCTATTTGCACTGTTTATGGCCAGAATAGCACAATAGTGGTGTTCTTACCCTGAATTAACACTTAATGCTAGAACTTGAAACTGGATGTGATTCAACTCCGTTTAGGAAGTTGTATTAAACCCCAGTCAGCCTTAGAAGAAAAACACTCTGCTTTTGAGAAAAAGGCACTCTTGCACTCCACTGTGTTTCCTATAGGGCCAGTACAGTGAGCTAGCTCAGAACAAAAGAACTGTGCTTCCTAACCAAACGGGGCATATCTAGTTCAACTCAGTATTGGAAACTAAGTAAAACAGGAGCTTCTCTTCAGTCCAATACACTGTATTTGCTGGGAACAGACGCGAGTGCTATTTGCACTGTTTATGGCCAGAATAGCACAATAGTGGTGTTCTTACCCTGAATTAACACGTAATGCTAGAACTTGAAACTGGATGTGATTCAACTGCGTTTAGGAAGTTGTATTAAACCCCAGTCGGCCTTACAAGAAAAACACTCTGCTTTTGAGAAACAGGCACTCTTGCACGCCACTGTGTTTCCTATAGGGCCAGTATAGTGAGCTAGCTCAGAACAAAAGAACTGTGCTTCCTACACAAACGGGGCATATCTAGTTCAACTCAGTATTGGAAACTAAGTAAAACAGGAGCTTCTCTTCAGTCCAATACACTGTATTTGCTGGGAACAGACGCGAGTGCTATTTGCACTGTTTATGGCCAGAATAGCACAATAGTGGTGTTCTTACCCTGAATTAACACGTAATGCTAGAAATTGAAACTGGAGGTGCTTCAACTCCGTTTAGGAAGTTGTATTAAACCCCAGTCGGCCTTACAAGAAAAACACTCTGCTTTTGAGAAACAGGCACTCTTGCACTCCACTGTGTTTCCTATAGGGCCAGTACAGTGAGCTAGCTCAGAACAAAAGAACTGTGCTTCCTACACAAACGGGGCATATCTACTTCAACTCAGTATTGGAAACTAAGTAAAACAGGAGCTTCTCTTCAGTCCAATACACTGTATTTGCTGGGAACAGACGCGAGTGCTATTTGCACTGTTTATGGCCTAAATAGCACAATAGTGGTGTTCTTACCCTGAATTAACACTTAATGCTAGAACTTGAAACTGGATGTGATTCAACTCTGTTTAGGAAGTTGTATTAAACCCCAGTAGGCCTTACAAGAAAAACACTCTGCTTTTGAGAAACAGGCACTCTTGCACTCCAGTGTGTTTCCTATAGGGCCAGTACAGTGAGCTAGCTCAGAACAAAAGAACTGTGCTTCCTACACAAACGGGGCATATCTAGTTCAACTCAGTATTTAAAACTAAGTAAAACAGGAGCTTCTCTTCAGTCCAATACACTGTATTTGCTGGGAACAGACGCGAGTGCTATTTGCACTGTTTATGGCCAGAATAGCACAATAGTGGTGTTCTTACCCTGAATTAACACTTAATGCTAGAACTTGAAACTGGATGTGATTCAACTCCGTTTAGGAAGTTGTATTTAACCCCAGTCGGTCTTATAAGAAAAACACTCTGCTTTTGAGAAACAGGCACTCTTGCACTCCACTGTGTTTCCTATAGGGCCAGTACAGTGAGCTAGCTCAGAACAAAAGAACTGTGCTTCCTACACAAACGGGGCATATCTAGTTCAACTCAGTATTGGAAACTAAGTAAAACAGGAGCTTCTCTTCAGTCCAATACACTATTTGCTGGGAAAGACGCGAGTGCTATTTGCACTGTTTATGGCCAGAATAGCACAATAGTGGTGTTCTTACCCTGAATTAACACTTAATGCTAGAACTTGAAACTGGATGTGATTCAACTCCGTTTAGGAAGTTGTATTAAACCCCAGTCGGCCTTATAAGAAAAACACTCTGCTTTTGAGAAACAGGCACTCTTGCACTCCACTGTGTTTCCTATAGGGCCAGTACAGTGAGCTAGCTCAGAACAAAAGAACTGTGCTTCCTACACAAACGGGGCATATCTAGTTCAAATCAGTATTGGAAACTAAGTAAAACAGGAGCTTCTCTTCAGTCCAATACACTGTATTTGCTGGGACCAGACGCGAGTGCTATTTGCACTATTTATGGCCAGAATAGCACAATAGTGGTGTTCTTACCCTGAATTAACACTTAATGCTAGAACTTGAAACTGGATGTGATTCAACTGCGTTTAGGAAGTTGTATTAAACCCCAGTCGGCCTTACAAGAAAAACACTCTGCTTTTGAGAAACAGGCACTCTTGCACTCCACTGTGTTTCCCTTAGGGCCAGTACAGTGATCTAGCTCAGAACAAAAGAACTGTGCTTCCTACACAAACGGGGCATATCTAGTTCAACTCAGTATTGGAAACTAAGTAAAACAGGAGCTTCTCTTCAGTCCAATACACTGTATTTGCTGGGAACAGACGCGAGTGCTATTTGCACTGTTTATGGCCAGAATAGCACAATAGTGGTGTTCTTACCCTGAATTAACACTTAATGCTAGAACTTGAAACTGGATGTGATTCAACTCTGTTTAGGAAGTTGTATTAAACCCCAGTAGGCCTTACAAGAAAAACATTCTGCTTTTGAGAAACAGGCACTCTTGCACGCCACTGTGTTTCCTATAGGGCCAGTATAGTGAGCTAGCTCAGAACAAAAGAACTGTGCTTCCTACACAAACGGGGCATATCTAGTTCAACTCAGTATTGGAAACTAAGTAAAACAGGAGCTTCTCTTCAGTCCAATACACTGTATTTGCTGGGAACAGACGCGAGTGCTATTTGCACTGTTTATGGCCAGAATAGCACAATAGTGGTGTTCTTACCCTGAATTAACACGTAATGCTAGAAATTGAAACTGGAGGTGCTTCAACTCCGTTTAGGAAGTTGTATTAAACCCCAGTCGGCCTTACAAGAAAAACACTCTGCTTTTGAGAAACAGGCACTCTTGCACTCCACTGTGTTTCCTATAGGGCCAGTACAGTGAGCTAGCTCAGAACAAAAGAACTGTGCTTCCTACACAAACGGGGCATATCTACTTCAACTCAGTATTGGAAACTAAGTAAAACAGGAGCTTCTCTTCAGTCCAATACACTGTATTTGCTGGGAACAGACGCGAGTGCTATTTGCACTGTTTATGGCCTAAATAGCACAATAGTGGTGTTCTTACCCTGAATTAACACTTAATGCTAGAACTTGAAACTGGATGTGATTCAACTCTGTTTAGGAAGTTGTATTAAACCCCAGTAGGCCTTACAAGAAAAACACTCTGCTTTTGAGAAACAGGCACTCTTGCACTCCAGTGTGTTTCCTATAGGGCCAGTACAGTGAGCTAGCTCAGAACAAAAGAACTGTGCTTCCTACACAAACGGGGCATATCTAGTTCAACTCAGTATTTAAAACTAAGTAAAACAGGAGCTTCTCTTCAGTCCAATACACTGTATTTGCTGGGAACAGACGCGAGTGCTATTTGCACTGTTTATGGCCAGAATAGCACAATAGTGGTGTTCTTACCCTGAATTAACACTTAATGCTAGAACTTGAAACTGGATGTGATTCAACTCCGTTTAGGAAGTTGTATTTAACCCCAGTCGGCCTTATAAGAAAAACACTCTGCTTTTGAGAAACAGGCACTCTTGCACTCCACTGTGTTTCCTATAGGGCCAGTACAGTGAGCTAGCTCAGAACAAAAGAACTGTGCTTCCTACACAAACGGGGCATATCTAGTTCAACTCAGTATTGGAAACTAAGTAAAACAGGAGCTTCTCTTCAGTCCAATACACTATTTGCTGGGAAAGACGCGAGTGCTATTTGCACTGTTTATGGCCAGAATAGCACAATAGTGGTGTTCTTACCCTGAATTAACACGTAATGCTAGAACTTGAAACTGGATGTGATTCAACTGCGTTTAGGAAGTTGTATTAAACCCCAGTCGGCCTTACAAGAAAAACACTCTGCTTTTGAGAAACAGGCACTCTTGCACTCCACTGTGTTTCCCTTAGGGCCAGTACAGTGATCTAGCTCAGAACAAAAGAACTGTGCTTCCTACACAAACGGGGCATATCTAGTTCAACTCAGTATTGGAAACTAAGTAAAACAGCAGCTTCTCTTCAGTCCAATACACTGTATTTGCTGGGAACAGACGCGAGTGCTATTTGCACTGTTTATGGCCAGAATAGCACAATAGTGGTGTTCTTACCCTGAATTAACACTTAATGCTAGAACTTGAAACTGGATGTGATTCAACTCTGTTTAGGAAGTTGTATTAAACCCCAGTAGGCCTTACAAGAAAAACACTCTGCTTTTGAGACACAGGCACTCTTGCACTCCACTGTGTTTCCTATAGGGCCAGTACAGTGAGCTAGCTCAGAACAAAAGAACTGTGCTTCCTACACAAACGGGGCATATCTAGTTCAACTCAGTATTTTAAACTAAGTAAAACAGGAGCATCTCTTCAGTCCAATACACTGTATTTGCTGGGAACAGACGCGAGTGCTATTTGCACTGTTTATGGCCAGAATAGCACAATAGTGGTGTTCTTACCCTGAATTAACACGTAATGCTGGAACTTGAAACTGGATGTGATTCAACTCCGTTTAGGAAGTTGTATTAAACTCCTTTCGGCCTTACAAGAAAAACACTCTGCTTTTGAGAAACAGGCACTCTTACACTCCACTGTGTTTCCTATAGGGCCAGTATAGTGAGCTAGCTCAGAACAAAAGAACTGTGCTTCCTACACAAACGGGCATATCTAGTTCAACTCAGTATTGGAAACTAAGTAAAACAGGAGCTTCTCTTCAGTCCAATACACTGTATTTGCTGGGAACAGACGCGAGTGCTATTTGCACTGTTTATGGCCAGAATAGCACAATAGTGGTGTTCTTACCCTGAATTAACACCTAATGATAGAACTTGAAACTGGATGTGATTCAACTCCGTTTAGGAAGTTGTATTAAACCCCTTTAGGCCTTACAAGAAAAACACTCTGCTTTTGAGAAACAGGCACTCTTGCACTCCACTGTGTTTCCCTTAGGGCCAGTACAGTGAGCTAGCTCAGAACAAAAGAACTGTGCTTCCTACACAAACGGGGCATATCTAGTTCAACTCAGTATTGGAAACTAAGTAAAACAGGAGCTTCTCTTCAGTCCAATACACTGTATTTGCTGGGAACAGACGCGAGTGCTATTTGCACTGTTTATGGCCAGAATAGCACAATAGTGGTTTTCTTACTCTGAATTAACACTTAATGCTAGAACTTGAAACTGGATGTGATTCAACTCCGTTTAGGAAGTTGTATTAAACCCCAGTCGGCCTTATAAGAAAAACACTCTGCTTTTGAGAAACAGGCACTCTTGCACTCCACTGTGTTTCCTATAGGGCCAGTACAGTGAGCTAGCTCAGAACAAAAGAACTGTGCTTCCTACACAAACGGGGCATATCTAGTTCAACTCAGTATTGGAAACTAAGTAAAACAGGAGCTTCTCTTCAGTCCAATACACTGTATTTGCTGGGAACAGACGCGAGTGCTATTTGCACTGTTTATGGCCACAATAGCACAATAGTGGTGTTCTTACCCTGAATTAACACTTAATGCTAGAACTTGAAACTGGATGTGATTCAACTCTGTTTAGGAAGTTGTATTAAACCCCAGTCGGCCTTACAAGAAAAACACTCTGCTTTTGAGAAACAGGCACTCTTGCACTCCACTGTGTTTCCTATAGGGCCAGTACAGTGAGCTAGCTCAGAACAAAAGAACTGTGCTTCCTACACAAACGGGGCATATCTAGTTCAACTCAGTATTGGAAACTGAGTAAAACAGGAGCTTCTCTTCAGTCCAATACACTGTATTTGCTGGGAACAGACGCGAGTGCTATTTGCACTGTTTATGGCCAGAATAGCACAATAGTGGTGTTCTTACCCTGAATTAACACTTAATGCTAGAACTTGAAACTGGGTGTGATTCAACTCCGTTTAGGAAGTTGTATTAAACCCCTTTCGGCCTTACAAGAAAAACACTCTGCTTTTGAGAAACAGGCACTCATGCACTCCACTGTGTTTCCCTTAGGGCCAGTACAGTGAGCTAGCTCAGAACAAAAGAACTGTGCTTCCTACACAAACGGGGCATATCTCGTTCAACTCAGTATTGGAAACTAAGTAAAACAGGAGCTTCTCTTCAGTCCAATACACTGTATTTGCTGGGAACAGACGCGAGTGCTATTTGCACTATTTATGGCCAGAATAGCACAATAGTGGTGTTCTTACCCTGAATTAACACTTAATGCTAGAACTTGAAACTGGATGTGATTCAACTCCGTTTAGGAAGTTGTATTAAACCCTAGTCGGCCTTATAAGAAAAACACTCTGCTTTTGAGAAACAGGCACTCTTGCACTCCACTGTGTTTCCTATAGGGCCAGTACAGTGAGCTAGCTCAATACAAAAGAACTGTGCTTCCTACACAAACGGGGCATATCTAGTTCAACTCAGTATTGGAAACTAAGTAAAACAGGAGCTTCTCTTCAGTCCAATACACTGTATTTGCTGGGAACAGACGCGAGTGCTATTTGCACTGTTTATGGCCAGAATAGCACAATAGTGGTGTTCTTACCCTGAATTAACACGTAATGCTAGAACTTGAAACTGGATGTGATTCAACTGCGTTTAGGAAGTTTCTACTAAACCCCAGTCGGCCTTACAAGAAAAACACTCTGCTTTTGAGAAACAGGCACTCTTGCACTCCACTGTGTTTCCTATAGGGCCAGTACAGTGATCTAGCTCAGAACAAAAGAACTGTGCTTCCTACACAAACGGGGCATATCTAGTTCAACTCAGTATTGGAAACTAATTAAAACAGGATCTTCTCTTCAGTCCAATACACTGTATTTGCTGGGAACAGACGCGAGTGCTATTTGTACTGTTTATGGCCAGAATAGCACAATAGTGGTGTTCTTACCCTGAATTAACACTTAATGCTAGAACTTGAAACTGGATGTGATTCAACTCCGTTTAGGAAGTTGTATTAAACCGCAGTCGGCCTTACAAGAAAAACACTCTGCTTTTGAGAAACAGGCACTCTTGCACTCCACTGTGTTTCCTATAGGGCCAGTACAGTGAGCTAGCTCAGAACAAAAGAACTGTGCTTCCTACACAAACGGGGCATATCTAGTTCAACTCAGTATTTTAAACTAAGTAAAACAGGAGCATCTCTTCAGTCCAATACACTGTATTTGCTGGGAACAGACGCGAGTGCTATTTGCACTGTTTATGGCCAGAATAGCACAATAGTGGTGTTCTTACCCTGAATTAACACGTAATGCTGGAACTTGAAACTGGATGTGATTCAACTCCGTTTAGGAAGTTGTATTAAACTCCTTTCGGCCTTACAAGAAAAACACTCTGCTTTTGAGAAACAGGCACTCTTACACTCCACTGTGTTTCCTATAGGGCCAGTATAGTGAGCTAGCTCAGAACAAAAGAACTGTGCTTCCTACACAAACGGAGCATATCTAGTTCAACTCAGTATTGGAAACTAAGTAAAACAGGAGCTTCTCTTCAGTCCAATACACTGTATTTGCTGGGAACAGACGCGAGTGCTATTTGCACTGTTTATGGCCAGAATAGCACAATAGTGGTGTTCTTACCCTGAATTAACACATAATGCTATAACTTGTAACTGGATGTGATTCAACTCCGTTTAGGAAGTTGTATTAAACCCCAGTCGGCCTTACAAGAAAAACACTCTGCTTTTGAGAAACAGGCACTCTTGCACTCCACTGTGTTTCCTATAGGGCCAGTACAGTGAGCTAGCTCAGAACAAAAGAACTGTGCTTCCTACACAAACGGGGCATATCTAGTTCAACTCAGTATTGGAAACTAAGTAAAACAGGAGCTTCTCTTCAGTCCAATACACTATTTGCTGGGAAAGACGCGAGTGCTATTTGCACTGTTTATGGCCAGAATAGCACAATAGTGGTGTTCTTACCCTGAATTAACACGTAATGCTAGAACTTGAAACTGGATGTGATTCAACTCCGTTTAGGAAGTTGTATTAAACCCCAGTCGGCCTTATAAGAAAAACACTCTGCTTTTGAGAAACAGGCACTCTTGCACTCCACTGTGTCCTATAGGGCCAGTACAGTGAGCTAGCTCAGAACAAAAGATCTGTGCTTCCTACACAAACGGGGCATATCTAGTTCAAGTCAGTATTGGAAACTAAGTAAAACAGGAGCTTCTCTTCAGTCCAATACACTGTATTTGCTGGGAACAGACGCGAGTGCTATTTGCACTGTTTATGGCCAGAATAGCACAATAGTGGTGTTCTTACCCTGAATTAACACGTAATGCTAGATCTTGAAACTGGATGTGATTCAACTCCGTTTAGGAAGTTGTATTAAACTCCTTTCGGCCTTACAAGAAAAACACTCTGCTTTTGAGAAACAGGCACTCTTACACTCCACTGTGTTTCCTATAGGGCCAGTATAGTGAGCTAGCTCAGAACAAAAGAACTGTGCTTCCTACACAAACGGGCATATCTAGTTCAACTCAGTATTGGAAACTAAGTAAAACAGGAGCTTCTCTTCAGTCCAATACACTGTATTTGCTGGGAACAGACGCGAGTGCTATTTGCACTGTTTATGGCCAGAATAGCACAATAGTGGTGTTCTTACCCTGAATTAACACCTAATGATAGAACTTGAAACTGGATGTGATTCAACTCCGTTTAGGAAGTTGTATTAAACCCCTTTAGGCCTTACAAGAAAAACACTCTGCTTTTGAGAAACAGGCACTCTTGCACTCCACTGTGTTTCCCTTAGGGCCAGTACAGTGAGCTAGCTCAGAACAAAAGAACTGTGCTTCCTACACAAACGGGGCATATCTAGTTCAACTCAGTATTGGAAACTAAGTAAAACAGGAGCTTCTCTTCAGTCCAATACACTGTATTTGCTGGGAACAGACGCGAGTGCTATTTGCACTGTTTATGGCCACAATAGCACAATAGTGGTGTTCTTACCCTGAATTAACACTTAATGCTAGAACTTGAAACTGGATGTGATTCAACTCTGTTTAGGAAGTTGTATTAAACCCCAGTCGGCCTTACAAGAAAAACACTCTGCTTTTGAGAAACAGGCACTCTTGCACTCCACTGTGTTTCCTATAGGGCCAGTACAGTGAGCTAGCTCAGAACAAAAGAACTGTGCTTCCTACACAAACGGGGCATATCTAGTTCAACTCAGTATTGGAAACTGAGTAAAACAGGAGCTTCTCTTCAGTCCAATACACTGTATTTGCTGGGAACAGACGCGAGTGCTATTTGCACTGTTTATGGCCAGAATAGCACAATAGTGGTGTTCTTACCCTGAATTAACACTTAATGCTAGAACTTGAAACTGGGTGTGATTCAACTCCGTTTAGGAAGTTGTATTAAACCCCTTTCGGCCTTACAAGAAAAACACTCTGCTTTTGAGAAACAGGCACTCATGCACTCCACTGTGTTTCCCTTAGGGCCAGTACAGTGAGCTAGCTCAGAACAAAAGAACTGTGCTTCCTACACAAACGGGGCATATCTCGTTCAACTCAGTATTGGAAACTAAGTAAAACAGGAGCTTCTCTTCAGTCCAATACACTGTATTTGCTGGGAACAGACGCGAGTGCTATTTGCACTATTTATGGCCAGAATAGCACAATAGTGGTGTTCTTACCCTGAATTAACACTTAATGCTAGAACTTGAAACTGGATGTGATTCAACTCCGTTTAGGAAGTTGTATTAAACCCTAGTCGGCCTTATAAGAAAAACACTCTGCTTTTGAGAAACAGGCACTCTTGCACTCCACTGTGTTTCCTATAGGGCCAGTACAGTGAGCTAGCTCAATACAAAAGAACTGTGCTTCCTACACAAACGGGGCATATCTAGTTCAACTCAGTATTGGAAACTAAGTAAAACAGGAGCTTCTCTTCAGTCCAATACACTGTATTTGCTGGGAACAGACGCGAGTGCTATTTGCACTGTTTATGGCCAGAATAGCACAATAGTGGTGTTCTTACCCTGAATTAACACGTAATGCTAGAACTTGTAACTGGATGTGATTCAACTTCGTTTAGGAAGTTGTATTAAACCCCAGTCGGCCTTACAAGAAAAACACTCTGCTTTTGAGAAACAGGCACTCTTGCACTCCACTGTGTTTCCTATAGGGCCAGTACAGTGAGCTAGCTCAGAACAAAAGAACTGTGCTTCCTACACAAACGGGGCATATCTAGTTCAACTCAGTATTGGAAACTAAGTAAAACAGGAGCTTCTCTTCAGTCCAATACACTGTATTTGCTGGAAACAGACGCGAGTGCTATTTGCACTGTTTATGGCCAGAATAGCACAATAGTGTTGTTCTTGCCCTGAATTAACACGTAATGCTAGAACTTGTAACTCGATGTGATTCAACTCCGTTTAGGAAGTTGTATTAAACCCCAGTCGGCCTTACAAGAAAAACACTCTGCTTTTGAGAAACAGGCACTCTTGCACTCCACTGTGTTTCCTATAGGGCCAGTACAGTGAGCTAGCTCAGAACAAAAGAACTGTGCTTCCTACACAAACAGGGCATATCTAGTTCAACTCAGTATTGGAAACTAAGTAAAACAGGAGCTTCTCTTCAGTCCAATACACTGTATTTGCTGGGAACAGACGCGAGTGCTATTTGCACTGTTTATGGCCAGAATAGCACAATAGTGGTGTTCTTACCCTGAATTAACAATTAATGCTAGAACTTGAAACTGGATGTGATTCAACTCCGTTTATGAAGTTGTATTAAACACCAGTCGGCCTTATAAGAAAAACACTCTGCTTTTGAGAAACAGGCACTCTTGCACTCCACTGTGTTTCCTATAGGGCCAGTACAGTGAGCTAGCTCAGAACAAAAGAACTGTGCTTCCTACACAAACGGGGCATATCTAGTTCAACTCAGTATTGGAAACTAAGTAAAACAGGAGCTTCTCTTCAGTCCAATACACTGTATTTGCTGGGAACAGACGCGAGTGCTATTTGCACTGTTTATGGCCAGAATAGCACAATAGTGGTGTTCTTACCCTGAATTAACACTTAATGCTAGAACTTGAAACTGGATGTGATTCAACTCCGTTTAGGAAGTTGTATTAAACCCCAGTCGGCCTTACAAGAAAAACACTCTGCTTTTGAGAAACAGGCACTCTTGCACTCCACTGTGTTTCCTATAGGGCCAGTACAGTGAGCTAGCTCAGAACAAAAGAACTGTGCTTCCTACACAAACGGGGCATATCTAGTTCAACTCAGTATTGGAAACTAAGTAAAACAGGAGCTTCTCTTCAGTCCAATACACTGTATTTGCTGGGAAGAGACGCGAGTGCTATTTGCACTGTTTATGGCCAGAATAGCACAATAGTGGTGTTCTTAACCTGAATTAACACTTAATGCTAGAACTTGAAACTGGATGTGATTCAACTCCGTTTAGGAAGTTGTATTAAACCCCAGTCGGTCTTATAAGAAAAACACTCTGCTTTTGAGAAACAGGCACTCTTGCACTCCACTGTGTTTCCTATAGGGCCAGTACAGTGAGCTAGCTCAGAACAAAAGAACTGTGCTTCCTACACAAACGGGGCATATCTAGTTCAACTCAGTATTGGAAACTAAGTAAAACAGGAGCTTCTCTTCAGTCCAATACACTGTATTTGCTGGGAACAGACGCGAGTGCTATTTGCACTGTTTATGGCCAGAATAGCACAATAGTGGTGTTCTTACCCTGAATTAACACTTAATGCTAGAACTTGAAACTGGATGTGATTCAACTCCGTTTAGGAAGTTGTATTAAACCCCAGTAGGCCTTACAAGAAAAACACTCTGCTTTTGAGAAACAGGCACTCTTGCACTCCACTGTGTTTCCTATAGGGCCAGGACAGTGAGCTAGCTCAGAACAAAAGAACTGTGCTTCCTACACAAACAGGGCATATCTAGTTCAACTCAGTATTGGAAACTAAGTAAAACAGGAGCTTCTCTTCAGTCCAATACACTGTATTTGCTGAGAACAGACGCGAGTGCTATTTGTACTGTTTATGGCCAGAATAACACAATAGTGGTGTTCTTACCCTGAATTAACAGGTAATGCTAGAACTTGAAACTGGATGTGATTCAACTCCGTTTAGGAAGTTGTATTAAACCCCAGTCGGCCTTACAAGAAAAACACTCTGCTTTTGAGAAACAGGCACTCTTGCACTCCACTGTGTTTCCTATAGGGCCAGTACAGTGAGCTAGCTCAGAACAAAAGAACTGTGCTTCCTACACAAACGGGGCATATCTAGTTCAACTCAGTATTGGAAACTAAGTAAAACAGGAGCTTCTCTTCAGTCCAATACACTGTATTTCCTGGGAACAGACGCGAGTGCTATTTGCACTGTTTATGGCCAGAATAGCACAATAGTGGTGTTCTTACCCTGAATTAACACGTAATGCTAGAACTTGAAACTGGATGTGATTCAACTCCGTTTAGGAAGTTGTATTAAACCCCAGTCGGCCTTACAAGAAAAACACTCTGCTTTTGAGAAACAGGCACTCTTGCACTCCACTGTGTTTCCTATAGGGCCAGTACAGTGAGCTAGCTCAGAACAAAAGAACTGTGCTTCCTACACAAACGGGGCATATCTAGTTCAACTCAGTATTGGAAACTGAGTAAAACAGGAGCTTCTCTTCAGTCCAATACACTGTATTTGCTGGGAACAGACGCGAGTGCTATTTGCACTGTTTATGGCCAGAATAGCACAATAGTGGTGTTCTTACCCTGAATTAACACTTAATGCTAGAACTTGAAACTGGATGTGATTCAACTCCGTTTAGGAAGTTGTATTAAACCCCAGTAGGCCTTACAAGAAAAACACTCTGCTTTTGAGAAACAGGCACTCTTGCACTCCACTGTGTTTCCTATAGGGCCAGTACAGTGAGCTAGCTCAGAACAAAAGAACTGTGCTTCCTACACAAACGGGGCATATCTAGTTCAACTCAGTATTGGAAACTAAGTAAAACAGGAGCTTCTCTTCAGTCCAATACACTGTATTTGCTGGGAACAGACGAGAGTGCTATGTGCACTGTTTATGGCCAGAATAGCACAATAGTGGTGTTCTTACCCTGAATTAACACGTAATGCTAGAACTTGAAACTGGATGTGATTCAACTCCGTTTAGGAAGTTGTATTAAACCCCAGTCGGCCTTACAAGAAAAACACTCTGCTTTTGAGAAACAGGCACTCTTGCACTCCACTGTGTTTCCTATAGGGCCAGTACAGTGAGCTAGCTCAGAACAAAAGAACTGTGCTTCCTACACAAACGGGGCATATCTAGTTCAACTCAGTATTGGAAACTAAGTAAAACAGGAGCTTCTCTTCAGTCCAACACACTGTATTTGCTGGGAACAGACGCGAGTGCTATTTGCACTGTTTATGGCCAGAATAGCACAATAGTGGTGTTCTTACCCTGAATTAACACTTAATGCTAGAACTTGAAACTGGATGTGATTCAACTCCGTTTAGGAAGTTGTATTAAACCCCAGTCGGCCTTACAAGAAAAACACTCTGCTTTTGAGAAACAGGCACTCTTGCACTCCACTGTGTTTCCTATAGGGCCAGTACAGTGAGCTAGCTCAGAACAAAAGAACTGTGCTTCCTACACAAACGGGGCATATCTAGTTCAACTCAGTATTGGAAACTAAGTAAAACAGGAGCTTCTCTTCAGTCCAATACACTGTATTTGCTGGGAACAGACGCGAGTGCTATTTGCACTGTTTATGGCCAGAATAGCACAATAGTGGTGTTCTTACCCTGAATTAACACGTAATGCTAGAACTTGAAACTGGATGTGATTCAACTGCGTTTAGGAAGTTGTATTAAACCCCAGTCGGCCTTACAAGAAAAACACTCTGCTTTTGAGAAACAGGCACTCTTGCACTCCACTGTGTTTCCTATAGGGCCAGTACAGTGAGCTAGCTCAGAACAAAAGAACTGTGCTTCCTACACAAACGGGGCATATCTAGTTCAACTCAGTATTGGAAACTAAGTAAAACAGGAGCTTCTCTTCAGTCCAATACACTGTATTTGCTGGGAACAGACGCGAGTGCTATTTGCACTGTTTATGGCCAGAATAGCACAATAGTGGTGTTCTTACCCTGAATTAACACTTAATGCTAGAACTTGAAACTGGATGTGATTCAACTCCGTTTAGGAAGTTGTATTAAACCCCAGTAGGCCTTACAAGAAAAACACTCTGCTTTTGAGAAACAGGCACTCTTGCACTCCACTGTGTTTCCTATAGGGCCAGTACAGTGAGCTAGCTCAGAACAAAAGAACTGTGCTTCCTACACAAACGGGGCATATCTAGTTCAACTCAGTATTGGAAACTAAGTAAAACAGGAGCTTCTCTTCAGTCCAATACACTGTATTTGCTGGGAACAGACGAGAGTGCTATGTGCACTGTTTATGGCCAGAATAGCACAATAGTGGTGTTCTTACCCTGAATTAACACGTAATGCTAGAACTTGAAACTGGATGTGATTCAACTCCGTTTAGGAAGTTGTATTAAACCCCAGTCGGCCTTACAAGAAAAACACTCTGCTTTTGAGAAACAGGCACTCTTGCACTCCACTGTGTTTCCTATAGGGCCAGTACAGTGAGCTAGCTCAGAACAAAAGAACTGTGCTTCCTACACAAACGGGGCATATCTAGTTCAACTCAGTATTGGAAACTTAGTAAAACAGGAGCTTCTCTTCAGTCCAATACACTGTATTTGCTGGGAACAGACGCGAGTGCTATTTGCACTGTTTATGGCCAGAATAGCACAATAGTGGTGTTCTTACCCTGAATTAACACTTAATGCTAGAACTTGAAACTGGATGTGATTCAACTCCGTTTAGGAAGTTGTATTAAACCCCAGTCGGCCTTATAAGAAAAACACTCTGCTTTTGAGAAACAGGCACTCTTGCACTCCACTGTGTTTCCTATAGGGCCAGTAGAGTGAGCTAGCTCAGAACAAAAGAACTGTGCTTCCTACACAAACGGGGCATATCTAGTTCAACTCAGTATTGGAAACTAAGTAAAACAGGAGCTTCTCTTCAGTCCAATACACTGTATTTGCTGGGAACAGACGCGAGTGCTATTTGCACTGTTTATGGACAGAATAGCACAATAGTGGTGTTCTTACCCTGAATTAACACGTAATGCTAGAACTTGAAACTGGATGTGATTCAACTCCGTTTAGGAAGTTGTATTAAACCCCAGTCGGCCTTACAAGAAAAACACTCTGCTTTTGAGAAACAGGCACTCTTGCACTCCACTGTGTTTCCTATAGGGCCAGTACAGTGATCTAGCTCAGAACAAAAGAACTGTGCTTTCTACACAAACGGGGCATATCTAGTTCAACTCAGTATTGGAAACTAAGTAAAACAGGAGCTTCTCTTCAGTCCAATACACTGTATTTGCTGGGAACAGACGCGAGTGCTATTTGCACTGTTTATGGCCAGAATAGCACAATAGTGGTGTTCTTACCCTGAATTAACAGTTAATGCTAGAACTTGAAACTGGATGTGATTCAACTCCGTTTAGGAAGTTGTATTAAACCCCAGTCGGCCTTACAAGAAAAACACTCTGCTTTTGAGAAACAGGCACTCTTGCACTCCACTGTGTTTCCTATAGGGCCAGTACAGTGAGCTAGCTCAGAACAAAAGAACTGTGCTTCCTACACAAACGGGGCATATCTAGTTCAACTCAGTATTGGAAACTAAGTAAAACAGGAGCTTCTCTTCAGTCCAATACACTGTATTTCCTGGGAACAGACGCGAGTGCTATTTGCACTGTTTATGGCCAGAAGAGCACAATAGTGGTGTTCTTACCCTGAATTAACACGTAATGCTAGAACTTGAAACTGGATGTGATTCAACTCCGTTTAGGAAGTTGTATTAAACCCCAGTCGGCCTTACAAGAAAAACACTCTGCTTTTGAGAAACAGGCACTCTTGCACTCCACTGTGTTTCCTATAGGGCCAGTACAGTGAGCTAGCTCAGAACAAAAGAACTGTGCTTCCTACACAAACGGGGCATATCTAGTTCAACTCAGTATTGGAAATTAAGTAAAACAGGAGCTTCTCTTCAGTCCAA
This sequence comes from Peromyscus maniculatus bairdii, assembly GCF_049852395.1. Taxonomy (NCBI): domain Eukaryota; kingdom Metazoa; phylum Chordata; class Mammalia; order Rodentia; family Cricetidae; genus Peromyscus; species Peromyscus maniculatus. The sequence continues at coordinate 43,775,901 of NC_134852.1, forward strand.
TACACTGTAATTGCTTGGAACAGACGCGAGTGCTATTTGCACTGTTTATGGCCAGAATAGCACAATAGTGGTGTTCTTACCCTGAATTAACACTTAGTGCTAGAACTTGAAACTGGATGTGATTCAACTCTGTTTAGGAAGTTGTATTAAACCCCAGTAGGCCTTACAAGAAAAACACTCTGCTTTTGAGAAACAGGCACTCTTGCACTCCACTGTGTTTCCTATAGGGCCAGTACAGTGAGCTAGCTCAGAACAAAAGAACTGTGCTTCCTACACAAATGGGGCATATCTAGTTCAACTCAGTATTTTAAACTAAGTAAAACAGGAGCTTCTCTTCAGTCCAATACACTGTATTTGCTGGGAACAGACGCGAGTGCTATTTGCACTGTTTATGGCCAGAATAGCACAATAGTGGTGTTCTTACCCTGAATTAACACGTAATGCTAGAACTTGAAACTGGATGTGATTTAACTCCGTTTAGGAAGTTGTATTAAACCCCTTTCGGCCTTACAAGAAAAACACTCTGCTTTTGAGAAACAGGCACTCTTGCACTCCACTGTGTTTCCCTTAGGGCCAGTACAGTGAGCTAGCTCAGAACAAAAGAACTGTGTTTCCTACACAAACGGGGCATATCTAGTTCAACTCAGTATTGGAAACTAAGTAAAACAGGAGCTTCTCTTCAGTCCAATACACTGTATTTGCTGGGAACAGACGCGAGTGCTATTTGCACTGTTTATGGCCAGAATAGCACAATAGTGGTGTTCTTACCCTGAATTAACACTTAATGCTAGAACTTGAAACTGGATGTGATTCAACTCCGTTTAGGAAGTTGTATTAAACCCCAGTCGGCCTTATAAGAAAAACACTCTGCTTTTGAGAAACAGGCACTCTTGCACTCCACTGTGTTTCCTATAGGGCCAGTACAGTGAGCTAGCTCAGAACAAAAGAACTGTGCTTCCTACACAAACGGGGCATATCTAGTTCAACTCAGTATTGGAAACTAAGTAAAACAGGAGCTTCTCTTCAGTCCAATACACTGTATTTGCTGGGAACAGACACGAGTGCTATTTGCACTGTTTATGGCCAGAATAGCACAATAGTGGTGTTTTTACCCTGAATTAACACGTAATGCTAGAACTTGAAACTGGATGTGATTCAACTGCGTTTAGGAAGTTGTATTAAACCCCAGTCGGCCTTACAAGAAAAACACTCTGCTTTTGAGAAACAGGCACTCTTGCACTCCACTGTGTTTCCTATAGGGCCAGTACAGTGATCTAGCTCAGAACAAAAGAACTGTGCTTCCTACACAAACGGGGCATATCTAGTTCAACTCAGTATTGGAAACTGAGTAAAACAGGAGCTTCTCTTCAGTCCAATACACTGTATTTGCTGGGAACAGACGCGAGTGCTATTTGCACTGTTTATGGCCAGAATAGCACAATAGTGGTGTTCTTACCCTGAATTAACACTTAATGCTAGAACTTGAAACTGGATGTGATTCAACTCCGTTTAGGAAGTTGTATTAAACCCCAGTAGGCCTTACAAGAAAAACACTCTGCTTTTGAGAAACAGGCACTCTTGCACTCCACTGTGTTTCCTATAGGGCCAGTACAGTGAGCTAGCTCAGAACAAAAGAACTGTGCTTCCTACACAAACGGGGCATATCTAGTTCAACTCAGTATTGGAAACTAAGTAAAACAGGAGCTTCTCTTCAGTCCAATACACTGTATTTGCTGGGAACAGACGAGAGTGCTATTTGCACTGTTTATGGCCAGAATAGCACAATAGTGGTGTTCTTACCCTGAATTAACACTTAATGCTAGAACTTGAAACTGGATGTGATTCAACTCCGTTTAGGAAGTTGTATTAAACCCCAGTCGGCCTTACAAGAAAAACACTCTGCTTTTGAGAAACAGGCACTCTTGCACTCCACTGTGTTTCCTATAGGGCCAGTACAGTGAGCTAGCTCAGAACAAAAGAACTGTGCTTCCTACACAAACGGGGCATATCTAGTTCAACTCAGTATTGGAAACTAAGTAAAACAGGAGCTTCTCTTCAGTCCAATACACTGTATTTGCTGGGAACAGACGCGAGTGCTATTTGCACTCTTTATGGCCAGAATAGCACAATAGTGGTGTTCTTACCCTGAATTAACACTTAATGCTAGAACTTGAAACTGGATGTGATTCAACTCCGTTTAGGAAGTTGTATTAAACCCCAGTCGGCCTTATAAGAAAAACACTCTGCTTTTGAGAAACAGGCACTCTTGCACTCCACTGTGTTTCCTATAGGGCCAGTACAGTGAGCTAGCTCAGAACAAAAGAACTGTGCTTCCTACACAAACGGGGCATATCTAGTTCAACTCAGTATTGGAAACTAAGTAAAACAGGAGCTTCTCTTCAGTCCAATACACTGTATTTGCTGGGAACAGACGCGAGTGCTATTTGCACTGTTTATGGCCAGAATAGCACAATAGTGGTGTTCTTACCCTGAATTAACACGTAATGCTAGAACTTGAAACTGGATGTGATTCAACTGCGTTTAGGAAGTTGTATTAAACCCCAGTCGGCCTTACAAGAAAAACACTCTGCTTTTGAGAAACAGGCACTCTTGCACTCCACTGTGTTTCCTATAGGGCCAGTACAGTGAGCTAGCTCAGAACAAAAGAACTGTGCTTCCTACACAAACGGGGCATATCTAGTTCAACTCAGTATTGGAAACTAAGTAAAACAGGAGCTTCTCTTCAGTCCAATACACTGTATTTGCTGGGAACAGACGCGAGTGCTATTTGCACTGTTTATGGCCAGAATAGCACAATAGTGGTGTTCTTACCCTGAATTAACACTTAATGCTAGAACTTGAAACTGGATGTGATTCAACTCCGTTTAGGAAGTTGTATTAAACCCCAGTAGGCCTTACAAGAAAAACACTCTGCTTTTGAGAAACAGGCACTCTTGCACTCCACTGTGTTTCCTATAGGGCCAGTACAGTGAGCTAGCTCAGAACAAAAGAACTGTGCTTCCTACACAAACGGGGCATATCTAGTTCAACTCAGTATTGGAAACTAAGTAAAACAGGAGCTTCTCTTCAGTCCAATACACTGTATTTGCTGGGAACAGACGAGAGTGCTATGTGCACTGTTTATGGCCAGAATAGCACAATAGTGGTGTTCTTACCCTGAATTAACACGTAATGCTAGAACTTGAAACTGGATGTGATTCAACTCCGTTTAGGAAGTTGTATTAAACCCCAGTCGGCCTTACAAGAAAAACACTCTGCTTTTGAGAAACAGGCACTCTTGCACTCCACTGTGTTTCCTATAGGGCCAGTACAGTGAGCTAGCTCAGAACAAAAGAACTGTGCTTCCTACACAAACGGGGCATATCTAGTTCAACTCAGTATTGGAAACTTAGTAAAACAGGAGCTTCTCTTCAGTCCAATACACTGTATTTGCTGGGAACAGACGCGAGTGCTATTTGCACTGTTTATGGCCAGAATAGCACAATAGTGGTGTTCTTACCCTGAATTAACACTTAATGCTAGAACTTGAAACTGGATGTGATTCAACTCCGTTTAGGAAGTTGTATTAAACCCCAGTCGGCCTTATAAGAAAAACACTCTGCTTTTGAGAAACAGGCACTCTTGCACTCCACTGTGTTTCCTATAGGGCCACTACAGTGAGCTAGCTCAGAACAAAAGAACTGTGCTTCCTACACAAACGGGGCATATCTAGTTCAACTCAGTATTGGAAACTAAGTAAAACAGGAGCTTCTCTTCAGTCCAATACCCTGTATTTGCTGGGAACAGACGCGAGTGCTATTTGCACTGTTTATGGCCAGAATAGCACAATAGTGGTGTTCTTACCCTGAATTAACACGTAATGCTAGAACTTGAAACTGGATGTGATTCAACTCCGTTTAGGAAGTTGTATTAAACCCCAGTCGGCCTTACAAGAAAAACACTCTGCTTTTGAGAAACAGGCACTCTTGCACTCCACTGTGTTTCCTATAGGGCCAGTACAGTGATCTAGCTCAGAACAAAAGAACTGTGCTTCCTACACAAACGGGGCATATCTAGTTCAACTCAGTATTGGAAACTAAGTAAAACAGGAGCTTCTCTTCAGTCCAATACACTGTATTTGCTGGGAACAGACGCGAGTGCTATTTGCACTGTTTATGGCCAGAATAGCACAATAGTGGTGTTCTTACCCTGAATTAACACTTAATGCTAGAACTTGAAACTGGATGTGATTCAACTCCGTTTAGGAAGTTGTATTAAACCCCAGTCGGCCTTACAAGAAAAACACTCTGCTTTTGAGAAACAGGCACTCTTGCACTCCACTGTGTTTCCTATAGGGCCAGTACAGTGAGCTAGCTCAGAACAAAAGAACTGTGCTCCCTACACAAACGGGGCATATCTAGTTCAACTCAGTATTGGAAACTAAGTAAAACAGGAGCTTCTCTTCAGTCCAATACACTGTATTTGCTGGGAACAGACGAGAGTGCTATTTGCACTGTTTATGGCCAGAATAGCACAATAGTGGTGTTCTTACCCTGAATTAACACGTAATGCTAGAACTTGAAACTGGATGTGATTCAACTCCGTTTAGGAAGTTGTATTAAACCCCAGTCGGCCTTACAAGAAAAACACTCTGCTTTTGAGAAACAGGCACTCTTGCACTCCACTGTGTTTCCTATAGGGCCAGTACAGTGAGCTAGCTCAGAACAAAAGAACTGTGCTTCCTACACAAACGGGGCATATCTAGTTCAACTCAGTATTGGAAACTAAGTAAAACAGGAGCTTCTCTTCAGTCCAATACACTGTATTTGCTGGGAACAGACGCGAGTGCTATTTGCACTGTTTATGGCCAGAATAGCACAATAGTGGTGTTCTTACCCTGAATTAACACTTAATGCTAGAACTTGAAACTGGATGTGATTCAACTCCGTTTAGGAAGTTGTATTAAACCCCAGTAGGCCTTACAAGAAAAACACTCTGCTTTTGAGAAACAGGCACTCTTGCACTCCACTGTGTTTCCTATAGGGCCAGTACAGGGAGCTAGCTCAGAACAAAAGAACTGTGCTTCCTACACAAACGGGGCATATCTAGTTCAACTCTGTATTGGAAACTAAGTAAAACAGGAGCTTCTCTTCAGTCCAATACACTGTATTTGCTGGGAACAGACGCGAGTGCTATTTGCACTGTTTATGGCCAGAATAGCACAATAGTGGTGTTCTTACCCTGAATTAACACGTAATGCTAGAACTTGAAACTGGATGTGATTCAACTCCGTTTAGGAAGTTGTATTAAACCCCAGTCGGCCTTACAAGAAAAACACTCTGCTTCTGAGAAACAGGCACTCTTGCACTCCACTGTGTTTCCTATAGGGCCAGTACAGTGATCTAGCTCAGAACAAAAGAACTGTGCTTCCTACACAAACGGGGCATATCTAGTTCAACTCAGTATTGGAAACTAAGTAAAACAGGAGCTTCTCTTCAGTCCAATACACTGTATTTGCTGGGAACAGACGCGAGTGCTATTTGCACTGTTTATGGCCAGAATAGCACAATAGTGGTGTTCTTACCCTGAATTAACACTTAATGCTAGAACTTGAAACTGGATGTGATTCAACTCCGTTTAGGAAGTTGTATTAAACCCCAGTAGGCCTTACAAGAAAAACACTCTGCTTTTGAGAAACAGGCACTCTTGCACTCCACTGTGTTTCCTATAGGGCCAGTACAGTGAGCTAGCTCAGAACAAAAGAACTGTGCTTCCTACACTAACGGGGCATATCTAGTTCAACTCAGTATTGGAAACTAAGTAAAACAGGAGCTTCTCTTCAGTCCAATACACTGTATTTGCTGGGAACAGACGAGAGTGCTATTGCACTGTTTATGGCCAGAATAGCACAATAGTGGTGTTCTTACCCTGAATTAACACGTAATGCTAGAACTTGAAACTGGATGTGATTCAACTCCGTTTAGGAAGTTGTATTAAACCCCAGTCGGCCTTACAAGAAAAACACTCTGCTTTTGAGAAACAGGCACTCTTGCACTCCACTGTGTTTCCTATAGGGCCAGTACAGTGAGCTAGCTCAGAACAAAAGAACTGTGCTTCCTACACAAACGGGGCATATCTAGTTCAACTCAGTATTGGAAACTAAGTAAAACAGGAGCTTCTCTTCAGTCCAATACACTGTATTTGCTGGGAACAGACGCGAGTGCTATTTGCACTGTTTATGGCCAGAATAGCACAATAGTGGTGTTCTTACCCTGAATTAACACTTAATGCTAGAACTTGAAACTGGATGTGATTCAACTCCGTTTAGGAAGTGGTATTAAACCCCTTTCTGCCTTACAAGAAAAACACTCTGCTTTTGAGAAACAGGCACTCTTGCACTCCACTGTGTTTCCTATAGGGCCAGTACAGTGAACTAGCTCAGAACAAAAGAACTGTGCTCCCTACACAAACGGGGCATATCTAGTTCAAGTCAGTATTGGAAACTAAGTAAAACAGGAGCTTCTCTTCAGTCGAATACACTGTATTTGCTGGGAATAGACGAGAGTGCTATTTGCACTGTTTATGGCCAGAATAGCACAATAGTGGTGTTCTTACCCTGAATTAACACGTAATGCTAGAACTTGAAACTGGATGTGATTCAACTCCGTTTAGGAAGTTGTATTAAACCCCAGTCGGCCTTACAAGAAAAACACTCTGCTTTTGAGAAACAGGCACTCTTGCACTCCACTGTGTTTCCTATAGGGCCAGTACAGTGAGCTAGCTCAGAACAAAAGAACTGTGCTTCCTACACAAACGGGGCATATCTAGTTCAACTCAGTATTGGAAACTAAGTAAAACAGGAGCTTCTCTTCAGTCCAATACACTGTATTTGCTGGGAACAGACGCGAGTGCTATTTGCACTGTTTATGGCCAGAATAGCACAATAGTGGTGTTCTTACCTTGAATTAACACTTAATGCTAGAACTTGAAACTGGATGTGATTCAACTCCGTTTAGGAAGTTGTATTAAACCCCAGTGGGCCTTACAAGAAAAACACTCTGCTTTTGAGAAACAGGTACTCTTGCACTCCACTGTGTTTCCTATAGGGCCAGTACAGGGAGCTAGCTCAGAACAAAAGAACTGTGCTTCCTACACAAACGGGGCATATCTAGTTCAACTCAGTATTGGAAACTAAGTAAAACAGGAGCTTCTCTTCAGTCCAATACACTGTATTTGCTGGGAACAGACGCGAGTGCTATTTGCACTGTTTATGGCCAGAATAGCACAATAGTGGTGTTCTTACCCTGAATTAACACTTAATGCTAGAACTTGAAACTGGATGTGATTCAACTCCGTTTAGGAAGTTGTATTAAACCCCAGTCGGCCTTACAAGAAAAACACTCTGCTTCTGAGAAACAGGCACTCTTGCACTCCACTGTGTTTCCTATAGGGCCAGTACAGTGATCTAGCTCAGAACAAAAGAACTGTGCTTCCTACACAAACGGGGCATATCTAGTTCAACTCAGTATTGGAAACTAAGTAAAACAGGAGCTTCTCTTCAGTCCAATACACTGTATTTGCTGGGAACAGACGCGAGTGCTATTTGCACTGTTTATGGCCAGAATAGCACAATAGTGGTGTTCTTACCCTGAATTAACACGTAATGCTAGAACTTGAAACTGGATGTGATTCAACTCCGTTTAGGAAGTTGTATTAAACCCCAGTCGGCCTTACAAGAAAAACACTTTGCTTTTGAGAAACAGGCACTCTTGCATTCCACTGTGTTTCCTATAGGGCCAGTACAGTGTGCTA